>NC_136893.1:9361145-9961145 GCF_949152265.1 Phoxinus phoxinus
TTTTTTTTTGTGGGCAAAAATGTTTTGTGTAACATGAGGGTGAGTAGATAATGATCAAACGGTCAGTAGAAGGTGTAACTGCATCTAAATTGACCAAATCATTTCTGCAGTGTTTTCCCCCCTTCAATAATCATGCAAATTAATTATCAAAGATAAAAAAAAATTGGAAGTTCAAAAATGTCAAATCTTCTGCATCATGTTTATAAGTTTGAACGGGCACGTCTATGTTCATGCACATGGGTGAGTGTGTTAGTGTAGTGTTTTCACAGAAGCTCTGTGTCATGGTTCTGATCTGATTGGTGGCTGAGCTGTGAGAATCCTCAGCAGTTTTACTTTGACTCATCAAAACTTGCTGAGGCAAACAGAAAACCTTCAGGCCACTGCATCTTTCCTCATCTCTCTCCTTCTGTCTGTTTGCAGATGCATTTAAACCGCCCCAGAGGTCAGTGGAGAAGCCGTTCAGGCTTTGTGTCTCGGACGTCTTCAAAGGTCAGCTTGGGAACCCACATAAAAGCAAAGTGTACAAAATCTAAATGCACAAATATTGGATTTTGTTAGATTCTGTGCAAATACTCCCATGTTTTCAAAAAAGTTAAACAAACCCTTATTCTCTTAGTGGCAGTTCAGAGATGTTTATTTTTATGATCACCTAAACAATTTCACTGTTTTCAGACCAGGGCTCTGGATTCTGTGTGACGGGGAAGGTCGAGGCTGGCTTCATTCAAACAGGAGATAAAGCGCTGGTCATGCCTCCTAATGAGACCTGCACAGTTAAAGGTAAACGCACAGCAGCTTTATCAACTTCTAGAGACCTGCATTGGTCTAGGTGGATATGCAACAGCACCCTCTTCTGGTGTTTTCACAAAGCACCGTGATTACTGGTTAATACTGCTTTAGACTTGTTTTAGAGCTTTTTTCCAGACCTGTGACTAAGAAATGGATGCTGAAATTTTGGCATTTGCCAGTGTATATATATATATATAGTTGTTTAATTCAAGCAGGAAAATGCATGTTTTCCACATTGATTTTTTTATAATTGAAAACAAAGAATTATATTTAATCGTTTCCTTGCACCAATATAACAAATAGGGTTGTCGATTTATCACATTAATTAATTTAATTAGTTATGGATAAAAAATAATGTGTTCAAATTAATACATATAACACACCTGCCCCGCCCCGCCCCAGACCTAATGTAGGTCATCTGACATTTCATACAGTTAATGGTGAGTCTCGACACACAGTCTCGCGGACACCCTGTAGAATTCAACCAATCAGATCGCGACTTCGAAACTCCTGAATTGTTTGCAGAAAAGTGTACCATATGCATCAGACGTTCAGCCAGTGGTCCGTGGGGCTGAGACTAATAGTGACCAGCAATGATGCAGCCAATAGAATTCATTAATATACCCCTAAAATTCAATATTCAAAATTCAATAGCCCCTGAATGACTTTTTGTCTCATTTATATCAAATGATATAGTAAAGAAATATAATTCGAGCAATGAGCGCAATATCACACGAGTGCTGTTTTTATCCTGAATAGCACAAGTGCAAATTGATACTGATTTTATACAACAATTCAATAAATAAGTTAATATTGTTATATTCTAGACACAATATTGTCTGTGTTTGTCAACGAAAACATTACATCATATAAAGCCACAGCAGAACAATTGTCTCAGCAACACAGTGGTTTTCCTGAATGAATTCGCGTTTTGAACGAATCAATCGGGTGAATGAATGATTCAATCGCCCCATTCATAAAGAGAGCCATTTACTTAATTCCAGAATGAATCAGCCGTTTGAACAAATCGATTGATGACTGACTCAATGACTTACTGGCATTTAGTGCCACCTACTGGCAGTTTGTTTCTTTTTTAGAATATTATTTCAGTAAAATAATAATATCATAGTCCATATAAAAAAAAAATGTATGGAGAATGGAATATAAAAGAGAAACCAACAGAGCTTGTAATAAAACAAGAAGTGTTTTCTGTAAACTGTAAATGCGACGCAGAGTTTTTACACCGCAAACTTTTGAATTGTAATGTATTGCCAAGCCCTAATTGGCAATTATTTCTTATTAAAAAAATATATAAATAAGTGATGCATCCTTAAAATACAGTCATCTCGCTCTAGGGATCACTCTCCATGATGAAGCATTAGACTGGGCAGCTGCCGGTGATCATGTCAGTCTAACTGTAACAGGCATGGACATCATCAAAATAAAGTGAGTGTGGAATGAATCACTGGTGTTGAAAAGCATTCCTTTCCTTAGAGTATACTGTAATATTGTGGTTATATAATATTTTGATTATATTACATAATACTTGATTAGAAAACTTTCTTTGGGGCGCTTATGATTCTGTATGATCATGTTTTTCTCTCTAGCATCGGATGTATATTCTGTGATCCCAGAGAGCCCATCAGAGCCTGCACAAGATTCCGAGCAAGAATTCTTCTCTTTAATATAGAACTTCCCATCACGCAAGGCTTCCCTGTGAGAAAACACTCTCTCTGCGTTCAAACTTCTAGTATATAAACATCTCTGCATGTTTTTACGTGGGATGTGCAAGTGCATTTGTCAACTATTCCTTGTGTTTTGTGCTTGATTGTCAGGTGCTGTTGCATTATCAGACTGTAAGCGAACCGGCCACTATTAGGAAGTTAGTCAGTATATTACACAAGAGCAGTGGAGAAGTTCTCAAGAAGAAACCAAAGTAAGTGGATGAATGATATGGAATCATACGGTATGTTACACAAATTAAAAAGATCATTTATTCACCCTCATGTTGTTCCAAACCTGTATGACTTTCCTCAGTGAAACAAAAGCTTTGAAGAATGTGCTCATTTGCATATAACAATTGCATAAAGTGAACCAACTGTCATATTTAAAAATAAAGCGTCATTGAAGTATAGTAAAAGTAGTCTTTGTGTGCTATAGAGCTGGTAAGTCCCGCCCCCTCCGCTAACACCGCTGGACCTCAAAGTTGAAAAACCGTCAATGCAAGTGAATGGGAGAAAATAATTATTTTCTGGTCCCGTTTGAATTGTGCCATGAATTTGAACATATGTTGACTGTGAATTTTTTATATAATCTTTCGTGTGAAAAATGCTACAATTTAGCGGGTAGAAGTTTGATACGGGTATACTTTGTGTGAGAGCACTTTGTGGACTACAACTCCTCGCTGCTTTCGACGCGTTTGAAACGTCAACACCACTAGCTCACGGCTCTAGCTCACGGATCCCGCTAGACATGGCTGTCTTTGGTGCACTTCACCGCCTTCTTTCAGGGAGAGTACAAAATCGTTGAGGTTGGCGAAAATCACGGGTAAGTCAACTTTATGTGGTGACGTCACATAGGCGACATGTAGTCTTTCTCGTTATGTCTTTTCCACAACTGCTAGCCGACGAATCATACCATATACTGTCAAACTTGTAACATGAAAGATTATATAAAAAATTCACAGACAACATATGTTCACATTCATGGCACAATTCAAACGGGACCAGAAAATAATAATTTTCTCCCATTCACTTGTATTGACGGTTTTTCAACTTTGAGGTCCAGCGGGGTTTTACGGAGGGGGCGGGACTTACCAGCTCTATAGTACAAGTCCTCTGAATCCATATGACACAATTTGTATGATGAACACAAACATCTTTTTTCTGCATTAGCTCTGAAATGTCATCCACGCTTCTGCATCAGTAGCTGTTTCCATCCAAAGTTGTGAATTTAACTCGTGCAAAATTCAAATATTGCATACAATATTTGTGAATAAAGCACTGTTTCCATCTCAGATGTTCAAGTGAACCAAATCGTCACTTCCTGGGAAATTGGCGCAAAATACCTGTAATAAAAATGGAAGTTGCTACAATCGGGAAAGCTACAATGGCTCTACAATGGAAACACAATAAATGGCTTCATGTTATCTTGCGTTTGGATGCCTGGTGTTTGGGAACACAATCATGTGAGAAGCTTCTGGGAGGGAATTCCAATGACAGACTTTGGCTCACGCATTTCAGAATGATCAAAACCAACATTTGAGATGCTGTGCAATGACATTCGTCAGGTTCCAAATCACATCCTCTGTTGAGGCAAAGTAACATTATTTTTTTGTTGCACATCAAGCAATTTATTTGGTAAATGTCTTTACATCATAGATTATGCACATGTCTCAGCTCAATTGAGCGCCTACATTTTTTATATACGCATTTTTAGAATTTATGCACATCTTGGTGTATCAGTAAAAAAAAAAAAAGGGATATCACAAAATCTGCATAAAAATAGGTGGATGGAAACATGGCTACTGTTGTTATTGTTAACTAAAACTGAATAAAAATACATTACAGAAAATTTAAATAAAGCTAAAATATAAATAGTAGATGTAAAGCTTAAGAAACTGAAATGTGAAATTTTGCATGAAATAATCAAAGCTAAAGCTGAAATAAAAAAAGTTAAAGCTAAATGGAAATATATATAAAAAAAAAATGACAAAAGCACTTAAAATGACTATATTAGTATTTATTAATATTTTATGCATTAAGTAATATTAAAACTAAACCCATTTTCCAAGTTGGTGATTGGCATAGACCCAAACAAGGACGAATGGTGTTTGTTGTGATTTGCCACTTTTTAATATAATTTTTGGACTAAATATTCCTTTAACGATGGTTCAGAATGGATTTTTCGCTGAAGATTCATTATCAGTGTAATATTGATGTTGTATAAATGTTTTGCAGGTGTTTGAGTAAAGGACAGAACGCAGTGGTGGAGATTCAAACGCAGAGGCCGGTGGCTCTAGAGCTCTATAAGGACTATAAAGAACTGGGGCGGTTCATGCTGAGATACGTGGGCTCCACCATCGCTGCTGGAGTTGTCACAGAGGTAAAACACAGCACATGTCCACCTTTTCTCACTAAACACATTCCTGTTGCAAAAAAATCTTTGATATTGCATCATAAGAATGTGACGCTTGTTAATGCTGATGTTTATACCGTTTTAGATCAAAGAGTAAGGACCAGTCGGAACTGGAAGAGCGGAGAGAAGTGCACTTTCCCTTCAGAGCGAACACACACACATTGAATGCACACAGATGCCCACCGGGTAACCTGACAGTGATTCTAGCTACAGTTCATTTCACCTCTCACCTGTCTAAAGGCCCTAGAGTGAGCGTGAATGTGTGTGTTAAAGAGAGAATGCCTTCTGTCCTGTTCTTCAGCTTGCAAAATACAACTGAACTCTAATTCACCCCAAGTTTCAACTCAAACCCTCCTAATAACACGCAGGAACAGACAGAACGTTTACCTGTCCTTTTCTTCCATTCATTAATTGCGCAACAAACTGAACTCATATTCTTTTATTTAATATTTTATTTAGATTATTGTAAATGGCATTATTTTTGACTAAAATGGCAGCATATAATGGACATTTAGGCTTGGTTCAAATCGAAGGATTTTAAGGTTAGTTATTCTGATTAGTTAAGGATGTGTACATTAGTAAAAGGGGAAATAGAAGACAATAAACAACACATCTGGCTGCTCTCATCTCCTCCAGTTTCTCATATGAGCCGGACAGTGTGTGAATGAAACCTGCCCTTCCATTGCTGCTACTCTCAGTCTTTTCCCTGATCTTTAATGGGTCAGTGACAAGAAAACGGGAGGATTGAGAACCAGTGGGCTGAGAAATATTTGGTAAATTGGGAGAAACTCATCTGGTGTCTGTAATGTAACCGTAACCGTAATCCCTTTAAGGACCTAACAGACTTGACTCTTGCTCATCTGTTTTTGGACTTGTTTATTAAGGGGTTTTAATTTAAAGAACATTTGTTTGGGTGTATCAAAGCTGAAGTTGTTTGATGAAAGCTTCTTCATCAGAAAAATAAAATATTCATCACTGTGGAAAACTTGTCTATGTATTTTTGGGCCGGTAAATACATACATAGTGTAAGCTAATTGGCTTTATGACCCTGCTTAAAATTCACAAAAGTATTTTCTCTGGACAGGAATGTATATTTTTCCTGCATGCAAGCTTTGCTTTCCATCCCTACAATTTTTATTAATTCTCGATTGAGCTTTTTGCACCTTTTGGCCTGATGCTGAATGACATAAATCCCAATGTATTCATGTTTTATTAACTGTCTTTACTATTGCAGTATGATTTATGCGAATCAAGTCATTTTCCACTTCTGCTCACTTCTACAAATGCTCATTATGTGCTCAAATGCTAATAGATGGAGCTAAAAAGTTGTTTTCTTCTGTGAGGATTTGGTGCTGTAATTTTCCACTTCACAATCAAAAGACTTCATGAACGCAGCGTGTTCAGAATAGATAAAGACTCGAAGATTATGACACGTCGGTTAAGAAAAGCTTGTTTTTTAATCGGTTTGTCTCTGCTTCTGGGTTGTAGAGGAATACCCTGAAGAATGAATAGCATGTTTCCACTGTGCTCGGGAATGTGCTGCTTCGACCTTATCCACCACACAAGATTGTAAGACTACCATCAGAAGTCAAAAGAAATGAGGGAACTTTGCTTGGCCTTTGCCTCTGGGTTTATAGCATTGGGGTTGCTGGTTCAAACAAAATACTTTCTCAATTTGAGTTTTTGGGATATGAAGTATACGTGCTGCAGACCTATTAAAAGTGCATAGTCGCAAGGGATTCTGACATTAGTTCTGCTTTAAAAGCATCAAAGATTTTTTTTGAAATAACTAAAAGAACATTCTTGACACTTGCTCTAATTTCTACTCATTGTTCTCTTTGATCCTCTGTTTGAATCATCCCAAATGATTGTCTAATGATCTTTTCCTTCCTTGAATTTTCTGCATCACTGCCTACAATGGTATTTTCGGCATAATAAGGGTTCTTTTTTTCTGCTTGTTATTTTTCTTGGCTTGGAGGTTTATATCTTTATCTTGAGGAATCAGACGTCCACCCACTTTACTCTAGGGTTTGTCTTTTGATTTAGAATGAGCAAAGTCTCTCACTCGAGTCTTTCTGCTCTTCTCCATAAATAGTTTTTTTTTATGATTTGTTCTAATGCTGCTTCATTAAAAAAGTAATATAAAATTATAAAATCACTTTGCTAAAAATAGTTTAAATATTTTTTTTTAAATTAACTAACACTGTATATGGGTGTCTTTTAGTCATCTGATTTTATATTTTATAATTCTCATTCTTTCATTATTTTTCATTTACAGTTTACATTACATTATTATTATTTACATTATTTATCATGTTCAGTGTTGGGGAAAGTTACTTTTAAAAGTAATGCATTACAATTTTGCGTTACTCCCTAAAGAAATAATTGCATTAATACTCTTTATGGAAAGTAATGTGTTCTGTTACTTTTGCATGACTTTTTTTAGGCTCGTCTGTTTTTGTAATAACAAAAAAAAGTTATAATTTTGGCAAATATTAAAGCCCTTTCATATCAAAAGTGAAATATGTAAGCCTCGGGCTGAAGGAAATGCAAATTCATGCCTATACATTCTGGATTGACGAAGTTGAACTCTTTTACTTTTTAAGTTAAGTCGTTTTTGCTTATTTGTATGCTACAATTGGTCATCAAAGGTCAGCTGCAAAGTCATTGGTTAATAAAAGTATATTTGTGGTAACATATTTCATTATTGCTGGTTTGTGTAATAATCCGAATTTGCATTTCCATGTATTTATTAATTTGAACCAATATTGAATCTGTTTTTGTGCAAGTAGTAAATGCACGCTCACATTATAAAGTAATGTTAATTTAGTTACCTGAAAAGGGTAATCTGATTATGTAACTCGTGTTACTGGTAATGCATTACCCCCAACTGATCATGTTGCCAAAATTCTAGAAGCTTTCTAAGATCCCTGTTCTGGATAACTCTTTCAAAACTTGAAATTCAATGAAGTGGGGTCATCTAGTGTTGCATTGAGAACCTGCGGGCAAATAAAGTGAAGTGAGGGTGAAAAATTAAGTGTGATTGGATTTCCCGCCATCACTGCATCTTCAGGAAAGAAAGGAGATGGCAGACTTTCACCAGCCATCTTTGTGGCCTATCTAAAACTGGCCACTTAAAATGATTTTCAAAGAATCTTGAAGTATGTCAACTTAAAAGTAGCAAAATGCTTTGTTGTTGCTATATCCTTTTAAATATGAAGACTTCTGATGCAAAAGCCTCTAAGTGCCGTCTGATTTCCTTCTTCTAGAATGATCATTTTTTATCAAGCTTGTATATTTATGTTCAGTTATTTCACTTTAATGGCAATACAAATTACCTATTAAATGTCATTAAAGTGAAATTACTGAACCTAAATATAAAAGGTTGATAAATATGCTCATTTTAGAAGAAAATTTCAGATGGCACTAGAGGCCTTTGCATCTGAAGTCAAATACTTGTTTTAATATAAAATATCCACTTATATAATTTAAACTAAATTCGAAAGAAACTGAATACACTGATTTATATAATTTAATTGAACATCATTTAACTCAATATTTTTAGGGCCTTTTTAGGGTTTCTGTCTTAGTGTGGGACTAGCGTGTTTCTCCATCATTTCTTAAAATGACCTCATATTCATATCTCGTTTTTTAAAGGTTATTGCAGCACACAAACGAAACCGATAAACACATGTCAGTTTCAGATTATTCCTGCCAAATATTTATTTAGTACATATTTTGTGTGTTTATGTTGTGTGTGTATAGGCCAATATATATATATATATATATATATAACAATGAATGTTTTATAATTACAAAATAGTATATAAATTATGCATATTCCCATTTCATGGAAATGTGAATAATATCTCAGAACCTCCAGCAAGTTGAGGTCTTTTAATGTCCAGCTCGTGCTCAAATTAATCAGTGTTGACACATGTCTGCTGGTGAAGCCCTTTAGTTTCCTATACAACCTCTCATTTACTTAAGTAAACAGATTGCAAAAGAGTCCGGTGAAAGCTCATATGTGACAGCACGCTGACTGGTGCGCAAACATCTCGGATACCTTTGTTTGCTAAGCTGATTTTTCTGCAATGTCAAAAGATATGAAATATCTAGTGCTGGAAAACTATATCGGTGGGAAGTTTGTACCATGTTCCAAGCTAATGGACTCTTTTGACCCATCGACGGGAGAGATTTATTGCAAAGTTCCAGACAGTGGACCTGAGGAGGTGAGGTTTTTCTCAACTATTTTTCTCAGGTTTTGTTGAATATTTGACGATGTCACTTGTGCATGATCAATTATGCACTGCATTACTAAAAAAAAAAGTGCAGTTTTACCTTTAAAAAATATTTAACTACTCACACCATTGTTTGGCTGAAGACACAAATTCTAAGAAAGTTCAGAGTAATAATTGCTTGCTGAGTCCGGGTGACGTACCTTTGGTCTCATATATTTCTTGCTGTAAACACTTTGGCCATAAAAACAATTGGGCAACGCTCAAGGTCCAGTGTCTAATGATTAAGCCAAATAACCTGGAGCTCGTGTGGATCAGTGAAACAAAAAAGGTCATTTTTATTTTTTAATATTATGTTTTATGATAATGCATTTAATAAAGCCTTTAAATACCAAAAATGAGGTCTTACCTATCGATGACCAATACAAAGCAAGACACCCCCCTTCTCAATTGTGAAATATATTGGTTGGTTTACCCTTTTCTCGATGGTAATAGGTGGATGCTGCAGTGAGAGCAGCCAAAGAGGCCTTTCCTGATTGGTCAGCTAAGAGCCCAGCAGAGAGAGCCAAAGTACTGAATAAACTGGCAGACCTGATAGAGGCTCGACTGGAGGAGTTTGCTCAGGCTGAGTCTAAAGACCAGGGTAAAACACTAGAAACACTACAGCATCATAGTACAGGGGCCGGAGGCATAAACTGCTAAGACTAGTCTTAAAAGTTAGTCATCACATTTTTTTCTTTTAAACTGTTCATAACTGTTTTAAGTCAGTTAGAAATAAACATAGTTTGGTCTAATTTGATACTAAAAAGTAAGATGGTCGCCCCTTTAACCGTTAGTTGGTCATACTAGTAAGACAGTCTTAACATAATGGCTATATGCAACAGGCCCCAGGACACACTAAACAGGTTAGACTGAAGAAGTTCAAAGGACTTACTAATGCACAATAGACCAAAGGTAGACAGAATTGAATACTCAGCAATGTATTTTTTTTAGTGGTCAACAGATTTTCTTTTCAGTATAGCTGATATAATATAGAGAGCTGAGTGGCTGATATTTGTATATATATATGCTGCACACTGTATGTGTCTATCTATACTACTGTTCAAAGGTTTGGGGTTGGTAAGATCATCCATTCATCCGTTTTCCTGTCGTTCTATCTATCATTCCATCTGTCATTCTACAGTATCTGTATGTCTTTCCATCCATCCATCCATCCATCCATCCATCCATCCATCCGTTGTTCTACAGTATCTGTCTGTCCATCCATCCATCAATCCATCCATCAATCCATCCATCCATCCATCCATCCATCCGTTGTTCTACAGTATCTGTCTGTCCATCCATCCATCCATCCATCCATCCATCCATCCATCCATCCGTTGTTCTACAGTATCTGTCTGTCCATCCATCCATCCATCCGTTGTTCTACAGTATCTGTCTGTCCATCCATCCATCCATCCATCCATCCATCCATCCATCCATCCATCCATTCTTTGTTCTACAGTATCTGTCTGTCCATCCATCCATCCATCCATCCATCCATCCATCCATCCATCCATCCATCCCAATATTTTTAACATAGTATTTAAGACAATATTTGCAAAAATATAAAAGCAATTATTGAACAATATATATATATCTTATATACAGCATCTAATATATCTTGTTACTTTGTCTCACTGAGCAATTTATTAGGTTTTATTCAGTTCTTTATAGGGCTCTTAAAGCATGAAATGGACTCTCATTTCCTCTTCTCTTTTTTCCAGGGAAGACTATAACTTTTGCCCGAAATGTGGACATTCCCCGATCAGCCTACAACTTCCGTTTTTTTGCTTCATCTGTCCTGCATCACACTAATGACTGCAGTACGATGGATCACATGGGCTGCCTCAACTACACAGTACGCTGTCCCGTAGGAGTGGGTATGTGTCAGTCTCTACGTTCTATTACTCTCCAATGCAAATCACTCTCTCTCGGATGGTTTATGTCTGTTTAAATTCCCTGTCTGTAGCTGGTCTTATAAGCCCATGGAACCTGCCACTGTATCTCCTGACCTGGAAGATTGCCCCGGCTGTTGGTACAGGAAACACTGTGGTTGCGAAACCTAGTGAAATGACCTCAGTCACTGCCTGGATGATGTGTCAGCTATTGGAGGAAGCTGGTGAGGGATTTGTGTGTGTATCTGGGACAGATTTGTTAATTAGCTCATCTCAGGGTACATTATAGCTTTATTTTTCTCTTATTACCGGGATGCATCTGAATTGAGTGAATGTGTCTATATAATACGAGTGTGTGTGTTTCTTCTAGGCTTTCCACCCGGTGTGGTCAACATGGTCTTTGGTACGGGCCCACGAGCCGGGGATGCATTGGTGTCTCACCCTGACGTGCCGTTGATCTCATTTACGGGGAGCACGGCTACAGCAAGACTGATAACAGAACGCAGTGCGCCGCATTGTAAGAGGCTTTCATTGGAGCTTGGCGGGAAAAACCCGGCTGTTATATTTGCTGATGCTGACATGGATCAATCCATCAGCACTACTGTACGATCCAGCTTCTCCAATCAGGTGAGCTCATGCACAGCTTGACCAATCAGGTTACACTTTCAGTTACACTAAATGCTTTCTTTTGCAAAAAATGTTATGCCATTACTGAGCTCATCCAATCAAACTCCTGCATGTGTCTGCATTGGCATTAGGTTTAAACGACTTTAGCTTAGTGCAGAATAACATACTATACTTCTCAAAATGTTTCCATACAGTATGAATACTGGGTGTAAAATGTGACTTTTCTATATACTATGAATATATAATTCAATAATTCGTAATCATTCTATATAATTTCCATATTTTATTTCAGCTTTCATTTAGCAATTTGAAAAAATATATATATATTAAGTTGATGATGACAACCTGACTCCATTTGCTGAGTTAAACATGCAACATTTTGGAGTAACTGGGAAATATTTGATATATTTTTCTCAAATCTTTTTTTAATGGGATAACACCAGTTCCGTTTTCTGCCACAATGTGGTGCTCAGAACACAGCATTGTACATTGTGTTTTCTCACACTCTTTCTCTCTCACTCAGGCCTTCACATCGCGCACACACACAAACACATCATCGCTGTGCTAATATTTAAAGTGTCCATATATAATTCGTTTACACAGCCCAGTGATAACTGTGAGAATTACTGAAGAACTTATTTGCATTCTTTTTCTTTTCTCTCTCAGGGAGAGATCTGCCTGTGTACCAGCAGAATCTTCGTTGAGCGGAGCATTTACCCAGAATTCCTCACTCGTTTCGTGGAGGCGGTTCGTCTGTGGAAAACTGGAGTGCCCTCTGACCCCTCTAACGATAATGGAGCGCTCATCAGCAAAGAGCATCTACAGAAGGTCTGTGTCTTTATCTCTCTCTCTCTCTCTCTCTCTCTCTCTCTCTCTCTCTCTCTCTCTCTCTCTCTCTCTCTCTCTCTCTCTCTCTCTCTCTGTTCATATAAAATCTAATTTCTTGGTTTACAAACAGATACATGCTTTTAAAACATCTACATTTCTTGCTAACTCCTACAGGTTAAAGGTTATGTTGCTTTGGCGCTGGCAGAAGGTGCACAGGTGCATTGTGGGGAGGGTGTGGACAACCTTACCCTTCCACAGCATAATGCGGATGGCTATTTCATGTTGCCCACCGTCATCTCTGGGGTAAAAGACTCCTCCGCATTGATGCAGGAAGAGATTTTCGGTCCCGTAACCTGTGTGACACCCTTCGATGAAGAAGAGGAAGTGATATCACGGGCCAACGGCGTACGCTACGGCTTATCCGCCACGGTGTGGTCCCGAGATGTGGCGCGCGTACACAGGGTTGCTAGGAAACTGCAGGCTGGGTTGGTGTGGACCAACTGCTGGCTGGTCAGAGATTTAAATCTTCCATTCGGTGGCATGAAAAACTCTGGCATTGGTCGAGAGGGGGGCAAAGACTCGTACCACTTCTTCACAGAGGTTAAAGTCATCACCATCAAACACTGACACAGGATGAAGCAATGCATGCAGGGATAGTGAATCACTCATGTGTCATTTCTAATCTGTGTGCAAATTATATAAAGGAAGCATTCAGACTTAATATGATTGGGAATAAATTTAATTTAAAAAAAGTGTGTCATAGTATTTTGGTTTATCAAATGTGGGTGAATCATTTTAATAGTCTTAAACTCATATTCCTTAGCATAATTTTTAAGACAGACCAGTGTTCAATTTTATTGCTTGGAAGTTGCTGTTTCATATCTTAGAGACTTAATGGAGTTTTCAGTTGTGATTTAATTATCAGCTTTAAATGTTTTTCCTAAAATAGCCACAAAAAAGGCACAAATAAAAGAATGAACCTTTGACTTGATTGAAGATTATGCTATCTTGGAGTTAAACATGAAGCAGGAGAGCTCCATTTGCTCTCCATTTCCTCTCATTGTAGTCTTGGAGAAACAATTGAGATATCAAAGAGATCTCATATGAGTTTTGATATCCTTTTTGTGCAAAGATTGGGATTAGGTTGGTAGACTTTTGTGTGAAACCGTCCCACAGCTGGGAGCATAATATGGCATTTCCAAGAATTATAAGATAGTGAGTTCTACCGAGTGTGGGAAGTGACTATCTGACACATAGCACAAAACATTTCTTCAAAATCCCACAACTGTTCTGTGCTTCAGAATGTTTCATGTGAGTCAGAGCACCAGCTAAAGTGATGGACTGAGTTTCTCATCTCTGTTCAAGCCTCTCTGGTCTTCAGGGTGATTCCCAAATGCCTTAAACATTAAACATTAACAAGCAGAAGGCTTCCCACAGTCATGGAAAACCATTGGGGGATTTAAAAAAATATGATGTCTAGGCCAGGGAAAATCATGGGAATTAATACAATCTTAAAAAGACATTTCATTTTAAATGCATTTAAATAGTTCTGGTGAATTTTCTGGCATGTTCAGTTTTAAAGTATTTCATTGGCTATTAGTAGCCTGGGTATGTGTTTGAAAAAGACAGAGAAATGCCAGGAACAGTCTACGTTACGTGTCTGTGTGGTGCAGGAAAGCACAACAGAAGCAAGTGGAAAGCTCCTGCAGTGATATCTTACATCTGTATTGAAAGGTTTTCTCAGTTAATGAGGAGTGTGTGTGCACGTTTGAGTGAAAAAACTGAGGGAAACTTGTGAATGTGTTCAGTCACGTCTCTACATCACATAGCATCCGTGCTCAAAGGGCAGAGCCCTCACTGGCAGCTTTATTTTGACTTGACCACAGGCAATGCCCTGTACCACCCTTTGTACACACACACACGCACGCACGCACACACACAATTGTAGTTGTTTTTATACTGTACAAACTGAATATTCTGTGCCCTAAACCTACCCATCATCACAGAAAACTTTCAGCATTTTTAGATTTTTAATAAAACATAGTTTAATATGTTTTTAAGCCATTTTAATTACAAGGAGGACTCAGGAAATGTCCCCATAAACCATGTTTACGTTGCAATACAGTGTAATACCCATGTCATTAGACAAATTTGTGTCCTCATAAATCATGTAAATAATCACACACAGACATGAGGATACAACCCATAATATCCATTAGCCAAGGGTCTGATATCTTTATTTAAAGAAGTCTCTTATACTCAACAAGTCAGCATTTATTTAATCAAAAATACAGAAATGTATAGTTTCCAAACTTTTGTTTCTAACATACTTATTTTTTCAAAATTGTCATAAAAATGTAGCTTCGTCTGAATTAGGGTCTGATTAGGGTCCGATTCTCACTATTAACTGTACGGCTTGCCTCAAACTCCTAATTACTGCTTATTAATAATCAAGGTAGTTGTTACGTTTAGGTATTGGGTATAATTAGGAATAAAATAAGGTCATGCAGAATAAGGCATTACTATGTGCTTTATAGGCTACGTACTAATAAATCGCCAATATCATAATATGCATGCTAATAAGTTAATAGTTAATACTGAGAATTGGACCCTAAAGTGTTACCAGAAGTTTTTTTATAGTGTTACAATTAAGTTTGTAAAAAAACCAGGCACCTGTGGCATGTGCCCATTAAATATCAAGATAAACGTGTGTGTGTGTGTGTGTGTGTGTGTGTGTGTGCGTGTGCGTGTGCGTGTGTGTGTGTGTGTGTGTGTTGTGTGAACAGAACAGCAGGTCATATCAGGGCAATTTTCCGTTGAGGCCCTCGGTGGGCGGAGGGCATCTAATGCTCCAAAGAATATTGCAGAGTTGTGAGAAATATCACAAGTGTAATCAGGTTAAATAAACTCCCCCCCCCCCCCCTCTTTCTCCCTCTCCCTCTCCCTCTCCCCCCATTCATTCATTTGTCCCTGGTGTGCGTGACCCAGGAAGAAAATGGCGGAAGATCACGTAGCTTGTAAAACATCCTGCAGAAGAAAAAAAGTATGGAATACGTGTGTGTAAGTGTGTTTGTGTCTGTACAACCCACCCAGTCCACCCTTCTTGCCAACGCGAGGGCGTGGAGAGGGTGCGAGAGAGAAAGCTAATGATGAAAATTTGTGACTTTATTTCTCACAATGTCTTTATATATCACAATTGCGATTTTGTATCTCAAAATTTGCTACTTCCCATAATGTTGGGCTTTTGTTTATCTTATTTAAAAAAAAAAAAAAAAAAATATATATATATATATATATATATATATATATATATATATATATATATATATATATATATATATATATATATCTTAAAATAATTATCTTAGGAGTATTTTTACTCTGAGGTGGAAACACCGTGGCGGAAAAGCCGTAGCGTACGCCGTTGGCCCGTTATATCACTTCCTCTTCTTCTTCATCGACGGGTGTTACACAGGTTAGGCCTACTTACGGGACCGAAAATCTCTTCCTTCATCAAGGAGGAGTCTTTTACCCCGGAGATGACGGTGGGCAACATGAAATAGCCATCCGCATTATGCTGTGGAAGGCTTTCATACAGTATAAATAATTATTGTAGACTGTAGTCACTATATATTTATCTTTAAAGCACTCAAGTCATCAGGTATGAAGTTATGGTGCCTTTGAAGCCTGTCTAACAGTTTCCATATATTGATGGATACAGAAATGCACTTACTGTCCAGATTTCTGAAAGCAGCTGTTATGAAACTCATGACTCATGTCTCAACAGTTCCACTTTAGCACAATCAAGTATATCTTAAGGTGATCTTCAGTATTTCCAGATAATGTTCCAATTTAGTAGACTTTAGGTATACCAATTTAGTATACCAAAAGTACAATTGCAGGGTATTTAAGTACATAAATATGTAAATATAATTGTATAGAATAGGCTATACTTAGCATAACATTTTTTTTATACATCAAATACATTTTTGTATATTTCTTTTCCCCTAGGGTGCCCACATAATTCCACAAAATGCACATTTCAATTCATACAAAAATGTGTCCCGCCAGTTGTTGATTAGATATTTTGTCTAGTTTGATCATGCTACTGATAACTGGTTGTGGTGCACAGATTCATTTAACACGTTTTACCATAATTCAATCTATCCCGCCGATATTTCCCACCACAATTAGCACAGAAATTGTGAATAAAGTGTGTTGATTCCATGGCACATGACTCGGGACTTATGTAATTGTTTGCCTGTATTACTAAAATTTAAGCTCCATGTGACAAATGAAATGCCAAAAAATAGACAGATTTGGGTCAAACAAGTCAAACATTAATAATTGGATATTTCAACATGTGTTTGTGAACATATGTGGATTTAGCCCGGGCAAACATGAGCTTTAAAAAAATGTTTTTCCATAATGCTGCATCAGGACACATCAGTTTATATAAGAGCGAGGTCGACATCTTAGTTCTGACATCCTCCTTCATTTATCAGTCATATGGGGCCGTAGTTCCCAGTCCTCCTCAGCATGACCTCATTCATGATCAAATTAATCCAAGTGTTGGATCACTTTCTGCTGACTAGTGTTTTACCATTTAACCAGATGGTCTCGCTCCATGGAAACAACACACACACACACACACACACACACACACACACACACACACACACACACACACACACACACACACAGCAACAGAAATGACTATACACACAGACACATGATGATGATGAAATCATGCTAAGCGTTCTTCTGTTATGATTTGAATTTCTAAGATGAGAGATGCTGCATATACTGAATGTGAGGACACAAGGATTAAGTGAGGTTTAAATAAAGCTAACAGAAATACCAAAATAAGTGTTTTATTTGCCCTCATAACAGAGGATTGTTTTATGTTCAAGGTTTAGTTTGGGAGACTTAATGGAGTTCTCGGTTTCTCGGTTAAGCCTATATTGAGAGAATAAAAAGTAATGTAATGAAATAACTATAAAGTGAAATTGGGAGTTTAATGTTGAATTGAAATTTTGAGTTCACTTTGAAATTTGTGACTTTTGATTTCATATATTAGTGTACTGGCAATTTTGAGCACATTTTGAGATGTTTTTACCGATGTCCAGAAGAAGACGCTTGCGAGATTAGGGCCTTTTTCTCAGGAGACAAATCTCATAAAAGCATTGCATAAAATCTCTATGTAATCTCACTGTTATAGTTGAGTAGTTGAGATCTTCACCATTGTGTTTTCATTAAACCACTTTGAGCTTTTACAGATTTTTTTTAGAATATAAAATAACCCCAATAATGGTCAATTTCGTCATATAGTTTGATTGCATCTGTCATCCTTCCTCTGATGAATGAAAAAAGATAATTGTTGACATACAGTAAGAGCGTAAACCTCTAAAATGAATTTGTATGCTTTAGCTCAGATCATTTGGCTTTGAATGAATGGCAAATGTTGAAGTTTGAACAGACTTTTGAAAAATAATGTTAATTTTGTTCACCATTTAATCTCACTGATGTCTAGGAAAAACCTTTTATGTTAAAAATATATTTTTCTTCTTCTTTATGGGTTTTTCTTTCTCAAGGCCTACTCATTACCGGTGAATTAATTTGACTACCATCCGTTTAGTGTAAAATATGAGATGAGATTCAGATAACAGTTCCCATCATATGTTACTGACCTCCATCTGACCCAAACCATGATGACATGATCCACAATGGAAATACTTTGATTGCGATCTGTCATCAAAGGTTTCAGCCAGAACTTAGTGTCCCACCCAATAAGAGCACCAGTTTCACACAAAGATTTAGTCATGTGACATGAAGACACTCGCACACAGTTGATTATATGAAATGACATCTAAATCCATCTATCACGGCCCTGCGTCATGGATCAGCACTCAGCACTCTGATTCCAAACTCACTTACACACTTGTGATGAATGGATATTTGTCCTGGATGTGTAAACAATACAGGCAATTATGATGAAATGATAACGGCTTGTGCGTAATTCCCATTGTTGATAGAGGAAGTTATCGCGGCAATTTAAAGAGTTTGTGATCCTTTAAAGAATATTCACAGAATGGGATGATGAGCTATGCAATAAATACATCATTTTCTAGGTCTCGCTCCAGAAATACGGGCAGGCGGCTAGAACTCTCTGAATTGGTGGACAGTGACACACCTCCCTTAACATTCCCTTCACACACAGACACAAACCCACCTACTGCAAACACAAAGGTGACTGGCTGACCTTGTCCTAGATACTGAGTGCGTCATTGCTTTTATTTACATTTCACAATGGAGGGGAGCACATTTCCCCACATTCAGAATAATGGTCGATCAATATGAGTTTTTCATTGGCGCATTCTTAAATTATTACATTTGACCTTCCCAATTTTAAATGTTTAGATGTGTTCTCATTACATTTTTCTGCCTCTCCAATGCATCACAATCAGTTATAGTCTGCGTTCGGCAGTTTGGAAACCCTGCTTCAAATTATTATTTTACTTATGTTCACTGGTTTGTCCATCACATGATCAAACCATAAGAATATGATTATTAGGTGGCTAGAAATAAGAAGATTAAATTGTGTAAGCACACTGAACCAAGTCCAAATGTTGGAAATAATCAGTGGAGATCACATTCCCTGAAGGGAAAAGTGCATGGCGAATCCTTTATTTTTTAATCAAAAAAGTGAAGTTTTATTACTCAGAGGTTGTTATTTTATAATTCATAAGAGTTAGTTACAGTTTAGGCCTGTTTCATTTCATTATACAAAAATGCAGTAAGAATATTGTGGATTGTATAACTCGAACCATTTGGCTTTAAATGAGATGACAAATGTTTGAGTTATATTGAATTTTGAAAACATTAGGTTCATTTTGCTTACCATTTGAGATATTAAAAAGATCTCATGTATAATATTTCTTTATTATTTTTTCTTAAGGCTTTTCTTACACATTGCCAGTTAACTGCACTAATGTTTCATGTATCAGTTTAGAGTAATAACCACAGAACTGAAATACATGTTTAGATATTTTTGTGCTGGATGACATTTCTATAAATGTCTTAGAAGCATCGTGCTTGCTTTTGCATCACATGTAATATTTAATCTGCACAGAGAAGATTAGTATGGCCCAGGGACAGGATGACACATAAATCCATGGAGATATCAGATGTTCTGCAGATAGATGTGTTTGTGATTTGGGCTGCCAACACAAAGGTCAAAAGTTCAATCTCCAGGATGTCTGTACCTGCAGTTGTACGGATTTTGCTTGTTAAAAACATTTTTCTGCTCTTCTTTTGGTCTGGCTGATTGATTGAAAGCATGTTCGTTTTACAGATCTGTCTGATAAAGGACCCCGAGAGAGGCAGACATCTTGACTCCATTGCTGGAAGGGTGTGTTTAGGTGTGTTCAAAAGACGCAAAGGAGACGCCTTGATGCGGAAGACATCACTACAACTGCGTTTCCCCTGTGCGTGTGTATATGTTGTGTTACTGTCTCTTTCAGTCTATTATACTCCTTCCGCCTCAGACAGGCGTCTCTGTCAGCCATTCAGGGAGTGTATCAAGAGTGTGTGCGAGTCCATATGTCTGTGCATCTGTATTATTACTGTATTCAATGAGCATGCAACAGCTGATTTCCTGTCCTGAACAAAGCATGTAGACTAGAGAAAGCAGCATTTCCTTGGATTCTTCTCAGCCCACATTGTCCCTTCAACACACACAATGTTAGCAGGTAAAAGAATATGACGTAGACACTGCAGGGAATTTTTTTTTTAAAGCATCCAGAAACCCCACAGACAAGGGAGAGACATTTTTCTTTTAAGTATTTTGCCAATTATAGACAGACATTTCATACGATTCTTTTTCTATTATTCTTATACCATGAAGAAAAAAGGACAAAGCAAAGGATACATTTACACAATGCATTCCAACCTAGAAAGAAAGAAGCTACAAAGTAGTGAGCTTAATCTGATTTTATTTTTTAAAAACTTATTGTAAACTCTAGTTTCAACCAAGTTACGTCACAATGTAAACCACTGTGTAGCCTACGGGGCTCCGTATTTTCCGCCTGTCAATCATATTGCGCTTCACAGCAGGAGGTCCATATATGGTTGGTCAGCCGGTAGCTGAGAGCGTGAGATTTCTCATCCGTCAAAAATGGCCTACACGGTGAAACGTCCGTAAAGGAATAGAAAGACAGTAAAGAAAAGAAAAAAATAATATAAAGAGACCAAAATGGAGTGTGAAAACAGATGCCGAACTTACTTTGCTTTTGATTGACAGGTAAAAAAAAATACAATGGTTACTTCAAAGCAACCGAGCGTGTCTCTTGCCTACAACGACTGACATGGCTTGTAAGCTTCAAATTAGGCTACGCTACACTATGGAGAATAATTAGTGAGACTGACACAGAGTCCAGTCATAATTTCCCTGTAATACCACACACTTTAGTATGATGATGATTATAATTATTATTTGATTTTTTTTAAAGTAATAAAGAATTACGAGCTAATTCTTTTTGAGTAAGTAATATTTTAACCATCGATGTGAGTTAAGTCCGCCTGTTAACTTACTTGTTAAGTTCTAGAATTAGTTTCAATGATTTTCCCTGTCCAATTTTCCGAGTTTCCAAGCCAAATAAGTAGGCCTATATGTTTACTTTTTGTAAGGCAAGCATTTTGCACGCTTTTAAGTATGGCAAACCAAACCAATCCAATTTTACTGTGAAGACCGAAAGAAAGAAAGTTTTCCCCCGGAACTCTTTCTCCGGAAACTACCGAGAGTACAGAGTGTACCCATCACCAACACTGGTCATAGCCTTTTGTCATTAGTTTCCTCTGTAAACGGAGGTGGTTCTAGTGAACAAAAGATACCAGTGTACAAAAGGCACTCTGTTCCACCCTAGTCAGCTGACCCATGAGCATGAGTGGGCATCTCAGAGCAAACGTCAATTTAGACTGGCACAAGCTCTTTAAAGCTCTCAAATGCCGCTCAAGGACGCCCATCTGATGTTTGCTTTGCAAGCCTGTGATGGTTTTATTCTTTATATGCATGGTCTATATGCTTTAATGTTTCCTGGTCTCTAGCAAGCCATATCAGCATGACACAGGAATTTTTACCTTTGTTTTGAAACTAACCTTCTCAGTCCCCATATCTTAGTTCCAAAATTCTTCATTGATCCTCTACTAATCATTAATTCAGTCTTTGTGTTTGTGTTGATTTTCAGTGCTTGGGTGTATTGTGAATGCTGTGCGTCATTGGACCTCACAGAGATGTCATCTCCATCCAGATGTTGTTTTGGTTTCGGTGTTTGGATTTTACGTTATCATGTGAGCAAATGCACATACACCACTACACAAATTTTACAGGCAAGCACGTGCTTGTCAGGTGTTTTCAAGGTTATTACAGGTTAGAAATATAGGTAACCAATCACATGATAGGCAGAGACAGATGTGTTGTTGGTAAGAAGAAAACAAGATTCTGCCGGTTCCTTTATTTGCTAATGACGTTCATTATTACTCGGTTAGAAAAACATATTTATCCCCAACATCAAAAGAATATGTTAAAATATGAAATGCCAAACAATGCTTAATTTAAGATGAACATTTTTTGCATTGTGGCACTATTTTTATGACCATCTTTCTCCCAAAAATTGTCTGGACATTAAATATATCTTATTTTCATTATGCAAATAATCAATAAATGCAAAAAAGTAAATAGAATAAATATTTAATTTTTTAGGAAACTTAAGTCAATGTAAATGATGGATTATTATATTATTTGTTGTACTAAATTATAATTGTATTTTCCTTAAAAAGGGAATAATTTATTGTGCATAGATTTTCATTACTGTATTATATATTGTTTCAACTTTAATGTAGAGAACGTTAGGAGTAATTGTGCTTAATTGTCTTGACCATAATGCCATAATGCAAAAAGCTTAATGGTCCTAAAATAGACTTCATTGTCTTTATGCAATATATATATATATATATTTTTTTTTTTTTTTTTGAGGTGAGTTGTGACCTTTCAGGACATTTCTTTGTAAAATTCACCCCACCACGTAATGACCCATGAAGGTCTTTGACTCAAACATAGAAGCCTGACCTTGCATTTATGGGGTCATCAGAGCTCTCATAAATTTGCTAACAGACATTGAGCTGCCAGAGGCTGTTTTCCGGGATAATTCCCAGCAAAAAAGATACCAGGATAGTACATTGTACTGTCAATCTCTCTTTGTGTGCAATAAATAATAACAGTCTGTAAGTGAAAAAGACAGGAAAGAGAGATGGCTATGTTTGTGTTTTATGCTTACTATTGGATATTCTGCTTGATGAAGTCTGCATTTGAGCTATTGTGTTTGCCATTTACATACAAATTGTGTGTGTATACATTTGTGTATCTGCATACAATGGGGTTGAAATTTGCCGAGCACACTGGGATTGAAAATCTAAGTAAAACCTGCAAATAAACAAACATTTTAGGATTTGAAGTGCATTGTGAGTAGAGTTGTGTGTGTGACTCTTGACCCTGAGCTGTGCTGTGCAGACGGCCGTCTCCAGCGCTTCTCAGCTACTTCCTGTCCACACACACCCCTCTTCCTGTCCACAGAGGAGAGCTATTTTAAAGCCAGTGAAGGCCTGGGATGGCCAAGAGTGGAGACACACTGACTGCTGACTGTGTGTGTGTGTGTGTGTGTGTGTGTGTGTGTGTGTGTGTGTGTGTGTGTGTGTGTGTGTGTGTGTGTGTGTGTGTGTGTGTGTGTGTGTGTGTGTGTGTGTGTGTGTGTGTGTGTGTGTGTGTGAGTGAGAGGAAGGATTCCATCAGCTTAATAGCTTTGATGATTGAGGAAATCAGGAGAGAACTAGAACAATGATCTCACTGTTCTTCCTCAATCCTCTTCTAATAAGGAAATATCAATGTTGTAGACATAAATAAAAATGACTAATTATGAAACTTCTAGCTATTTTTTATGCTTCAAAATATTAATGAAGGAAGTTTAGAAAAATACTGTGAAGCATCAGAGACAACAAACATAGTAGACACAATAAAACCACACTGGCATACATTAAGGTAAGTGTCAACTACATAATAAATGTACCTTTTGACCAAAATATGTTGGAAAGGACATTTTTAATGTCAGGTTGGGGTACAGTATGTTGTAATTTGTGCTTTACCAATTTTACTGATTAGTTACAGTAGTTGTTGGCCAAAGCACTGATTTAATATTTTTACACTTTTAAGTATTTTGTGTTTACATGCCCCAATTTTGTCACAAAACTTGTGTAAAATTAACTTGATCTTTTTTCCTAGGCAATAATGTTGTTGAACATGTCCAATAAATGTAGAGACTTATATACACACAGATAGTCTTCTCTTAAGATTGAAGTAAAGTGGGTGTATTTACTAAAGTTGTGTAGAAGGCCAGAAGCATGTGGTTCACATTCACACCATCATGCTTTGCAGACTTACAGAACAAACACTTTCATACATCACATGATCCTTTTGGAAAGTTCAGTCAGAAAGGAATGTACAGAATGGAGAAATGATGATCTAGTGTGATAAACAACACCGTATCACTGTGCAAACTGGTGATTTCACAATGAAATACAAAGGGAAGTGCAGTGCATTGTGTAGATCTTTCTGAACAGGAAACAATGCAAGAGTTTTGTAACTGCTTTCTTAACGTGGGGATAAGACTAATTTTCAGGGTAAAAAAGTTACTTTATGTTTCAGGAGTATGACTATGAAGTGAAATATGCAACATGATGGATCATTTTAATAATTTTTGTCACCCATATGACATTTAGACAGAAGAAAATGTATCTTAATTTTTTTGAGAGAAAACTACATTTAATTTAGAGCTTTTCACAATAAACATTTCCCCAGTGCAGTTTTACAGAGAATATAATGGTGACCTACAAACCCTCATAGAGACAGCCAAAATCACTTGTCCGCAGCAAAGAAAAATCTCCCTACAGTTATAACAGACTTTTTCCACAGATAAATAAGCAGAAACATAGCAAAATATATATACAAATAAGAACTGTAACCCTAAAGCAAACACACAGGGACAATAGACACATCATTACAATGTAAGATGAAATGTTTCATTATGTCCAACGATTTCTACATCAATGTTGACACACAAATATTTTGACAAGAAAGAGGCAGTGACCTTGCTGTTGTGTAATATGGTTGTGGAGAGAGGATTGCTTTTCTAGTGGTCTAAGAGGCCATTGGCCATCAATGCAGACTAAATGCAACAAAAATCATGAGTGCATAAAAGTGATGCTAGAATCAGAAATCTCAAGGGTAAGCAGAAAGGGAAAAATAAGTAAAAGAATAGCACAAAGCTTAATTTTGGAAAGATTAATTAGAGCATAATCTCCAAGATTGAATTGAGATACTCGAACATATGCCACTTCTACTAGCATCAGATAAAGGAGATGCTGATTGTCAGTCTTACATAAGCCAGGCCGAGAGATAAAGAGGACAGGCTGTCTCCTCCTGCCTCACAGGCCTCAGGGCGGAGGGAACCGGCTGACTTACCGTCTCTGCAGCCTCCTTAACAAGCACAGCCCCCCCTAAACGCAGGTTACGTGAGGATCTTTACCAGCAATGATTCACAGCGCTAATTCTTCTGTTTTTAGGATCAGCCTTAAGCCCTGAATGTCTGGTACTTGATGTGATATTAGAATTTAAATGTCTTACCATCATTTTTGTTTATTATACTAACTTATTTTGTTTATACAGATGATATTTTGCAGATTAAAATATCAGAAGTCTGTAGAAAAAGAAAAACAGAGGAGCAAGGGAAAAAGAAAAGAAGAGAAGGCTGAAGAACTAGAACAGTCATAGATACCTTTTTGGTGATTTTCTTCACTAATGTTTTTTTTTATTCCCCTAGTATTTTTTCTTTAATGTTTTCTGAATTTGCATACTAAACACTGAAGATGGGAAATAATTAAATAATGCCGTCACCAGCAATGAATACATCTGTAATAAGTGAGAAATAAAAGTTTTATCTTATTACAGGTAGTTGCGTCTAATCTAGTTTTCTATTTTTTTTTTAGGTTACAATGTGATCAATAAAAATGTATATGAATTGTTTGTGCTGCTGCTGTGTTGAAATATATGCCAGAGATATGGTGGTTCACAGCGGATCAAATTTATTTTTAGATTTTCTTTTGGTCCGACAGTCCCCAAACACACATATATACAGTTGCTGTTGAAAACCTGGGCTAAGAATTGAGAAAGTATTGCAATGGGCCATTTTTATAGATCATGCTTTTTGGACTGAATGATGGTCATTAAAAATGTCATAGTATTTCTCTTTATCAAACATCCAAAGATATGGCAGCGAGCTCAGCTATAGTTAAAGTGATGGTTCAGCCAAAAAAATTCATTTTCATTATTTACTCGACCTCACTTCATTCCAAACAAGAATTCATAGTGAACACGCTGTCAAGTTTCACAAAAGTGGTCCATACTTATAGAATAAATTATGTTTGATGTTGATGACGTATTTGACAGCTCATGCTCATTTTGTTGAAAAAATCCATGAGAAATTCTCTTTTATGTTTTCCACAGCTGGACTAACAATGTATGGCTTTGTAATGACATAGCGTTGAGTAAATAATTACATAATTTTCATTTTTGCCTGAACTATTCCTTCAATAATTGTTGAATGTATTTCAATGTAGTTCTCCACTTTAGAAAAGTTGACTGTTTTACTGTCCCACGAGAGGTGGATGCTGTTGCTGGGATATTGTTGCCTGGATACCATTGTTTCCATGTGTGGCCTGTATCTTTCCGTGGTCAGATGAGACTCCTACAGTTGTGATGTCAAGTTGCAGCCAATCAGCATGCAGGATGAGCTGTGGAGTGCTTATGCAAGAGGTAAGAACATACAGCGCGCATACAAATGAACTTAGTGTGCACACAGTCTGAATACTGATCAGCTGACACACACACACACACTGGAACAAAAGAATGAAATTAACTAATTAACTTTCATTCATACAAACCTTTACTTCTAATTATGTGTTTGTGTGTGTGGATGAGAGAAATTTGACTCACATCTTCATTAGCACATGAATAACCATTCAAGCCTTTAACACACTTCAGTCACTCACTGAAAACAAACAACTCACAAGCTCAAAGCCGTGCCATCTTGGAAAACGTACAATGCACTTCCCATCCCCCAAACCCCTAAAAAAACGTGGCTGACAACACTCCCAACGTCACTAATTGCTTTCATTTTAGCTGTTATAGTGAAAGAAAAGAGTCCAAATAGATTTTTTACAGTATGGGTGATCTGATTGGAAGTGATACAGATACAAATATGGGGTCCAATGTGTTATGTGATTTATCACTCAAACCACATTTGAGGGGGTCAGGGTGTTGTTTTCTCCCTTTTTTCTCACGGCAGAATATGTCCTATATGGTGAGGGGAATCGTAAAGGGACCGTAGGCATGTAAAGCCTTGTAAATCCTGTCCTGATGAACTTCTGCAGCCTGAAGCTGGAACTCCGGATGGGATCAAGGAGTCAACTGCACCGGATGCTGAAGGAAATTCATGAGTCATCCTGCTGGACCTCTTCATCAGCTGACATCCCTTTCTGATGGACTGAGTGATAAAAGAAGATGATTCTTGTGAAGTATGTTTACCATATTTTGCACACACTGTGAAAATAAAGTTGTTAAAAAGTAAGATTTAAAAAAAAAAAGAAATGAATACTTTTATTCAGCAAGGATGCGTTCAATTTATTACAAGTGATGGTAAAGACTTTTACATTGTTACAAAATATTTCTATTTATATTAATCAAAGAATCCTGTTTTTTTTTATTACAGTTTCCACAAAAATATTAAGCTGAACAACTGTTTCACAGATCATGTGACACTGAAGACTAAAGTAATGGCAGCTTAAAAAATTGCTTTGAAATCACACAAATAAATTACATTTTAATCAAATTATTTATTTATTTTAAAATAGTAATAATATTTCACAATATTACTGTTTTTACTGTATTGATCAAATACATGCAGCATAAGAGCCGTCTTTCATTAAAACATAAAAAAATCTTACCGACCTCAAACTTGGAAATATATTGCTAAAGAAATTACTACTTCAGTTCTAGTTCTATTATTGAAACATGATATTGATTGGTAAACTGTTTCTGCAAACAAAATATGATTAGATATTTAGACTTTACCAAATCCAACTTTTCACGCTACATTTCAAGCCAGAGTCTGATGAAGAGCTTGTGGCTTGAAATGAAACTCTTTGGTGAGCAAGTGAATCAATATTTTTGAGAGCAACATCATGTTGCCTATATGATTTTATTGTGTACCTGTATTATAATTTTTATAATTAATTCACTGAAATGGAAAAATGCATTGAGTATAAAATTCATGCACACATTAGCACTTTCACTCAAATCCAAATTCAAACACGCATTCAGACCATGTTCAAGCAAGAAGGAATTTAGATCAGAAAAGAGTAAATGTCTGAGTGTGTGTGTGTGTGTGTGTGTGTGTGTGTGTGTGTGTGTGTGTGTGTGTGTGTGTGTGTGTGTGTGTGTGTGTGTGTGTGTGTGTGTGTGTGTGTGTGTGTGTGTGTGTGTGTGTGTGTGTGTGTGTGTGTGTGTGTGTGTGTGTGTGTGTGTGTGTGTGTGTGTGTGTGTGTTGAAGGTCATTCTGAAGGGCAGTTGAATGTTATCAGTGCTGGTTCTAATGCCAGGAAGACTTTCTTGAGTTATGTAACATGTTACAATGGCATTCCACTCACTGGACAATAAATTGACCACTAAGGCTCCAGGAAACAATGAAGGGTGTGTGTGTGTGTGTGTGTGTGTGTGTGTGTGTGTGTATGCATCTGTGATATATCCTCTACATTCTTATCCTGATGCCACAAAACTGCAGCAGTGAAGTAAAACTAGGTTAAGATGCCACTTCAGGCTGTCTGTGAAATCGACAGATCTGACAGGTTTTTCGTGCATGCCTGTGCTGTGCCTGTGTGTGTGGAAGCAAGCAAGTTGTTGAGAAGAGGTTCACTTCTATCATTCTTTGTGTCATTAACGTTCTCATTAGCTATTCTCATTATTGAGCGGTTTAGCATTTCGGATAAAGCCGCCCGTGGAACGGCTGAATTGGGGGTGATTTTGGACCAATCAGCTGTGAGAGTGAGGTGTGTTTCTCTTTTTTTCCAACAGTGAGAATCCAGGCCAAGTCCTTTGGGATTTCTCTGCTCATATCCAATTCACTTTAACACAAGCCGTCCTTTCTGTTCTGTCTCAAATTTATTGTTTTCATCTCTCTGACTCATATCTCTCTCTCTCTCTCTCTCTCTCTCTCCTCTCTCTCTCTCTCTCTCTCTCTCTCTCTCTCTCTCTCTCTCTCTCTCTCTCTCTCTCTCTCTTTCTCTCTCTCTCTCTCTCTCTCTCTCTCTCTCTCTCTCTCTCTCTCTCTCTCTCTCTTTTCCTTTCAATCGTGGTTAAATATTCTCTTTGTATGGTCTTGTCTGGGTTGTGAGTGACTCCTTGTCATTAGCTGTAAGTAAGTGGAGGCATTTTCACAAATGAGGGATGAAACGTGCTTCTGTCGAGCTCCGGTCCTCTTCCAATCAACTGCCGCTAGTTTAGTCTAATCTAGTTTACAAGAGTTGCACATTCACTGCATATAGTACTACTATCAAGATCACACTGAAAATCATTTTGTCTTGTTGTCCAATAAAAATTCAACAAGATAAATGTATGAGAAGTAAAATTGGATTAGATATTAAAGGAATAGTTCAACCAAAAATGTCCAAGTTACTTTTTCCTCCATACAAATAAAAGTGAATAGGTAGTTAACTGTAGTTAATTGTGAACATGTTTTCATCAGTATATCAGGCTTATTTATATATAGTTTTTCTTTAATATTACAATGAATTATAATTTTATAATATAATAATTATTCAAAATATACAATATAAATGTAAATATAATGAAATAAATTATCAATAAGTTATTTAAATTGTAATATTTGTTAAAAAAAAAATCCATATTTTTTTATATAAATTATATTGTTTTTTAAAATATAATCTTTATATTGGCTAAACCTTTATGTATAAATTAAGTTTGAATAATGACTGTGTTAACCATTGAGATTGGTAACAAGACAGTTGTGCAACTAGAAATTTTAAATGCATTCTCCTGTATTTACTAAAAGACAGAGCTAAACTGTGACAAGAGCTTACTGTAATATACACTACCAAAATAATCGGATTCTCCTCACTATATCCCTGCTGCTTAAAAACATTTATAGTTTCTTTCCTTCCTTCTTTCTGTCTTATCTCACCCATCTCGTGCTTTGACCTTTTCAGAAATGCTGAGCAGTTTAGAGACACAGATGATACACACATGCCCTGAGTGCTGTGTGTGTGTGTGAGTGTGTGTGTGTAAGAGAGAGTGTCTGTGAGCAGCATATGTCTATAACTTAACCTCATGTCATATTTGACACGGTCACGTTCACGGTCTTAAGCATGAAATGCATTCAAACACACACGCCGTGCATCCAGTCTGTTGTTGTGTCAGTCAGGGCATAATCAATCTGTCCCTCAATCATTCTCTCCACGTGCAGAGAATGTGAAAGCACATATACAATCCTCCCACTGCTCACTGAGACAAAACAGATGTTGCACACATATGCTGTCATTTAAGCCAGTCCCTTTCAAAATGGGTTTTAATGAGTGTAAATGGAATGAGGTTGTAAATTTATGTTTGGGAGGAGCATCTAGTCTTGCATGTGATACAAAGGCAAGTTATGTATACAGTTTTCACAAGAAATATTTAGACAAGCTTACAAATGCCTTGGAGAACAAGTGGCATGTGCAAACAACCTTTTCTAGAACTTACTACTTTTTCCAAAGATTGGCAGGTTAGCAAGACCAAACACATGTTTTTAAATGTATGAGCTGAGGCAATAATCAAACGTTTTGTTTGGACAGTACAATTTTTAATGCAGGAGTAGGTATGATTTTTAAAATGTTTTTGAAAGAAGTCTCTTCTATACTCACCAAGGCTGCATTTATTCGATCAAAAATACAGTAAAAACATTAAAAGCGAATAAGTTTTCTACTTGAATATATTTTGAAATGTAATTTATGCTTGTGATGCAAAGCTGAATTTTCAGCATCATTACTCCAGTCTTCAGAGTCACATGGTTCTTATAATATATTTTTTTTGGTGCCGAAAAAAACATTTAATATTATTTTTAATATTGAAAATAGTTGTGCTGCTCAATATTTTTGTGGATTCTTTGATGAATTGAAGGTTCAGCATTGATTTGAAATATAAATCTTTTGTAACACTATACATGCCTCTACCGTTACTTTTTGGTCAATTGAATGTGTCCTTGATGAATACAAGTATTTTTTTTTTAAATCACTGACTCTAAACATTCAATCAGTAGTGTATATAGCATTACAAAAGTCCTATCAATCTAATGAATCTGTGTGCTCAGACAGTCCATTGGAAAGTCTCATTTATTGTAGTGAATATTGTATCATAATTGATTTTGTTCATTCATTATTATACCTTGTTCTTATTGTGCCTGCATGCATACAGCTCTGATTAAATGATAAATCAGGCCTATTTAATTGGATACTTTTGTTTCTTTGTAAAAACATTGCCCCATTAAGCAACATCACCTTTACCATCCTTAAAGATTATATGAGCATCAAATTTGTACATGTGTGTGAAAGTCGGTTCTCCGATATACACCTCTAATTCACAGACACAAACACACACTGTTTTCACGGATGCCCCTGTCGAAGCATCATGATACGTCTCTGCTTTTTTCACTCCCACACTTATCTCGTTCTCGCCGCAGAAGTCTGAGGAACACTGAATCCTGGGAGATTCAGAATCCTAATGACTCATCATGTTTGAAAATCTGACACGCTGACACATACGTACTGTCGGCTAAAGATGACGGTGGCATCGGTTTTGATCTCGCTAGTTGCTCTAAACCACATTTTGCAATTGTCTTCTATAAAAAAAGTGCATATTATGGTTTGGAGTCTAGATTTCTTATTTACCTCCTGTCAGTGGCCTTGAATGTCACTCTTCGCAGCCATTTTTATCACACACACACACACACACACACACACACACACACACACACACACACACACACACACACACACACACACACACACACACACACACACACACACACACACACACACACACACACACACACACTTAGTACCAAAATGCATCAGTCATAGCTACTCCTCCCACTCCACCTGTCATCCTTCCATGCTTGCCATCTCTCCATCTCTCTCTCTCTCTATTTCTCTCAGTCTGAGTACTATATTGGCAAATGTACCACTACCTTATAAACTTTGTAAAGGGAAGACTGAAGCAAAATTGTACATCTCTCTCTTTTGTATTCATAATTGTGTCAATCTAGATTTCACGCTCTCACGTGTAACTTATTCTGTTTGGCTCTGAAGCATCATCAGCACGTGAGGGGAAAGAAGCTATTCTGAGAGAGAGAAAAAGAAAAGAGAGAGAGAGAGAGAGAGAGAGAGAGAGAGAGAGAGAGAGAGAGAGAGAGAGAGAGAGAGAGAAAACTGTGTTCCCAAAGATATCTTGCCTTCCCTGTAGTATAGAGAGAGATGAGCAGAGAGTCATGTTTATTTTATAAGGCTCACACTCTCTCTTTTATGTGTGCGTGTGTGTTTGTGTGTGAGAGAGTAACTTTGAACAGGAGCTGAGCATTTGGAAGGAGAGGAGAGAAGAGGGCAGATGATGTTGTTGGTATCGTGGTGCCTGTGGGTTTTTTGGACTGAGGTACTAATGCTCCAACAGTGATCTAATCTTTTCCACAAAACACAACTCAAATTACACTGCACACTCACGATATGGCAGAGGATGACTCAACATTTATATGAAGAGCAGGACAAAATTGACGATGATAATGACTGATTTCTGATGGATCATGGGACACAGAAGACTGGAGTAATGGCTGATTACCTTTAAAAAAAAAAAAAAAAAAAAAAAAAAAAAATTGTAATAACATTTCACAATATTACTTTTTTTTTTTTTTTTTTTACTGTATTTTTGATCAGCCTTGTTGAGCACAAGGGACTTCTTTCCGTGAGGGATTTTTTTTTTTTGAAAGACCTCAAACTTTTACACTGTTACATAAAATGATTGCTCAAAACTGAGCAATAAAATGTTCTCTAAATGAATTGCAAAATTACTTTCCATTTAGACACATTCACACCACAGTTCCTTATTTACATTTTCTCTCTTCTGTTGCTCTGTATAGTTTTGAACTTCAGATTTGTATCCTTTGACTAAAACGTACCTACTACAAACCTACTACAAAGGCACAAGAGAGAGAAACAGAGGTTCTGTGTCAATTTATATCAAAATTATGTTTTAATTCATCTTGCATACTTACAGGGAAAAAAAAATTTTTTTTAGCTAGAGTTGTACACTGTGTGCCTAACAGTTGGCCAGTATGTTGATGATGAATAAACTACTCTATAAATAATAGATGCCCTCTGCTGCTCTGCGCTTTGATTACTAAATATATGCACATATATCGATTGATTAAATGTACAATCCACAAGCAATGATATTTGCTTTATGCAGAAAGTTTATCTGCATTTAGATGGGTGAAGTTGACCCAGAATGTGTCCAAAAATAATAACAGGAATAATCCAGCGGTATATGTTGGTGTCCAGTGATATACTATGGGTCTTCTTATATAACGTGGAGCAGCTGTTACTCAAAACAACACATCAGGAATTTATATCTGTGACTTACGGATATTTGAAATAGCTCATCTTTTGTACATTTTCATATTTCACAGAGCGACTGATTATATCAGACAGATTATATGAGACTCCTTTCACTGCTGATGCAACACCAGTCTTACTGTGAAAAATGAAGAGTGAGCCATGAGACGCATGCAATAATCTTATTTTCCAACAGCAGTTTATTCTTTGGTGGCTCCTTGCGAGGTATTTGGGGTTTGATTGGGCAGAGCAGACAGCAAGATCAGTGATATGCATAAAATGAATACCTCTTTTGTCCAGGATGAAAGGCGTTTTTTTCTTTCTTTCTCAGGTTGTCTCTCGAATAAAAGGACCCAGTCTGTTATTGTGAATCAGACAGCTCTCACAGTCAAGATGGGAAATGCATTTTCTCCTTATCTGTAATTTGTGAAATTGCCTCTCCGTAAATGGCATTTTATCTTTCTGTCGTCTCCAGAAAGAAGAAAATATTTTTCTATTTTTGTGTGTGTGCGAGATTCAGATATCTTTGATGTAGGTTTAGAGCTATGAGTCATAGTCTACACAAGGTTCGTCATCCGCACTAATCAAGTAAATGACCACTGAGATTTCACTAAATTATTTTTGCGGCTGTGTTTGCGTGATGAATAAAAATTAGTCACTGCACAGTGCCAAGCTACTTGAAACTGTCAATTCATAAACAACACTCAATTAATTAATACGGTGACAGTTTAGTCGCTGTTTTTTTTGCTTGTCTGTTTATGGTATTTACATTTTTGGTGGGTTAATTATATTAGATTTATATTAATAATGCATTTACATTTATGCATTTGGCAGATGCTTTTATCCAAAGTGCATTCAACAGTCAAAGTATACATTTGATTACATTCCCTGAGAATCAAACCTATGACATTTGTGTTGCAAGCGTTCCTATTTAATGTACAATGAGGAATGTAATTTTTTAATACAATACAATATATCAATATTTATTGTATTTATTCAGATTTCTATTATCTTATCAATTATACATTTTATTAATTGTATATTTATTGGATTTATATAGATATTTTATTATTTAGTATTCATTTATTTTTATCAATTATTAATTGTATTATTAATTAATCATAAATTAATAAGCATATCTGATTAATATATTTTATTAGGTGGGGTGGTTTGGAATTTTTGTCGTATATTTTTTGTGAACGTCTATTAGGGAAAAAAATTCCATTCTGATTTCGCTTCGTTTATTTGGTTAAAACAGATTTACATATTTACCAAAAAATCCCGCCATCTTGAAGCATTCTTTGAATGATGTCAACCCCCTGATATACTTACGACTTACTCAAAAGGACAAGGAGTTGATGGATCTCTCCATCATTATATCTTTAACTCAGTCTCAGTATATTGATTCTCCCCTCATTATCTTCCGTTCTCTCTTTCTGCAGATGTGTGACATCCGCTGCCTGCAGGATGACAAACCTGTTGACTCATTCACCCCTGCTCATTCATAAATGATTCTTGACCAAGAAAATTCCAGAACACAACCGCCAGGTAGGAGAGAAAGGGAGCATGAGAGATGCTCTGTGTGTGAGTCAGAAGAGGCTTGCAGCACTGCAGCGGTTCCTGTAACACCAGTGGTCAGGCTAAACACACCCATCCAATCCATCAGCCTTCATTCATCCTTCGCCCATCCTTCCATTCACACAATGAAAGCAGCAGCGGGGAGGGAGGGATGGAGAGAGAGATGCTGCGATAGAGAGAGCATCCGCTGCTGCAGAAAACTGAGGGGGGCGGAGGAGGAGGAGAGAGAGAGTGTATCAGTGCTGCCAGAGAAGAACGAAGAGCTACAGAGAGAGAGAGAGAGAGAGCGAGGGCAGGGAAGAAGGTGCGCTTCTCTTCGATTGAAACACTCACTCTCTGTCACATTGACAAGGTGTGTGTTCGGCTTCATCTCATTCTGTGTGTCTCTCACATACGCACATACAGCGGTGGCTCTGCAGGAACTGTGAAATCCATCAGCATCACTGGGACGGCTCACGGCATCGGCTGATATCATCGCTCAGAACTGACAATAATATCAAGGAGCAGGAAGGACAACTGCACAGGTATGACCGCAGACACACATGTGCTCGCCAGGCAACAGATATCTCAGATTTGTTGTTGTCGTACTTATGTCAGGCAACACAAAAGACCTCATAATCTTGTTTTCACCTTCTCGTCCCTCTCGAAGGCATCACGCTGGGGTCCGCAGAGTACGCAGGCCGGCCAGAGGCCATGAGGCTGGTCCATAATGCAGAGAAACAGTCTTTCTCCTTTAAGAAGTGCTCTGCTTTCCAGTTCGTCAAGAGGAAGGTGAGTGTGTGAGCATGTGTGTGTGTTGGTTGCAGAACTTATTTGGCTGGGGGAGACTTAAAGGTGCTGTTCAATCGGTGATGTGGACAAACTTATCAGACTCGAGGTGTTTCCCTGATCCTTGCTTCTTTATTCTATCTGCTCTCCTATAAACAGACGTTTTAAGGTTTTTAAATGTATTTTTCTCTATGGATGAAGTTAGGCATAAATATTTGTCTGCGTTCATGGATATAGCTGGTGTTTATGGATTAAAAAAAGGGATATTATCGTTAACTAAAACTATTAAAAACATTTCTGTTAAAGGGATAGTTCACCCAAAAATTCTGTCATATGAATTTCATTCTTCTGCTGAACACAAAAGAAGATATTTTGAAGAATGTCTGTAACCAAACAGTTGATGGGCCCCATTGACTTCCATAGTATGAAAAAAAAAAACTATGGAAGTCAATGGGGTCCATCAACTGTTTAGTTATCGACATTCTTCAAAAGCACTTATTTTGTGTTCAGCAGAAGAAAGAAATTCATACAGGTTTGGAACAACTTGAGTGTGAGTAAATGATGACAGAATTTTCATTCTGGGTGAACTATCCCTTTAAGTGGAATTAAGCTGAAATAAAATAAAATATAAATATTAGTTGGAACACTTAAGCTTAATATCAAGCAATACAGTAAATAAAAAAAATCTCTAAAATCAGCCAATAACCGATATATTGCATATAGTAGTGATATACTGTGCAACTCTTATTTTGTGAAGTGTATATACACAATCTCTCTTTGTGTCATGATTGTGAGATTGACGCTAACTGTAAATATGCAAGTAATATTGCCATGTAATTTGATATTCATATTGAGATATTTATGGCTTTATTGTGTTTGCATTTAAATACATTTTAAGAAAACAAAAAAAATGAAACTAATATTCAGATTTGATTTGTGACTGTTGCAGTGGCCAATATGATCATGTTTTGAGTTATTTATTTAAATATAATGTATTTGTTTTGGTTATAGGCGAGAAAGTGTGTGTGGTTTGGGATTGAGTCCAGACTCCTACACACACACACACACACACACACACACACACACACACACACACACACACACACAGCAGATGGAGTGTCAGAGAGTGACTCAGTGAGATGGTTTTGTTGGATTATTATGTATTTATGTGTACACCGAGACAGAAAAAGAGAGAATATTCTAGAGTGCCAAGGTTGATGTTTGTCTTTTGTAGGTCAGCTCGCAGCGTTGTCTCGTACGTGTGTAGCATTAACACAACCGGAGTGTGTTGTGGGTTTGTTACTTTGCGCTGTGTATTTGCACTGATGTGTTTCTCTAGTGACTAAAAGTTTTGTGGTTGCTGAGTCATCAGTAGAGCCTGTGTTTGGAGTGCTTTATTGAGTTGCTGTTGCTTTATTCCTGTAAGGAATGATTCATGTGCCTGACAGACCTGATCATAACAATAACATTAAGCAGGTCAAAGATGAGATGAGACAAGATTTTAGTTGACGAAAATGAAATTTTGTTGAAATAATGTTTAAATATTTGGTTTAATTTAGCACTTTCTTGCCAACCGAAATATTATTTTCGCCGACTAAAATTACATGCCATTTACAATTAAAATGTTAAGAGATGACATCTGACTGAATGAATATGACATGACAAAATATTGATAAAAAAATTATAATAATAATATATTATTGAGAAGAGAAGAGAAGAGAAGAGAATAGAAGAGAAGAGAAGAGAAGAGAAGAGAAGAGAAGAGAAGAGAAGAGAAGAGAAGAGAAGAAAAAAAGGTCTTTGATGCCTAAAGCAAAAAGACTCCCGAGTGCTAGTGTACAGCCACAGTGACAACACACGGTGACATAACTTTAACAATCCGATCAAAGAAGAGAGAGAGAGAGAGAGAGAGAGAGAGAGAGGGAGGGAGAGAGGAAGGGGGGGGGGGGGGTGGCAGTGAATTATTGGGATTCTTGACTGTACAGTGTGATTGTTTATGTATGTAGCACATTGAGAAGCATTGTTTTCATTCATTATAGGATTTTCCCCATTGTTTTCCTCATTCTAAAAAAAGACAAAAGTTTGATTATATAGAGCTTTGAGATTCTTTTTTTTTTTGTCTGGTTGTTTGGAAGCTGTATGAAATGAAGTGAGAAGTGGAAATATCTCAGCCTGTGCTCGCCGTGAGCTGCAGGATTTCCTGGGGCCTAGAAAATTGCTTTTCACTCAAGGGATTGAAGTCATTAAATGCATTGTAAACTACAAAGAAGACATACGACCCTGTGCCCTGCCTCTTTTAGTCGGTCGCTGCTGGTGATTTGGAGGACGCATTTCAGATTTCATTGTTTAGCTTGTAAAGACATACACGGGTACGGCCCTGAGGTCCCGTGTTCTGTTTAATCTGCTTGTACAGGAGCAAATGCACCACTCCAAAACTCACATTCACGGTTTGCCTCAAACAATAAATTCAAGATGTTTTGACATGACAAAATATTGTCTTCTTAGTTACTTTGAAATAATATTTTACATCATTTTATTTTAACTCAGTACTCTTACAGTAAATACCAGTCTCATTTGTTTCTATTTTTAGCTAAGAGGTTTAAGAGAAATATAAGACACAAAGCTGATTCTTAATGAAACAATGCTGAGAATGCTATTAAATATCCTGAGCTATGAAAGAGCAACATCTGTTTTTAACACTCTCCTCTGGGATTTTATATCCAAATCCAACATACTCTCCCCAGATATCAGCAGAACTCGTGGTTTTATAATCATTTCATGGAAGTCAATTGATCTTCATTCATCAACACAGAATTTGCTTCCTGGATTTAGTTTGTCAGGTGGATACTCCAGGGCAAGTTAAATCACCAAGCTACTGGTGGTTACCACCCCTGCGCCTTGAATTATATAATGTGTGATGGTGCATGGTAATATGGATGAAAACTCTGTCTTGTTTTGGCCTCAGGTGCGCAGGTGGATGAGGAATCCGAAGGTGAATGTGGAGAAGGTCCAGGCTAAGGGCTACTTGTCTCCATGTCCGAAATGTCAGGAGGGGCAGGACCTGTGGTACACACACTTCCCAGCACCTTACGGCTGCTGCCACAACAGTCCTGGAAGATACTACCTCCCTCACCCCCCCAGCCCTCTCTATCAGACCTGTGCCCCCTGCACACCCTGCCAGCCAGACAAGAACAAGACATGCAAGGTCAGGAAACTGTCTGTTTATTAACCTTTCAGTTATCTGTTAATTGTTTATTCGTGCATCTATTCATCCTTTTGGAGTGATTATTAAGATCTCAGGCATCTCAAGTCTTTCTTGACTGACAATTAAAATTGCTCCTTTTTTGTTGTTGTCAGTATACAGTGTCGTAATTGGTTGCATTTTATTTTGATGTTTTATTGGAACTACGAGCTTTTAGATAAAAACTGAGTTTTAGACCAATAATAAAAAAATTCTCTAGAAACATTTTGATGAGAGAAAGGAACACATGAGGAAACACCTGGAATATTCTTTAATAAATTGCCAATTGTTTTATTTTACCTGGGTACAAAATCCCTACAAATATTTAAATTCCTCCTTCATGTTCAATTAAATCAGGTATTGTGATAAATACAAAGTTCTGTCTGGAAACTCGATCTGCTTGCAATCAGGTAATTCTCTATAGGGGACAGCTGATTGGTTCCTGCTGTATCAGTAGCCAATGAGGTCGCTGCTCAACCTACAACTATATGGTCATCATTTACTGTAGCAGTGCAGCGCACTTTTAGAAACCCTCCACCTTCCCCAGCTCCACCTGTATAGATTGTGCATGTCTTACTTGCTCACAGCAGCGTGTCGTGTATATAATGGCAGCAGCAAGTCCTGCAGCAGCAATAACAGCAGCGTAGCAGATCAATTCTGCCAAGACCAAACATCAACATTGTCAAATCATTACCATGCTAAACACAGAAATAGACAGAAATAAGCTCCATGGTCCATGGAAAATTTGAGAGAAAATAAAAGGATTTTATGAATATTCAGATTGAAATTACCTCAGATAGCTTACCACAGTTTACAGCAAACGAGATGAGAGTATCAATTATAAATAGGGTCTGGGAATGGCTATGCCATATACTCCAGGACCTAAAAAACTCGCTCTTGATGTAATTTTCCTCTATTTTGCTTATTTATTCTGATCCCTTGCGGTGCAAGCTTTTAATCTTAGCGTGCCGTAGGGATGCATAAGAGGCTGAGCATGTTGTCTTTCCATTTAGCAATGCTAAACAGCTTCTCAGGGTTGGCCTAGGTTAGATGAGTTGAGCGCTCTCTCACTTTCTTCAGCAGTTGCTATTCTGACTGTTTGATTGGCTCTCAGACAATGAGTATTAGAAAGATGACACAGAGCTCAGAGGGGGTCTGTATCTCAGTCATCCCCGCAGAGAGAGAGAGAGAGAGAGAGAGAGCGAGAGAGAGATGATCACATGACAGCATTTCTGCTTGTTATATGCTGCCTCAGTGCTGTTACAGTTTATGTAACAGACAGAACGTTTGAAATACATTCTGTTGTGTTGTTATGTAAGAATGTATTTATTTAGCAAACTTTCAGAAAAGTGCTTTGGTCAAGCTCTAGCACATTAACTGTATTAGCATATACCGGTAATCTGATTATTTGGAGAATTGCATAATAGTAAGGAAGCTGTCAGGATGGAAAAATGTTAAGTGCTAAAGTTAGCCATTGCTCAGTGATGGACTGTTAGCTTACATGAGGGTGTCAGCTTTAAATGTTGATAGTGTCATACCAATTTCTGTTATTTTATTAAACACAATGGTATGTTTTACAGCGAGACAAACCAAATAACATCACAGAACATCACTGGCCATTGCCAATACTTTAGCTAATTCCTAATTGCATCAACTTCCAGAAAGTCACAGGAAGTGTTTTTTGTTTGGAGACTGCAAAAGACTAAAATAATGGAAAGTTATGTTGGGGACTCAGCATGAATCTATAAATGCTTTACCAATTAAAACAATAAAACATTTGTTTGAAATATTTTAATCAGACAAAGGAAAATATGCAGAAACATTAGGAATATTCTTTAATAAATTGTCTATTGTCAAAATCCCTATAGCCTATACACTGGAAATATTTGTAACATTTTATTTTAAACTGAGATCCCCCAAAAATAAAAGGATTTTATGAAGCACATTTTAACAGCAACAAATGGAAGAAAAAAAGAGTCATGCAAGTAAATTTAAAAATTGAACTGTATTTTTTATGTAATAAACAAGATATGATATATTATATAAATATTGTATATTTAATACAAAGATTTTATACAGATTTATTATATATTTTCATATTAAAATTACGAAGTAAATATTGTCTAGATAATATATTTTATTTTATTTGATTTACTTCATTATTTATTAGAAACAATGTGCTGTTTTTGACATTACACTATTTATGCAGAGCATAAATGGGTCTATATACATGAACAAATATATATCCATCTTTATATTTTAGGATGGGGGTCCCTTGGTTCATATTTGGGATATTTGATTTAAAAAGTAAAAAAAATAATTAACTAATTAACATTATTTCCATGTTTTAAATTACTTAATATGTATAATATAGTAGTATAAAAATGTTTTTTTAAAATACATTAAAAACATTAACCCAGCTGTATTATTCCTTCCTATGTTGTTTTATTTGCAGCATTATATAGATAGACAGACAGTGTCAATTACATAACGGCGGTTAAACCTCTAGCCGTCTGAGGTTTGTTAGATTTTGAGTACGATTGATTTAATAACCTCTTGCTTCTGCCCTGCTTTGCCATAAAACAGTTCTTAAAATAACACAGAATAATGCCTGAGCTGTTTTATTCATGATAAACGTTTTTATCCATGATACATTTTGTGTAGGAGCTACACAACTGTGTATATCAAGGTTAGGTCGGGTTAAAAATATATGTGTCCTGACAGGGAGAACGGGAGAGGAGAAGAGGAAATATTACAGGAGAAAGAAAAAGCGAGAGAGATGACACATCATTTTGTGTCCGGTCTGTCCTGAGGGTGAAGTTATGTAACGTATATCAGGGTGAGAATGACCGAATCGCAGCAGCAGCGTCTATAAATGACAACCTGAGAGTAATATCTAATTCTGTTCACTCTCATAACCTGCCTTCATCATCACTGTCGGCTCGGATCTGTCGCTGATCAGTCATCGTTTTAATTGTTATTCTAAAGCTACAGCTCATTTTGGTTTTGTAGATAAAGTCCTTCCAAACTCTCCCCGTGCAGTAACCTGGGCATGTGGTGGATCTGTATTGTGTTTCATTCATTTAGCTTTATTGACTCTTGACTGAGGAACATGATCGTGTTTTACAGTAGATGTTGCCTGGAAGGATTTTTATTTCACGCCCTGTGAAAATATGGAGAGCAGTGGGGCTCCTTCTCGCTCTGCATGAGGGTTTGTGTGCTTGTTTGTGTTTGTGGAATTAATGTGGCAGAGAGATGCAAGGAGCGGGAGGTTGTGCCGATGACTCATCGCTCATGTGGTCTGTGGTCGGATCACACAAACGCACACACGCAGGGCGAGTTTATATAGTGCCAGGTTTCACCGGGTTGAAATGAGCATAAAGTTTGATTGACCACATTGCGCTGGCCTTCAGATGGAGGAGGCTTCTTCTACTGTGAGCCTGGGATGAGATATAATATGGAGTCTCTGCTAAATAATTACTGTATAAAACAGATTAGTTACTGATTAGATTCTTCGCTGAGTGTTTAAAATGAGACCTTTTTAATATCTCATTAACACTTCTCTTGGTAACATAATTAAATGGAGACTTTTGCTCATAGCACTTACTCACCCTCCTTGTGTCGTTCCAAACCTGTATGACTTTCTTTCTTCTGCAGAAAACAAAATAGTATATTTTAAGAATGTTTCAATTGTTTTTCGTCCATACAATAAAAGTAAATGGGGTTCAGAAGAACATTGGACTATATTGACTTTCATTGCATGGACGGAAAAAAAAAACCCACTGAAAATATTTTCTTTTGTGTCATGCAGAACAATGAAAGTCATAGGAAAGAAACATTACATATGTGATCCTGTTAATTTCTCAACTGTGTATCATACACCCTTAAATATAATGGTTCTTTATTGGTATCGAAGGTTCCATTATGAACCTATAACATCCATGAAATCTTTCCTCTGCACAAAAGGTTATTCAAATTTCTATACATTTGAAAAAAAATGGTTCTTTTAAGATCTATTCAATAAAAAAAGGCTCTTTTTGTAACCCAAAATGGTATTGCATGACTGCGGGAATTTTTTTTTTTTAAAGAGTGAAAGTGGCAATGAGATCAAATGGAGCACTTGTTCATGTCTCCTTCTTAGATATGAGGAGGATAATTATCTTATATGTATATAACTCCCAATAATCGTATATGTGTCTCCTCAATAGCTCAGATTCAATCAAAAGTCAAAATGAACTCAAACATTTCTCAATAAGTTCTCCCAGGAACAAATGATCTAAGACATGCTAACCACATTAGTTTTATCAATGTATACTCTTCTGTTATTTTTCCTAAGGAGAAACATGTTAAAAAACATTGATACTTCAACAAAAAGTCTCCTGAGCCATAAAAGAGCAACTTCTGAGCTATGAAATGTTCCTTTGTGCAAACACAACCACAAAAACACACACTTCTGCCTTAATCTGTCCACAATCCAGAGCATGTGTCATTAGTTCCCGTAAATTCAAAGCTGTTTTGATGTGTCACTGGAAGAGATCGGCTTTTAAACGGATCAAACCCTGCTGAGATGTTGTGGACCAGTTTTAGTATCATTGGGATAATATAGGCTATATAATGAGAAATGTTGCTGAACTTAAACATCCAAGTTGAATTTTATTTCAAGTTACAAAAATGTGTTTTTTAAGTGCTGGGGGTAGTTTAACTTAACCCTGATTATCATGTCTTATTTTTAGTACAAAACAACATTTCTGTTATATAAGTATAGGATTATACAATCATGGCTTCTGGAGGCCAATTAGCAACGCACTATTTTTATCTGTTTGTTCACGCGTCTCGTCTCTGGCATTGTAACCCTTTGTCCCGTATGAATCTCTGGTTGGGGGTTAATGAGGCTAATGGTTACTAGGTTTCAGGGAAAACGCGTCACACAGAAGTGCTTAACCAGAGCCCTTAAAGTGGAAACATCAGTGTCAGTTCCAGTCAGACCTCCTGCGCAGGTTCGGGTGATTCTTTATCTCTGTTTTGGGCCTCGTGTCTTTCTCCGGCCCTTATACGCCGCTGTATGCTGGTGCTGTGCCAGTCGAGGGTGGCTCCGGGCCAAATTCCCTCTCACCTTCCAAGCGTGGGCTGGTGTCAGCTGGATAGAAGTTCTTCCGAGGAAGTTTATGACCTTCACCTACTTTATATATTTCCCACTATCTAAAAGTTGAAGGAGCTATTATATTTAGAGAGCTTTATACTGGTGCAGAAAAGGCCTGAATCATTCTGTAATCTTTCCTGAATCGTTCTGCAATCCTGCTACAAAGAAGCACAGCGGGCTAATAGATTTTTAAAGGGTGGGGGGTTAATATTTATTCTGTGGGAATGGAATACTTTCCTATACAGAGCGGGTTTAATTATGCTTATAGGATTTAGTGTGTAGGGCTTTACTTAGCTATACTTCAGGGACAAAAACCGCCCCAATTGAGCTAAATCTCAGAAAACCTGCCTTTGGGGACATCTGAGGATGTTCTCGAAGGTAAAAAATGATTCATGAGTAAAGTGGGTTTTTTTTTACATAATGACAGGGTTTGTCTGCATTGATTAAAAAATAGTATTACATGAAACCAACAGAGGTTTATGGTATGTCATAATTTAGATAGTTCGGGTTGGAGAGATGAGACTTGCACTCTAAAGCACTCATCAATTATTTTTAGCCTTTATGGAAACTAATAAATTGTAGTTTAGTTTACACATGACATGTCCATGAACTTTTTGTTAAATCAACATCAAGATGTTATGTTAAATTTTATATGAATGTAAGGGAACCACTAAATCTTAGTTCCTGTGACTGGTCACCATTTTTCTTTTTCACAGTTTTTAATCACTTTTGACATTTGACAAAAATAAAATGTACACACCTAATACAGGACAACTTCCCAGAAGTATTTCATGCTGCAGGTGAAGGACTGGAGACATTCAGTAGCTTTTTGTTCCCAGCTGGGTTTCATGATGGGATGCAGAGGGAGGAAGACTTGGGAATTTAATATAGGCTGATCCCATACAAGGGTTTGGGTCTAATCTCCTCAAACAGGGCTACAATGTGAGATTTACCCTCCATGGCAACATATGCACACATAAACAGACATAAACACACCCCAGGTCTTCAAAAATATAATGACATTGTATTGACTAGAAAATCTCTGCCTGGTAAATACTGTCTGAGAGACTTTAGATAACAATAGCAGTGCGAAGCCTTGCATGAGAAATGCCAACTCACACACTGTTTGGAGGAGAGGAGCGAAGGGAGGGAAGAGTTGCTGATTAACCATTTTTTATCTTAGCATTTTCCTGTAAGTGCACTTACATAATCGGCAGCTTTTGATGTTGAAATATTTGGGCCAGGCTGAGTGTGTGTGCACTAGGCCCTTAAGAAAGGCTAGTTGCAGTTCTGAGATCACCTTTCCCTGGAATCTGTGCTTCATTTCTGCCAGCAAGGGCTAAAGAGCAAAGTGTGTCCTTCTGATTATTGTGGATTATAGAATAAGATTGAGTCGCTGCAGTGACGTCTTTCACTGACCCTTGAGCTTTTATCAATACATTTACAGATCTTGTCATAACTCGGGGTGAATGTGCTAAAAATAAACTTTTGAATCAGTATTTTATGTGATAATGAATTGGGTGCTAAAGCAATGCAGGAAGGCTATGCAAATAAACAGTGCAGAATAATATATTCTTAGTGAATTTCCCCCTATACGTCTTGATTAACTTGATTATTTATTAACTGAGAAAAGGAAATATTAAATGGCGAAATTATTTATTAAATTTATACTTTACTGTCTCACTTATTGTGTTGTTTTTGCATATAATGCTTACTCATGAGGTGGTGTGACATAGTGGTTAAAGTCTGAGCTGGTAACTAAACTTTTTTTTGGTGGGTTGAACCCCACAATAGTCAATCCTTTAACTATTATCATTATGGCCTTGAACAGATTGTTTCCGAGAGATTGTTCCTCCTCTAAATGTACTGTGTCTTATAGTCTTAAAGTCTTATAGGACTTTATACAATATGAAATCAATTATTTATAAACAATTATTGTTATCTTTACAGTATCACTGTAGATTCATCGCACTTAAGTACATGTCCCAGTCCCAACATGATCAACATCTTTGTTGATCCTTGAACAACATTCCAATCAGCCAATCAGATTTAAGGGACAAGTTTACAGTGTATGTCAAGTTTAGGTTTACAACCAGGGTTAGGTGCTTCTACATCAGTGTTATTCATCTATCATTTCCCTCTGATTTTAGGGATATCTTATGGGTACGGTTATAAGTTCAGGCATAGGGATATGGTTAGGACTACATTTTCAGAGAAGAATGTTGTTCAAGGATCAACAAAATGTTGGTCCAGGGTCATGTCTCATTTGGCAAAATCATGCAGTATTTACAGGGGTTTATACATGAAAATATAGATTTTAAGAAGAGTGTTCCTTGCAAGGGGATTTTTTCATCATATTTGGGGGTCATTGGCATCAAGTTGTCGGGAAACCACTGAACTATGATTAGCTCTTTACTTGCTTTACCTCAAGGCTTACCTAGTTTGTGTTTTTCAACAGGTGAGAAAATGGAAGATGCTCAGTCGACATCACAATGATAGTAAGGTGAGGGAGGCAGAGTCAGACGGGCATGTGATCTGTCCCTGGGTGATGTCACCCCTGCTGGGAAGCCCCGTTCTGCTGGAATGTTGCATCTGCAATGGGCCCTTCATCACTTACGGGCACGAGGAGGCATGGCAACCACGTCAGCGCACACAGGTCAGCACAGAAACGAATGAATTACAAATGAATTACAGTGTCTCATGCAAAATGTTTGCATATTTCACAAAAAGCTTCTACATTTTTAAATCATAAAACGATATCAAACAAAATCACTAAAACAATGCTGGAATGTTTCAACTCATGTTTGGGTCAAATATGGACAAACCCAGCCATTGGTTTAAAATTTTTGATGGAATTTTAAACCCAACGGTTGGGTTCGTTCATATTTGACCCAAACATGGGTTGAAACAACCCAGCATTTTTTAAAGAGTGCATAAAAATAAGACATTTGGATGCCTTCTGGTTGTCAAACCTTGTGAACAATTTCTGGAAGCATTATTTGTTGACATTTGTGACATTTGTGCCCATTTTCCATTTCTCTTCAATCTTTCTGGACTGAGCTTAATTTAGCCACTTAGTTGTTTACACAAGATAAAAGAGCAGTGAGACACATGGGCCAGGAAAGCTTAGCGTAGGTGCATGTGCAAAGATGTTAATACTATCCCTCACATATTTCAGCATTCTGTTAGTCCGCTCTCCAGGGTGGTTATTAAAGAAGTGTATATGGGTAATTTCTCTCTCTCTCTCTCTCTCTCTCTCTCTCTCTCTCTCTCTCTCTCTCTCTCTCATCCTCTCTCGCTCACTTCACACAGAAAGCTTTGCTGCTTGGGTGGAAAACTGCATACCGGATGTCACATCATTTAATTTTTTGCAAACTGTAGATTAAGACCGATGCGACACTAGTCCATCTGAATGTCATCACGTCTCTCAGTAAATCTAAGGCACATTATTAATGAAGCAAAGTCCTATTTCTAATATTGTTAGAAATGCAGCTTCGCTAAAAAAAAAACTAAAAAAAACATTTAGGGAAACTTATCACATTCAGTGCTGTTACTTTTAAGGACCAAGGCCTCATTCTGTCATTAAACTTGTGTATAGGTCTAAAGAGACATGCATGCAATATTAACACAACAAGATAATGTTTTCATTGAAGACATGTTGCACTGACCTACATTACTTTTTTTTCCCCAGGCAATGGACCTCTACTACCATGGAGACCCTGAGTCTGATTATTGTTGCCCCTCTGACACCAGTAAGTTTTCCTCCTTTCATTGCCTCATTTCCACACTCTCCCTCTCTTTCTTATACATTTTCTCTCATTCACTCATCATCATAATTCCCTCAGGATCTCTCTTCGATTGGTCAGTACAGTTCAGTTCCTTCTTCTCCTTTTTTAGTTGCTTTGTTTCTTCTCTCTGTTTTGCTGTTTTGCTGGTATAAGCATAACCCGTAATCACCTTGATCCATGTAGGCTTAGAGTTGAACCTTTAATAACTATTTTTAGGTAAGTGCTCAAAACAGCACTTCTGTGAATAAAGCACTCCTATTCAAGTGCAAACACTCAACGCCACCTGGTAATGGTACAAATGCACCACACATATCAAGTGCTTGTGAACATGCATTGTATTTGCTAAACTGACACTGATAACAAAAAAGATGTTATGTATAAGTGTGATTATTCAATTAGAGGAACTTTTCTTTGCCCTTTTCTTTGGATGATTTTTAAGGGGAAAACATATCTAGTTTCAAATGATATAATATAATAGATTTGAATTGTTCTTTTATTAGCCAGACTTCTTCAATTTTGGGCTTGTTTAACTTTTCGTGTAGGAAATTGATAAAATATGCACTTTTACTTTGCACTTATATAACAAATAAATACTGCTCTTCAAAAGAGTGTGAGAGACAGAGAGAGACATTAACCCATTTGTGCCGGATGCTGCGCGCCGAAACATTATATCTACCGCCGGTTACTGCGTTGCGCAACTCTGAACCTCCTGCCGGCTGCTGCGTAGCGCAGCATTTTGTATTCGTCATACTTTTAATGACACGTGCAGCATATAACGCACTGTCATAGGTTCAAATACACACGAGGTGGGTCTTGTTGAGTTTTCAAAGACCACGTGACCACCCAAATGTACTGTGGTTCGCTGAAAATCACGTCAATCAATCAGACATACACGCGCATTTGTTTTGGATTTTTGAAGACGCGAGTGCGAAAATGGCAACGACAGAAGAGGATTTTGACAGCGAGGGCAGTGACATTGACTTGGAAGATAGTGAGGAGTTTGGAAGATAGTGAGGAGTTTAGTGAGAAGTTTTGCACCTTCCTCTGCACCGCGAGTGCTTCATGTACCAAATGTACCACGTCGTTCGTCACAAATGATTTGATCTGACTCTTGTCTGTCTCTCTCTCTCTGTGTGTGTGTGTGCGTGTGCGTGTGTGTGTGTGTGCGCGTGTGTGTGCGTGTATGTATGTGTGTGTGTGTGCGCGTGTGTGTGCGTGTATGTATGTGTGCGTGCGTGCGTGTGTGTGTGCGTGCGCGTCTATCTGTGCGAGGATAATGCTGATAAAGCCAAAGAGGAGAGATTTGAGCCATGGAGCTCAGAGACTGATACTCTTCCCAGTTCCTCCTCAGGACTTTCCCCACCTCTCTCTGATAACAAGATGCCTTGTTCAGTGTGTTGGCATGTTTAAAATGTTATTTGTTATATTTTATATAATTGATTTATATATTAATATATATTTTTTTCTTCCCCATATGATTTTGAGAATTTTTTGAAAAATGTGTTGTTATGTTAGTGCTAAGGGAGCATGTTTTAATCAAACCTGTGATTCTTACCTTCAAAATGTATTTTATTTCATGTTTCTAAGTGCTACAGAGGCTTAGATATTCAGGTTTTGGTAGACGTTGACAATTCGTAGTATTTTTTCAGAAAACCCTCAGGAGATAAGGACATTTATCCTAGAATAACATAGGTTTTTATAGGCGTTTTTAGCAGGCGTTTTAGGAGTAAATGGGTTAAGAAAGAGTGTATGGCCTTAGAGCAAAGGACTAGACTAAACGACACACAGAGAACCTCAAAAAATGATTTCTCAATCAGTATTGTTTCTCTTTTTTTTTACAGTTCAATATCTAAAAATAAAAATAAAAACAGATGCATTTACATGAGAAGTAAAACTGTATGATATTAAGAATAAAAATTAATATTTATTGCGTTTTTATATAGGTTACGTCATACTGTATGTGTGCCTGTTCATCCACTATTTTTAATTTTATGAATGCATGCTGGTCCTATTAGGTGCCATATCACTGTAATCGAGCTCCATTTACATGGAAATGAAGAACAAAATAAGAAATAGGGTTGGTTATATTAGAATTGACAGATTTATATGTGTTTGTTCACTTTTGATGGATCTGCATTAGTTTGCTCCTGTCTTGTAGAGACATCATCAGACTTTTATTGGGGTTTAACTTGTGAATGGTGACTGAAGATAATGTAATTCTAGAGGGGTCGGGGAAATGATGAATGTAAAATTAGGGTTGCATGATAGGAAAAATGGAGCAAAACAGTCTGATAATGCAAAACAGGAAGAGAGAGATCCAAGTGGCGATGAAAGAAGTAAGATTTCATGTTGTGCTAGGTCTTTAGTGTGTGGTGATGATTTAGGGTGTGATCAAGGGTGTAAGACAGGCATTGTGGTGAATCTGCATGAGAGAGGATCATCATATCTTTGATTGGCAGTGTAAAGCGACTGTCGGCGATGACTATGTGACTGTCTGATTTAACCAGACTGCACACATGCATGATCAGACATACACAAACACAATCTGTCGGTCGGCCTAATATATTATTTTTGCTTTCACATTTATTATGTTTTCATGTGGAATTTAGATATTTTTTTAATATTATCAAAAGTGACAGTAAAGACATTTATAATGTTACAAAATGATTTCTATTTCAAATAAATGCTGTTCTTTTGAGCTTTTTATTCATCACAAGAATCCTGAAAAACTTTTCACAAAAATCTTAAGCTGCAAAATTGTTTTCAACATTGATAATAATAAGAAAAGTTTCGAATATTAGAATGATTTCTGAAGACTGGAGTTCCATCACAGGAATAAATGACATTTTTAAATATATTAAAACAGAAAATCAAGTTTTTACTATAAATGCAGCCTTGGTGAGCATACAAGACTTCTTTTCAACAATATAAAAACATCTTACCGACCTTAAACTTTTGAACAGTAGTGTACATTTTTTCAACAAAAATAAAGTTTATATTGGGTTATGGCGTAAATTGGAAGTGACCTAGAAGCGGTTTCCTGTTTGTTTTATTTTCCATGATATCAAGTAGTCAAAAAGGCCCTAATTAATAGCTCACCCATAAATGATCTGTTGCTGACACTGTGGATAAAAGATTTTCCAAAATTCCTTAACCATGTCATGGTTGTATAATACCAGTCATTTAAAGGTTACGTGATAAGCTTATCTGAGAAAAAGCAAAGGGAAAATACAAAAAATAATTGATTTATTACCTTTCTCTTATTACTGTGGAAAGTAGATTGTCCCTTGTTATATCACAACACAGAGAGGGTGTCCTGGGACCAGTTAGCTGGATTACATGTGCTTCCCATTTAAACAAAACATGCCAGAGTATGGAGTAATCACTGACACTTAGCAGTCTCATAAATGTGTAATTTAGTACAATCCCTATGAACTACATACAGTACATCTTTATTACATTTGTTTGTGTCCATATTACATTGCTCATACACTAAATCTGTCTAAATGATCTCATAAGCTCCAGAGTTTCTCCTGATGTAGTCATTGCAGGTGTGTTTGTGTACGCACATATTTGTATGCATTCATGCGAATGTGTGTGTCTGAGGGAAATTGCATAATGCTCTTGAAACCAGCGTATGATTTAAGTCCACATTAGTATGCATAATGTTTTGGTCCTGTATTGAGTTCTTAGCAGCATTTAAATAAGATTTTACGTAATCTCCATCATCCAACATAAATAAACAAAGTGTTTGGACACTTAGGACTGAAGCCCCGTTGATCTCTGTGTGCTCCCTCTGTCTCTCTATCCTCTCCCAGACCTCTATTCACTCACACACTTCCTATTTACACAATGAGAGATTGAAAAGGATGAGAATCTGGATGAGATGAGCACAAGGAGACAGAAGGGGAAGAGAATCAAAATAAAGAGTATTGAACTGCAAACTTAGTTTCTAAACATTGCATAAAACTGTTGCGAAAAATAGACAACTACAATTAGAGTAATTTATGACAGTGGTGATGACATACAGTGGCGTATGTATAGGGAAAACCATGGCTAGTTGTCACACAGCAAAGTTGTCACATGTTTTAAATGTTAGAATGTTATACACAACAATGTTGTGCGGGTAAACCACACTCCCCTGGTCTCAAGAGGCGCGCTAGCGACTGACACTAACAACTTAGCGTCCTTGTTAGCGCGCCCGAGGCGAGGTACATTTAGTGCCGTGACCCGGATGGGAGTGAGGTTTAAAGGATTAGTTCACTTTAAAAAAAACTTTTGTTGATAATTTACTCACCCCGATGTCATCCAAGATGTCTATGTCTTTCTTTCTTCAGTCGAAAAGAAATGAAGGTTTTTGATGAAAATATTTCTCCATATAATGTACTTCACTGGCGATCAAACGGTTCAAGGTCCAAATGACAGTGTCAGTGCAGCTTCAACGGGCTTTAAACGATACCAGACGATGAATAAGGGTCTTATCTAGCGAAACGCTCGGTCATTTCAAAAATAAATAAAAAAGTTTAAGTTTTATAAGCACAAACGCTCGCCTTGCTCTGTTCGTTCGTGACGTCACGTAATACGCAATTACGCTGAAAAGGTCACGCTTCACTGAGTCAGTGTTTACAAATGTGCAGAAGGAGGACCATATACACATATTCAAATGTCTTTGTGTCAGTTTATCGTTTAAAATGCCCATTGCGTGTGCGTATCCTGGGTGTTGTAATATTAAAAAGCCTAAAAGAAAATTTTCGTCAGGATAGAAATGTTTTACTTTTCATAGAAGCGTGACCTTTTCAACGTAATTGCGTATTATGTGACGTCACGAACGCGCATCACAGAACAGAGCAAGGCGAGCGTTTGTGCTTATAAAACTTAAACTTTTTTATTTATTTTTGAAATGACCGAGCGTTTCGCTAGATAAGACCCTTATTCATCGTCTGTATCGTTTAAAGCCCATTGAAGCTGCACTGACACTGTCATTTGGACCTTGAACCGTTTGGTCGCCAGTGAAGTACATTATATGGAGAAATGTTTTCATCAAAAACCTTAATTTCTTTTCGACTGAAGAAAGAAAGACATGGACATCTTGGATGACATCGGGGTGAGTAAATTATCAGCAAAAGTTTTTTTAAAAGTGAACTAATCCTTTAAGGGGGTTAGTAACAGACGTAAGCAAGTAAGAGCTGTGTGTGTGTAAACCTCACTCCCCTGGCCTCAAGAGGTGTGCTAGCGACTGACACTAGTGGCTACAGTCTTTAACATCCTTGTTAGCACCAAGGGGGTAATCCATCCGCCGGAAACTGAAGCCTCCCCGGGAGCCGCCATTGTAGCAGAACTTCACCTGCTGTTAGCATTCCATTGACTCCCATTCATTTTGGCGTCACTTTGACAGCGAATAACTTTACATCGGAGGCGTCCAAAGACTCCATTTGTCCATTATTTATTTCTAAAGAAACTCGACAATGTATAAAAGGCTCCATTACCTTGTACCTTACGTTATGGCCCCGTAGAAGCCATTTTTGTAAAAATAGGCTAACGATTGCGTCATAACCATGCGACTCTCTGTCGCACTGTAGAGAAATTACCGTATAATTACCGGCAGAGAAGCTCGCAAGCAATCGGGGGGACGTGGAGGTATAAAGTCCGATAAAGTCAAGGGAGAAGCCCACAGAAAGTGATACAGTTGATCCTGCTGCTAGCTCATGGATAGCTAATACTCACGCTCTCCGTCTCTGCGAGATTCGGAAGGGAATGATTCACATTTCTCTCGGCACATCTACTAGAAGACTGAAAACTGTCAGACACGTAAGCTCAGGTCGCCAAGCTCAGTTTGAGCCTGCGCAGTACGCCTGGCGATCAGGAAGTGAGTGCTTCAAATGGGCTTCACTTTTCTCTGTTGAAATCTATGGGGTCGCTGTGTCCATCTTATATACTGTCTATGGTTGGCACACACTATGTCGGAAACCCTGATTCCAATCCCGCTCGGAGCAGGTTGAGTAGGACTGGTTACATTTGCTTTGTGAATTATTTTCTTCATAATTTTTGTAGTGTTTACATTTAGCGGAAAAGCTGATATTATATATTATTACAATAGGCTAAGTTTTTATTGTTACAACTTACCTCATTCAATGTGACAACTTACCTCATTCAATGTGACAAGCTAGCCCCGGTTTTAAGATTATGTGTTTCAGTGTTTTATGTGTGATCATTTTCATGCTTTGTTTTTCTAATAACTTAAGTGTTTGAGAGGTTCGCTTCGTTGTGTTTGTTTCATCTGAATTATCTTATTCAGACAGAAAAATACAAAACTAACGGTAGTAGCCTACACACTCCATTCCCGCATTGAAAGCATATTGAAAGTCCCTTCAATGGTCTCAATTGTGTTGTACACGCCATTGATGCACAAAATACTCTGTTGAGGTAGGCAACTGACTGGGCTTTGACAGACAGCCTCCAAGTTCATTTAGCTCTGGCTCCGCATGAAAATAGTGAAGCACATTGTTGGAGGGCTGGAGAAACTCCGCCCCGCAGATATCCGGTGTCAGATCAGCCCTGGTGGAATGCGACGGATTGAGAAAATCCTTTCACCTCCAAACTTCCTTATCAAGCGTGTCTTCGGCTCCTTACTCTTTCATTGACCATATGAAAGACAAAACTTCACCGCTCACATGTAAGTTGAATCTTGCCGAAAATATCGCGGAGAGTTTGTATAATGGAACTGTTTTAATTTAAATGACGGTCCGCTTATTGAGGCTGCACTGGAGGCATCTCTAGGTGCGTTACCTTAAGGGCAGTGACCCAGTTTTAACACCGTATTCATATCTATATAGATTTAGTCTGATAAGGGCACTTGGCTCTGCCTTTGCCAAATATATGAAACGCTAGTCAGTCTCGGCTCTCATAACAGATTTACAGAGATGTACAGCACAATGAGAACTTCGGCGGAAATAAAAGGTTTGTAGCCTACTTTTTTCAAGAACATTATTCATAATAAATCGGTGATATGTGTAGGCTATATTACCAATTGCCAATGTATGCTATAGTTTATATAACGATTTATTCAAAACATCTGGAAGGGGGCAACGAGCGTTCAAACTTTTATATGGTTAGCCTACAGTAAAAATGCATAACTGGATGATCATTATAGTCTTCAATGTTGTATTAATTCATGCTTTCTTGCACTGTATCATGACTGATGTCTAAATTGTCACAATAAAATAATATTGTTGGGATGTATGCATAGGCTATCTTAATTCAATTAATGTTGTTATGTGCTATAGTAATTGTCTACTAATACTAGCTAATACAACCCTGGTGACTCGAATGCATTTTGTTGTAAAGCTTTAATTGGGACTGTGCTGGCTCAGTGCCACGAGCTACTATAATAAAGTTTTTTTGTTGTTGTTTTTTTGCCACAAAACCGAACAATTAATCCAGTCATTTATGAGCTTAAATCTTATTGAGGCTTATGTTTTGAGGTTGTTGTTTTTTTAAGTTACCCAACTCATTTAACTTATGAGTTGGGTAGGCTATGTGAGTGGAGTATGATATGATATTGTGTAACTGTGGCAAACTATGGCATGCCATGATCTTGTGTAGCCTACATATCACGGACTTTAACAGAAGGAAAGAATGCAGAAGGATGCTTGAATTTTCCTGGAAGCAAGTTAATGCAGTAAAAGTCCGACTCATTTCTGCGAATTCGTTTTGAACACCCATTCAAAAACAAATTAAGCCATTTTTATGAAAAGATTCATGATTACGCCTTGGCATCACGGTGTGTATAGGCTACTTCAAACATTTAGGCTACCCAGCTAACACACGACGTAACAGTTACGTAATGAATTCGTACTTTTTGGTCATGTCATGACTTACTAACTGACAACGTAACTACAACGTCGCATGCTCGAAATTTCATTACCATCATATTACCAACCCACAACGTCGTCAGTACGTCCTCATAAGGTTATAAGATAACCAACAACGTTCCAGATACGTACTCTATTCGTAATAACTTGGTAATTTCATGACTTACTGGCAACGGAACTGCAACGTCACTGGCCGGTAATTTGATTACCATCTTATCAGACTGCATTTCTATGAAATAATTTATTTGTTTCAATTGTTTGTTTAGTATTCCGTACGTTTGAAAGACGTTCATTTTATTCAAGTAAGGTTATAATTCTAGATGTTTATGTTTGTAAATGTTGCGTGGCTTTGACGTTTTAATGGGCGTGCGCGTGAACCTTCGAGTCGACCTAAAACACTGGAGCGGAGATGAGTTGCCATGGAGACGGCGCGGCACCGACTGACTCCAACTGACAAGCTGCAGAACTCCCTCTCTCGCTGTTGTTTTCAGTGCTTTCAGGTGAGTTTAGTCTCTAAAATCACACAAATAATACACACAACTGTTCTTGACACTTCTCTTACTTGTTATTGACACGCTTCTGTTGAATATTTACTTTATAGAAATGGTTTAGTGTCTTCGAGAAAAGTCCGTTAGCATATCAACCGTTTTCAGAAGAGGTAATGTAACGTTATGCTAACTTCAGCTTGAGCTTTTGATATGAAAGTTTAGGCTTTTAATCACATCTTACGGGTAGATGAGAGGTTTTGATAGTTTTGTTAGAAATAAGTTAGTTTGGAAGTGAGTTAATTTATTTAACATAAACGTACTCGATGACGTCACTTACATGAAGTGTGAAATTCAGCTGAAACTAGCAGCTAGCTAACAAATAGTGATCAAAATAGTTCTGTGGTTTCAGGAGCAACAAAATAATCCTTCTACTACAGAGGGGAAGCTCCACTACTTCAACATTTCTGAAGAAAGCTGCTGCCAGAGAAGTTGGAAACAGGTGAAGTGAGGAACTTCATTAAATAACTTCATATCCATTTTCTCACAATATTTTGTCACCTACTGTATCACCATGCATATGTATTTTAATTTCTCATATTTACATTTACTTGTTTAATTTATTTTAAGAACGTTTTGACATCCAAACGTAAGTGACACTGTATGAGCAATATGAATTAGTGAATAAGTAAAACTAAAAACATAAATTAAACATTTATGATTATTATCAGTGTTGAAAACAGTTGTGCTGCTTCATATTTTTGTGTTTTTCAGGGTTATTTAAAGAATGAAAGAAAAAAAAAGCAGCATTTATTTGAAAAAGAAATATTTACTCTCTCTTCTGGTCAATTTAATGCATCCTTGCTGAATAAAATTTTATTTATTTATTTATTTTTTACTCTATTGAACCCAAACTTTTGAACAGTAGTGTAAACTACTGTTTATATATGTTGGGTCTATTTAACAATGAATCCTGGAGAGAGAGAAAAGAAAATGGATTAAACTGTTACACTGGTTTACACAAAAAGATTAATCAGCAGCACAACTGTTTTTAACATTGATAATACTCAGAAATGTTTAGGACGTTTGCATTGTAAGAATGTATAGTATTAAAATATAAAAATGCTGACTCGTTAGGTCATGTTTTCTCATTAAAATCAGATGATTTCCTATTACAGTTTTTTTTCTCAATTGCCAAAACACAATTTCTGAAACCTTGCTCCATTTTCTGAAAACACTGAAGGAGCTGTCGTTTTGCACGCGGGGGTGAACGACATCAGGCTGCGGCAGACGGAGGTTCTGAAGAGGGACTAGAGGAGCCTGATCGAGACGGTACGCAGAACATCGCCTGAAGCAACGATCATCGTGTCTGGACCATTCCCACGTACCGACAAGGACAAGAAAGGTTCAGTAGATTGTTTGCACTAAATGAATGGTTAATGTCATGGTGTAATGAACAGAGACTGCTCTTTGTAAATAATTGGAATCTGTTTTGGGAGCGACCTAGGCTCTACCGTGCTGATGGCCTGCACCCCAGCAGAATCGGAGCGGCTGTTCTGTCGGACAACATCTCCAAGACGTTACACACCATATGACTAGTAAGTCAAAGTCCAAATCACATTCCTTGCTGTCCCAAATTACAGACGCCTGTCTATAAATAATGCCTGGAAAAACTATCAGTCGAACGCAGCAGCCGTGTATTGGCATCGGTAAAAAAACCCGCAAATATCGACCTGATATATCGGTCGATCACTAAATGTAAGGGAATAACTCTAGAATAACCTTCCTGATAATGTTTGGGGCCCAGAAACACTATCCTAATTTAAATCATCTCTTTAGCCAAGCATTCAATTACGGTAACACATCTCATAATCTTGCACTATGTCATGAAATAGTAAAAAGTTCACATGACCATCTTTTGCCTGAAATAATATGAACAGCAGCAATGCTAATCTTTCTCCTGTTGTCTCCTTGTTTCTATCTCAGGATGCTCAGCATATTTTACTAGAGATTACAGCAGCTCCAGTTCGGATCCAGCCTCACTTGGGAAGACTTCTAATGACATCAACACTCTTGAAGACAATGTGTTAAAACAATTTTCAGATGTTTAATGATATTTTAAAGTGTTTAAACTAATTCAAGTTTTTATGTCAGGCAGTACAACAAAAATATGATGTATTGTAGTTGTACCACCTGACATGAAAATTGTACCACCAACCTACCCATACTTGAAATTAGCAGTTTTTATCAGTATTTGAGAGAGCTTTACAAACTTATTCACTCTGCCAAAGAGATCAGTTAGGCTACTGTGGATGATGCATTATCATGTTTACTGTTATTACCTTAAAATTCATAATACCATTTGAGAATATACAAATTGCTGGACAAAAGTTTCTCAATTATCTCAACAGCTTTAAAACTACTGATATTTATAAAAAACAATAAATTAAAAACTATGCCATCATTTTAGGTTTGAAGCCTTTCATATCATTGACAATTATAGGAAAGGCTTCAAACTTAAAATTATGGCATAGTTTTTAGTTTTTTATTATTAAGACACCATTTTAAATTATTTTCTTTTAGTCTGTTCATTTGTTCAGACAGTTGCACCACCACCTGACATTTTGGGGGTTTAATGCTGCCTTCAGGAATGATCATAAATAGGCCTACTAGTCATCTAGTTTTTAAAAAAATGGACATCGTAATCAAGACTTCAGAAGAAGAAAAACAAAATAATATGTATTAAATATTTCAAAAGTATCAAATTATTTCTAAGATTCTAACTAAGATTTTATAGAATATAGTGATACGTCATGAAGTTATCAAATTATTTTAAAAGGAAATAATGCACTTGCCACAACATAATTTTGTGACCATGGTTAGAAAATATATATGAGCGATTTAAGAAAAAAACTCTGCTTATACAGATTCTATCTTTCAGTGCTTTGCTTTGTGTATTTAAATGTTAAATGGGAAAACACTCAACTATTCTTTTTTCTTGCATTTTTCTTTTCTTATTCTTGCTTCGTTATTAGGGCCACCAAAATGAAGACGTGTAGGAGCAGTTCGATGTTCAAGCTTTTGGGGAAAACCTTGTTCATTTAAATGTATAACCTGTTTGCATACTGTTTTTGCTGTTTGTGCTTTGTTCTATAGTAAATGGACTGAATTAATCACATTTTGAGTCTGTATCTTTCATATGTCGTTGAAAAAGTCTCTAAAATAGTTTTGGGCAAATGAGGACAAGTTAAATTAGACCACTGCATGTCCGCCCATATTATTAAAAAACTAAAATGACCAACTGGTTACCAACACACGACTGTCGATCCGCAACGTTGCCACGACGTCGCCGTTACTTACTGACAACGTTACAAAGTTACGTCGTGGCAACGAATCCAGGAATTTCACTTTTCCGGTTGCCACGACGTAACTAGTTACGTTGCCACGACGAAAGTTTGGTCACCAGATTACGTTGCAGTTACGTAACAGTCACGTATTTGTGTTAGCTGGGTATGCACTTTTTTTACGTTTTGTTTATTTATAAAATGTTTATTGTAAAAAATGCTCTTACTATCACTATTATCGGTTCTCATTATTCAGACATGTCGACAGTCGTTATTCCTGTTCGTTGTAAGTTGACAGAACGACTCGGCCTCGGACTGAATCAGTTGATTCGTGATTGAATCGTTCGGTGTAAACCGGTTCAAGTTCAACCGATTCATTTGAAAGATCCGACACAAAAGAACGGTTCATTCACAGTTAATACAGTCGGTAGTTTTCCAGGCAGCGAGTAAGTTTGGCTCGACTCCCTTTGCTTTTGTCTCATTCATGCGTCATCTGTCACAACGAATAAAATGGGTCTGTGAGAGAAAACGTGAGGGGAAAGAGTGAAATAGTGAGCTATAGGATTGCCATGTGCACTGAATGGCGTGCGTTTGGTCTGATAAATTAACCCGATATCTCCTGTTTTCTCTTTACTGTTGTATACTGAACAGACACGTTGTTTACATTGCGACTTATGACAGGCAGAGTTTTTTTAATTAAAAGAAAAGTGCATGACTCATTGGCTCAAGTTTTGTATCGATTTTGAACCCTTCTGACGTTGCTCTCAACAGAATGTAGTCCTGCTGAGCTTGTTAGATCCGGGAAGATCTTGTTTGCAACTGCATGTAAACATCAGATTTTGAGGCGTGTGACGTGCTCGTGGTGTATCCTTCACTCACAGCTGTCCCCTCATAGACGTCACGGCTGTCTACGACAGACCACGCCCCCTTAGACAGAGACATTGCGTCAGGACACGCCTCCTCTCTAAGAACACACACAAAGCCACGCCTCTTAGCGGTAAGCGATCTCTAGCCTCCTCCCCCAGCCTTTTAAATAGTTGGAACAGTAGTGTAGGAGTTCAGTAGCGCTTTGTGTCTTTTTGGTTACTGGCCCGGAGTGGAAAACTACAATGACAATTCAAACGGAGACGAGCGTTCCAGCTCCAGACTTGACCTACTCTAAAACAAGAGGACTAGTAGCTAATCTCAGTGGTAGGCTTTGTTTTTCAGATGAATGGAATCTCTTGAGCCAACTTTAGCAAATTAAGGGAAGCATATTAAGTGATCTTTCTTTAAATGTATTTTGTCTCTCTCTCTCTTTTATGTGCAGCCTTTATGAAACAGAGAAAGATGGGACTGAATGACTTTATCCAGAAGCTTTCCACAAACTCGTATGCATGCAAGCAGTAAGTTTATTTTATGTACATATGTAAAGAAATGTAAAGATGTTTTTTCTACTTTTGCCAAAATTATAATTATTTTAAAAATGTACAATTATAGCTAATATACTTTCAATTAAAGGCTTAAAATGCATTTATTTTGTTGAAATAACGCACCAGGCCATATATTAAATTATTTACACTTAATTTTAAAATAGTAACTATTTCTTTTTTAACTTTTTTACATTTCTACATTTCTCCTTGTTTGTTTGCTGAATTGCTCTTGTTAAAACTTTGCATCTGATATTTTCTTCTTGCAGTCCTGAGGTCCAGTCCATCTTGAACTTGACACCTCCACAAGATCCTGAACTGATGAACAGCAACCCTTCCCCACCGGTATGTTGTTTGGCCATTGAAAGCATGTGTGTATATGCACAAATACATATTTCTACAAAACAATGTCTGAATCATATTTGTCTAATCATATCTCTCTCCTCTCCAGCCAAGTCCTTCTCAGCAAATAAACCTCGGTCCTTCTTCCAACCCCACCGCCAAACCGTCGGACTTTGACTTCCTCAAGGTCATCGGAAAAGGAAGCTTCGGCAAGGTTCTTCTGGCCCGCCACCGGAGCGATGAGAAGTCCTACGCAGTCAAGGTGCTGCAAAAGAAAGCCATCTTGAAGAAAAAGGAGGTATGGGATCATAAAAAGCAATTCACTATTCAAGACAAGCAGTAATATGTAGAACGCATTGGTTGCATATGCACCCTGAAGTATGTTAGACCACTTATCATGACCTCTAACCTCAGGAGAAACACATCATGTCTGAGCGCAACGTGTTACTGAAGAATGTCAAGCATCCTTTCTTGGTGGGCCTGCATTACTCCTTTCAGACTGCTGATAAACTCTACTTTGTACTGGACTACATCAACGGCGGAGAGGTGCGTAATTTAATTTGCATTGTTTTTAAGAAGTTACACAGCATACAGAAGAATATTTGATCACACTTTAGATTAAGGTCCAATTCTCACTATTAACTAAATATTAACTACTACTTTTGCTTCAATAAACTCCTAATCACTGCTTATTAATAGTTAGTAAGGTAGTTGTTAAGTTTAGGTATTGGTTAGGATTAAAGGGTTGAATATGGTCGTGCATTAATATGTGCTTTATAAGTACCAATAAACAGCCAATATAATTGTAATATGCATGGTAATAAGCAACTAGTTAATAGGGAGAATTGGACTAAACTAAAGTGTTACCGGATATTTATATGACTCGAAACACTACTTTTTGGTGAGAACATACTATAAATGATTTTTCTATTTATGGAGTTTTTTGTCTAATTCTAGAAGAACAATAATGACAAGAGAGAGTGATAGAAAATAGATCATTGGAAGGAGACAGTGAGGTAGATGCAGACAGAAAAAGGATATCCTGTCATGAGAAGCAAAGAGGAGCGGCTGGGCTCTGAATAGGAAACTCTCCTCAGGAAATGGCTGGGAGGGGAAAGTGTGTGAGGTGGGGGGAGCCAGATTTAGCAGATGTGGTGGTTTAGACTCGATCTAACTCAACAGACATCTCTGAGGGGCTACGGAGGGGGGGGGTTACGTTCTCATTTCCTGCCATTGTTCAGGATTGCAGAGTCTAGAAAGCCTTGATTAAGTATGTCATTCAGGATATGGAATTCACAGCCTAATCGGTCTCCTCTTTCTCTTTGTCTTTCCATAGCTGTTCTATCACTTGCAAAGGGAGCGATGCTTTCTGGAGCCACGCGCGCGGTTCTATGCAGCCGAGATTGCAAGCGCCTTGGGGTACCTGCACTCGCTGAACATCGTGTACCGAGACCTGAAGCCAGAGAACATTCTCTTGGATTCACAAGGACACATAATCCTGACTGACTTCGGCCTGTGCAAAGAGAACATAGAACCCAATGGAACAACATCAACATTCTGTGGAACACCCGAGGTAAACGCTGTGCACTTTTATTGGTAGACAACGGCTGCTTTCAAACAATGCCATTGCATTTGCAGTCGATAAGCGAACTCGTCTTGATGTTTCTCTATTTGTCTTGCAGTATTTGGCACCGGAGGTGTTACACAAGCAGCCGTATGACCGGACGGTGGACTGGTGGTGTTTGGGTGCAGTGCTGTATGAAATGTTATATGGCCTGGTGAGTTATTTCAGCAAAATAAATGCACTTCATGGCTAAATCGAATGTATTGAAGTAATTAGCTAACTTAACTGAATTGGAACTGACTGTTTTTATGGTTTCTCCACAGCCTCCGTTCTACAGCCGTAACACGGCGGAAATGTACGACAACATCTTGAACAAGCCACTGCAGCTCAAACCCAACATATCCAACGCTGCCAGACACCTGCTGGAAGGCCTGCTGCAAAAAGACCGAACCAAGAGACTGGGCTTCACTGATGACTTTGTAAGTGTGTTTGAAATTTAGCAAAGTCTTTGCCTGATTATATCAAATAGCAGTTTGTTGCTCATATCTAATGTATCTTCTATTTCACTTTTGTAGACTGAGATCAAGAACCACATGTTCTTCTCTCCCATAAACTGGGATGATCTAAACGCCAAGAAGCTGACGCCGCCCTTCAACCCTAACGTGGTACGTTCCACCGCTCTTCTTGGCTGACTGTGGGTTATGACCACATTGCACTGGTTCTTAGAGATAAGAAGGTCCTAGTCATGCTGGCATCATTTGTGATAAGAAAACGCGCAGTTAAAATCCAGCAATGCAAGTTTTGCAACTTCTAATCAATTTATTGCAATGCCATTTTGTTGTTTCAGACGGGGCCTAATGACTTGCGACACTTCGACCCCGAGTTCACGGACGAGCCGGTGCCAAATTCAATCGGCTGCTCTCCGGACAGCGCTCTAGTCACAGCCAGCATCACGGAGGCAGGCGAGGCTTTCCTGGGATTCTCTTACGCCCCTGCCATGGATTCCTACCTGTAGCCCGTCGAAGCAGAAACCTCATCCTATAGACTTTGACCTGTAGCTCATTACCATGGAAACACTGTCCCATGGATTCACACCTGTAGTGCATCACTATGAGAAAAGAAACCCCGTCTCATTTCCCTGCCTCCAGATAGGGGGCATTTGCACATGACATATGGCAGCTCATAAGGCCTTTGTTTAAAGGCCTGAGTTTTACACATTAAAAGAAGACTTGTCATCTTCATCGTCTGCATCCAAACGCACGATTTCTCCTCCGCTTTCACCCCAGGTTGTGTCAGACAGACAGATGGGGAAAAGGAACGAGAGAAGATTGATGCTAATGGACGTCGGTTATGTACTTTTCCTTTCTTGAGATTTATTTCCAACTTTTATAGGATTGTTTGTGCTAGACTTCATTGTTTTGGATGGATTGAATGTGTGTGTAATGTGTATGTGCCTTCATTTTAACACCCCTTCACACATGTTTGTTTAATCTAAACCATGTGATCTGGCATGTCAGTCCGTGTCAGATACAGTACAGTCAACATGACGCTAAAACCACTAAAATATATCAGCATCTGATGTTTCTGTGATCTTTCAGTTACGCGTCTGGGATCAGGGTGCACATTTATCTTTCTAATTTAAAGAGCACTTGCTTTTTTTTTCTTTTTTTTTTTTTGTTCTTTTGACTTGAGCGGAAGGTGCTAGAGGAATGTGCTGCTGGTGTTTGTCGATACGCACCTGGACCAAGGAATACGACGTCTCTGTCCCTCCTTAGTCTTCCTAGGATGTACAGTAATCGTAACAGCTCAGAAATGGGCCAGTTTGTCTGAACATCACATTCCATTGAATAAGACTGTAAAGGTTATTTAAGTTTGTTTGTACATTTTAAGGTCTATGTATTAGTTTTAATGTATATGGAACAAAAACCTAATGTATGCTTATATGTAACTATAAATGTACTGTAAAATTGTAAAATGTTTGAATCGTGTGACCTTGTTTGGTTCGCAATAAAACTTTATGGTTATTTTTCCCCAAAAACGATCTTTGTGTTTTCCTGTAGAAGACAATAGGTAGATGAAACTATAACACTGGGACATATAATTTAAGAGTGTAAAGCAAAAATGAAACGTCATTGGTTACCTCAGCTGATCAAAGGTCTCTTTTAGTACAGTGTTGTGCGTCACAGTCTTTCTTTCACAACCCAGCGCTCACGCCACCCCTGCACATTCTTTAACCAAGCATCATTTTAATTTCTCTGGCAGCTGTCAATGTTTGCATTTATTAACTGTGGCTCCTGGAACTGCTTTTCTGAGACCCGGTGTAATGGTCTGAGCAAGTTCAACAGAAACGCGGCCTTAAATTAGGTCACGCATCAGCGAAATGACTGGTAGTTTGTTAAAAGTAAACCTGACCTGAGCATTGCTTACGTAAAAGAGATTTTAGAGACATCCTATGCAAGATACACAGGGAACTATTAGCTGTAAAGATGCTTTGGCTCTGCAGGCCAACATGGCTATGTGACCGTGATAATGAAAGGTTACTAAATATAACACTTATCAATAACATGCAAATATGTGGTATCATAAAATCTTACAATAGAAATTTTGGGGAACAACAATGCATTGTACTACAATGGGTCGTTCTGAAGAGCATGAATTCAAGCATGATATGCTGATAGGATGCACCTTTGCAATAAGTCACTTTGTGAAATTAGATATTCCATGGGCAACTTTAAGTGATATTCTAGGAAAGTGGAAGCGTTTAGGAAGAACGGCAACTCAGACACAAAGTGGAAAAGCACGTAAAGTCACGAGTGCTGAGGTGCATGGTGCGTAAAAGTCGCCAATGCTCTGCTGATTCCAAACTTCCACTGGCATTAATATCAGCACAAAAACTGTGTGGCGGGAGCTTCATGGAATGGGTTTCCATGGCTCAGCAGATGCATGCAAACCTCACAGCGCAAAGTACAATGCCAAGCGTCGGGTGGAGTGGTGTAAAGCACACAGTCACTGGACTCTGGAGCAGTGGAAACATGTTCTGTGGAGGGATGAATCATGCTTCTCTGTTTGGCGAGTCTGGGTTTGGCGGATGCCAGGAGAACGTTGCATGTCTTACTGCATTGTGCATGGTGTGGAGGGTAATAGTATAAGGCTGTTTTTCAGGGGTCAGGATAGGACCCTTACTTCCGGTGAAAGGAATTTTTAATGCTTCAGCATACCAAGACATTTTGGAAGACTTGGGGAAGACCCTTTCTACCAAGACTGCGCCCCAGTGCACAAAGCAATGTCCATAAAGACCAACTCAATATGTATTTAGAATGCAATGTCATTAAAGTCCCTTTTGATGTGATGGTCAGGGGTCAGTTGCACAAACATTATGTTACAGTAAGACAGTAATACTAATACTAATACTAATACTCGTAAGATCTTTTATTACCCACTAGCAGTTAGTCAAGGGGCAGTCATTCTTACTTATCCATATCAAATTATAATAGTCTACATCTTTATTTAATTGATTTCAAAAAGTTATGAACAGTATTAAAGAAAACTCTGTAAACTTTATAAAATTGATGTCTAACTTGGTTTATGCAACAGGCAGGTGTCCCATGATCTTTTCGAGATATAGTGTAGATGATTAGATAGATAGATAGATAGATAGATAGATAGATAGATAGATAGATAGATAGATAGATAGATAGATAGATAGATAGATAGATAGATAGATAGATAGATAGATAGATAGATAGATAGACAATCTGATATCTCTTGTCTGCTAGCGCCCCCCAGTGTTGCTTTTAAAAAGTGACCACATTTGTTGTGCATGATCTGAAGATTGATACATACATGCAAATATACACATAATAAAGTATAAACTTTTTATTTCTGTTTACTTTCAGATTTGTGTTCCATCAATGGGTTTGCATTTGCTTTGGGTTTTCCATCACGTAGGGAAGTTTGTATTTATTTATTTTTTAATTGACAATGATTGTAATGGTTTGTAAAGATGTTCACCTGTCCTGTCAATTTTAGGAAGAAAAAAAAAATCTAGTCAAAAAAATAGTTTGTGTGCCGTTGAACTTGTCACTCTTTCATGTAATTGCAGTTCTCTGGCCAGTAGATGGCACTAAATCATCAAGATAAGCTATTCTGGAAATGACAGGGTTTTTTTCACCGAAAATAAAACATGCCTATGACCTGGGATGGTGCTATTGTTCTCGAAAACATGGCTTGTGAATTTAGCACTGCAGTATATAATGTCTATGTGTCTATATATATATATATATAGCTGCTACTCAGCAACTCACACACCACAGCAAATGACATACAGTGTCTTATGACTCAACTCAGTTTATCTGTGACAGCAGACCGACATATTACATGTCGATTTCAAACCACAAATTAACTTTCAATCAGATTAAACATAATGTGTTTATTCTTACATACATTATGTGGATTATATGTTTAGATATTATTATAACCTATTAATTATGTAATGAGATTATAAACAGTTAATTATATGTGAATGTAAGTACATTTGGCCACTTGATGGTTAATTTCATGGTAGATTTATATTCTAATGTAGTAGTGTAAATTATTAGCTGGAATAGCATTTGCACCTAGGCTAAATAAATGATCATGAAGGCTATTCAGTTATCAAGTGTCATTATGCCTATATATTCCAGGTGGGCCGGTTGCATAAATAGCCATTATGTTAAGACTGTGTCTTAAGTACTATGTATGGCCAACTAGTGTGGAGTCAAGGAGCAACCAGTCTTACTTTATTGTATCAAATTAGACCAATCTACGTTTTTATACAACTGACTTGAAACAGTTATGAACAATCGTAACCCTTGTGCATCAATTTAAAAAAGTTACACATAGGCCTAGGTCCATGGTGGACAAAAATGTCTGTGTCAAAAAACTGTCATAAATTTTAAGCTTGGGAGCACAGACTTCAGTTTGGTTTCATTTTAAAGAAGACCCTTGGCAGATTATTGCTGAAGTAAAGAAAAATTAATAAGTAAATCCCCCAAAAAGTTATATAGGTTTAAGTTTATGAAATTTATTTATGAATAAGTTGTGATCCAAATTTGAGGTTTGGTATCTCAAAAAAAATTAGCTTTCAAAAAATGACAAAAATGTCCATAAGGATGCACAAGAAAGAAATGTGATGACTAAGTAGTAAGACTAGTCTTAGCCTGGGGCCAGTTGCATAGACGGCTAAGACTAGTCTTACAAGTTAGTCATAAAATGTTTTCTTTAAGACTGTTCATAACTAGGCCTATCATTAAAACGTAGATTGGTCTAATTTTGATCATGAATTTGAAAAGTAAGACTGGTTACCTCTAACTAGGCTACAACTAGTTGTTCCTACTTGTTCTTAAGACAGTCTTAACGGCTATGTTTATGCAACTGGCCTTCGATATTGGTGGGGAAAAAAATGGAAAAACTAGTATAAAATGACCAACATAAAAAAACTTGAGGCGGTAGCCGGTGAACTCTAACGAAACCTCAGAGGAAATCAGTCAACAGAGGGAATGTAAATGCAGTCAGCTATCTTATTCAAATACACAGTTGATGAGAAGTTCGACTCAAAAAACTGGTTCGAAACCATCAATGCGACGATTACGTAAGAAATTGGTCCATGACACTTTGCATGCGTGTTGATAAAGCATCGAGTCATCATCATAACCATGGCATACGTAGGCTAGGCTATTTTATAACATTTGCTATGGCCTAAACTTTGACGCACGTACGCTATTACGTTGATTTAGAGGTAAAAAGCCGTTTGTTTTTGTGGAAGCATTAGCCTATGACTTTAACTAATTTTTCTTCTTCAAACTGTTCCTCTACCTGAGATGATCTGAAAGAGGAAATTAACAATTCTTGGTCCCAGGCCAGAACATTTTTGGAATAATTAGTTTATGGTAAAAAAAAGAAAAGAAAAAGAACCTACGAGAACGTTCGTGTGGTTCCCAAAATAACCAAACAGACCGGGACCGTTCTGTTTTGCTCACTTTGCTGGGATTAGGCCTACGCGAGTTCCAGATTTCAGCAGATGTTCTAGCCTACGCCACGGTAACGTATCTGATTTTATATCTGGTATCTGGTAACTTTGCGCAAATCGAGTTAGGGCAATACCCCGTTAGTGATATTGATTTTAACTGCACTTTTTGTGACATTTGCCCTGAAACTGTTTTTCTGTAAATAAAAACAAAAACAAAAAAAACATCCTAAACCGTAAAATGACTGTAAAAACAACAACTCATATTTAAATAGCTCATAGTTATAGTTCAAATACCGGTTTTGACAAACAAATGAATAAATAAATAAACCGTGCTCATTTCAGCCTTTAAGAAAAAGGATGAGTCAAAAATATGGATGAAATTTTGCTGTGGACTGGATGAAAATGCAAATTCACTCCAATAAGGGGCGTTTATGGAACAGCAGAAATATAACAGTTACCCTGGTAACCCATGTATACAAAAAGCAGCTGGGCTTAGAATGGCGAATTTCATGATTTTTGAACCGGTTCATTGATTCATAGAAAAGATTCAATCTAAAGGAACTGAACACCGACTCCTGAAAAAACCGGGCATCGCAACAGCTGCTGACAACATGCGTTCGTATAGTGTGTGGGTCACCACCACATCGTTAAGTCCAAACCATTATGTAAAAAAAAATAATGTCATAGTTTAATAATGGATCCTTTATTAACACAGACCAGTCAGAGCTGCTTAGTTCTTCAACCCCTTCTGCTTACTTGACACTTTCAGTCTCGCTGTTTTGCATTGGTTAATGTAGGCGGAGTTTAAGTCACTGCTTCCAAAACAAGAAACGTGTATCGACACAAGGACAGAGAAGTTACTGCCTGCCACCCAGGAGGAGAGACGAAGAGCTGCAATGATTTCATAGACAGCAGTCCCCATTTTTGATGTTAAAGAGGTAACGGACGCATTAACACGCGAATGCTCTGTTTGAATGATAGTGAGCTTTTACTTGTTGATCTGTGCCTAGAGCAATGGCATTGAGAAATCCAAGATGGTCAATGGCTGTACATTCCTGTTTGGGACATGCTGTAACAAATGTGTTAAGAGCAGTCATTTTAAGTGATGCATGTTGTGCTGCTCTCATTGGTGGCTTTGTTAGTCAGTATGAGCTTCCATGAACTAGAGAACCAGTTAGTGTTTTTTAGGAGTTCAATTGTTATTTGCATGCTGATTTGGAGATATATTTAATTGCAGATCTTTTTAATAAGAGACAGACTATGTTTGAAAAGTTTCTATTGGTTTAATCCTGAATTAATATCTCCAGTGTTGTGAATGTGTCATGGTAAATAAGTTTCCTCAGTATCCTTTTTCATTGCTAATATTATTGCTGATGATGATGCACGATCACCAAATATTTATTATGAACCTATTGTTAAATAATATTGTTTTTTTTACTGTCCACCTACTGTAGTTGCACCACAACCCTTGAAGAACATGGAAGCATCTGAAGAGTCCATAAGAATGACTTCTGACCCCCAGAGAAAAACATTTCTACAGAGTCCAGATACACACATACATCTAGAGAAAAGCCCATCTGCAAAATCAGGTAAGTATTCCTTATAACAGTTAACAGAAGAAGAAAAATTATTCAAATGTTTTTTAATGTCAAAGTCTGTGTATCCATTCAAACTTTACTAAAAACAGATCTGTCACATGGCAAAATTGAAATTCATCCATCCTTGAAATTTTCAAATTTCCTGTTTTTTTTATATTTATGATTTGTTTGGTAATCTGTTAGAATTAGAAATCTTTCACATGTAAGTATTTGTTTCATAATTTGTTTGTAAATGATAAGATGCACTAGAACATGTTGACTTAGTTGTGCAACAGTTATGTAATCCAAATCATAACTAATGGAACCCCATTGTCACTGTACATATCTTGCGACAGCTGTGATGTTGTAATCAATCAGTCATATATAGTCAAATAATTATAGTTTGATAGTCAGTTAGCTAATTATTAGTGTGCATTTATCCAGAAGGATTATAGAGTCTGCAATAAAGCAATTCATATGCTTGCTAGAGCTGACTGTATGTTTGTAGGACATTATGAAACAAACCTCATGAACGAAAGCGATGTGTTTGAGGATAGGGATTGCAGCAAACACAATCAGTCAAGTGATTCTGTGATGATTTTTGTGACATATTGTAACATCCCATATTCATGGCTTATTTTGATTGTATACTGGCACTGTTGAATCTATTAGGTAATTTGAGAGTCATATTAATGTATTTAAATATTGTACTTTTCGGTGCAATCTTTTTAAAATGTCCTCCTCTCTCTGTCTCTCTGTAGGTAATGGTGCAGCGCTGGTGTTGTGTTCTGTGTCTGTGGCCTGCCTGAGTGGGTTGATGATGGGTTATGAGATGAGTCTGATATCAGGAGCTTTGCTTCAACTCAGGGATGCTTTGACTCTCTCCTGCCCGGAGCAAGAGCAAGTCGTCGGGTCTCTTCTGTTTGGAGCTTTCCTTCTCTCTCTGGGTGGCGGCACCATCCTCGACCGTTACGGACGGCGGTTCTCTATCATCCTCACAGCGCTGCTGTGTGTGGTGGGCACAGTTCTGAGTGTGTGTGTGGTGTCATTTTGGGCGCTAGTTGTCGGGCGGATGTTGGTCGGCATGGCGGTAGCGCTGTCAGGCACAGCGTCTTGCCTGTATGCGGCGGAAGTGGCACCGGCCACCTGGCGTGGACGGTGTGTGTGTGTATATGAGTTAATGGTAGTTTTAGGGATGCTGTTGGGTTTTGGACTGAGTTGGGCATTCGCAGGTGTCCCGAATGGATGGAGGTTTACGTTCGCTGGCGTACTGCTCCCTGCTTTGCTGCAAGCCAGCATCATGCCGCTGTTGCCGCAGAGTCCGCGCTTTTTGCTAGCCCAACAGCGTGAGAAGGAGGCTCACGCCACTCTCCTCCGTCTCCGTGCTGGGATCGAAGGGGTAGATGCGGTGGAGGACGAACTTCGGGCGATTCGCATGGCACTGGGGGCGGAGCGCCAGCACGGCTTCCTGGACCTCTTCCGTTCCTGTGACAACATGCTTCAGAGACTACTTGTTGGCGCTGCGCTGGTTTTCTTGCAGCAGGCTACGGGACAGCCCAACATTTTGGCATACGCGTCAACTGTTCTCAGCAGCGTGGGCTTCCATGGGAACGAGGCAGCGACTCTTGCGTCCACAGGGTTTGGCGTGGTTAAAGTGGGCGGGACCATTCCTGCAGTCTTTCTAGTGGACAAAGTGGGGCCTAAAGCCCTTCTGTGTGTTGGAGCCGTCATTATGACGTTGTCAACTGCAACACTGGGGGCTGTTACTATGCAGAGCCGCACACATGTTTCAAGTCTATGCAAAGGCCCCATAAATAAAGCAAACCTCACGGTACTTGGGATGGGAGATGAGACTGATATCCAGACAAACACTCCAGTGGGCTTATACCAGCCTTCTGATTATGAACTTCAAACCAAGCACAAATCAGATCCTTTCCACACTAGCATTAATGACACTAAGGGCCATTGGATTTTAAACTACACTTATGATCACAGAACAGCATTGATCGAACCTGCTGAGGGTTCTTCAAAAATTGCTCTTCAATCTCTTCATGTTAATGAGGTGTCGCCCTCTCTAAAATGGATCTCGCTGGTCAGCCTGCTGGTGTATGTAGCTGGATTCTCCATCAGCTTGGGACCAAGTAAGTGACCATTCCTGTTAAGTGACATTCATGTTAAAGGGTTAGTTCACCCAAACAATTACCCCTTTTTTTACTCACTCTGAAGCCATCCTAGGTGTATATGACATTCCTCTTTAAGACTTTCGTCTTCAAATTATCTCCAGCCATTCATTCTCATTATAAAGCATGGAAGAGCCAGGACATTTTTTAATATAACTCCGACTGTATTCGTCTGACAGAAGAATGTCATATACACCCAAGGATGGCTTCAGGGTGAGTAAATCATGGGGTAATTTTCATTTTTGGGTGAACTATCCCTTTAAAAGGATAATACACCTGAAAAAAAAACAATTCTGTCATCTTTTAATCATCCTCATGTCATTCCAAACTAATAAGATCGTCTGTGGATTGCAAAAGGGAAAATTCAGATTTGTGAATGAATCATTCAGACCAATTCATTAAAAAAAAGTTCAACCTCAAGAGAGGGATTTGTTCATGAATTGCACAACCCTACTACTCTCATCTCTTAACTGTTGTGAACGGATCATTGAATCAGTGAGTTGAAACTCAAGAATCATATCAAACCCGATTTGTTATCATTCAGACTGATTTCTTGAAAAGTTCAACCCCAATAGAATGATTCATTCATGAATTGGACATCGCTACTACTCTCATCTCTTAACTGCTGTGACCGGATCATTGAATCAGTGAGTTGAACTTGAGAACTGGATCAGCTCAATTTGTGAACGAATCATTCAAACCGATTCATTAAAAAGAGGGATTCTGTTATGGAGCTTCACAGTCACAATTCACTTCCATTACAATATATTGAAAAGAGTTGGGATATTCTTCAAAACTGTTTCTTTTGTGTTCTATAGAAGAAAAGAAGTCATATAGGTTTGGAAAAACAGGAGATTGAGTAAAAGATTTTTTCATAAAAAAAAATATTTTATCGTTTTTTTTAACTATTCTTTTAATTATGCATTTCTGTGAAAAGCTTATGTTGCACATTTCAACTTTTAATAAGCTGTTCTTTGATTCTCTCACTTTTTAACCAAATGTATTTCTGCCTGTGTAATCATCTTTCTCCAGTGGTTCATGTGGTTTTGAGTGCGATCTTCCCGACTGGCATCCGTGGAAAGGCTGTGTCCGTCATCTCTGCTTTTAACTGGGCCACAAATTTACTCATATCAATGACCTTCCTTACCATGACAGGTAACACACACACACACACAGAGGAGCTTATTTACAGATATGAGATCAGTAGGTCATCATGAGCCAGTTATATTGCAGGGTGCAGTCAGTATATTTATCAGTATCCAGCTTCTGATGGTCATCCAATAAAACCATGAAGATTTAGGCTTTATTTCTCAATTTAGATAAGTGGCTAATTGGTCCTTTCTCATAGGGTCCCAGCAGTTGCTGATTTGATGCTTTTTTACTCTGTGACCTTGTTCTGACACTACGAGGAGGAAAATATTATAATTAGTGAGCATCACTATTATTTTTCTCATACTTATATTTAGTGGTTTGTTCAAATGCGTAAGCCTAAGTATTACATTTTAATATGAAACCTGTCCCTTATTAACATGACTACAGACATAAATGTCCTTAAATTTCAAATAGAGTCTGACAAAGACACCATAATATTGTCCCTTCAGGAGTTGTGTAAGAGTTCATTTAGCCATAGATCATTAACTACTGTAACAAGGTAAAAAGTGTTGTTTTGATTCAAGTTACTAATCTGGAAAAACAGTGGATCAATTATTAATGTTAGAATGTAACCCATCATGTTGTTCCCATAGCCTTCAAGCATTGCTTAGATAGATAGATAGATAGATGGATGGATAGATAGATAGATAGATAGATAGATAGATAGATAGATAGATAGATAGATAGATAGATAGATAGATAGATAGATAGATAGATAGATAGATTTAGCAAATGTCTTGATAATATCACACTTTTTCTTACATAGTATCAATAAGTTAAAGCGATAATTCACCCCAAAATGAAAATTTTGTCATAATTTACTCACCCTCAAGTTGTCCCAAACCTATATGAGTTTCTTTCTTCTGTTGAACACAAAATATATTTTGAAGAATGTTGGTAAGCTGACAGTTGACAGTAGCCATTGACTTGCATAGTAGGGAAAAAAATACTATGGAAGTCAATGGCTAATTGTCTGGTTACCGACATTCTTTAAATAATCTTCTTTTGTGTTCAACAGAAGAAAGAAACTCCATATATCATCAGACTGTAGACTAATTTGTATGAAATACTGTTGCTATCATACTCATCATTGAGGACTGTATTAGTTCTCAGAAACTGATCGCTAAGTACGGACTGAGTTAGGATTGTGTGTTTAGAGGCAGTCTGCCAAACATTCATTTGCCACCTGTGGGGATGTTCCTGCAGAGATGGAATGAAAACACAAGAAACAAAAACTTTTCCACAGAACAATAAACGAAAAAAAGTTTTTTGTAGCAGAAAGGAGTGTTTCTTAGTGTCATGTGTTGTGGTTGTAGAGAGGATCGGCCTGCCCACCGTGATCTTCTCCTATGCTGCTATGAGCTTTGTGTTGGTGGTGTTTGTGATTGTATTCGTGCCAGAGACGAAAGGCCGATCACTGGAACAGATCTCTAAGGAACTTGCCATGAAGTGAGTACACACACACAAATGCATTATCATGTTACTTGTTTTCAAATGAAGATAATTAGTGACATCATTAAGGCATCACTTTTATTATTGCTCATTATATGTACCGTAATCAAATTTGCCATTGTAAGACAATATTTTTTTAAATTAATACAATTATAATTATTAAATAATTGAATATATGTTTTATTGTAAATATTAAATCTTAAACCTACATGTAGAATTCAGAATGTTATTAGCGGCACTGGTGGCCGTTAAGTGAACTGCAGCGTTTCAAATGCTATCATCACACACTGTAAAAATCATTTTTTTATTAGTTTCTCAAGATGCCACATCTTTGCACAGCCTCTTTTTGTAAAAAAAAACGCCAAGATTTAAATTCCTGATGGGATCATCTTTCACAAGTTAAAATGTTTTGTGTTTTTGTTTTGTGTATTTATATGTACCGTATTAACGCAATATTACAGGTTTTTAAACTATCGTAAATTTGTAATGTTATGTTAGCGAAGGCCTCTGCTTGTCTTTCATCTGCGGATGTCTATTGCAGATATAGATATTCATACATGCGTATAACTATGGTGAACACTCTCGAGTGTTCATGGACCGGCTTTGACCGTTCCAATATACCAGAACGGCTTGCGTATAGCGGCCCGTAGAAAGAGCTGCTAATGAGGAATCTATGTGTATATATATATATATATGGTGTAAGCATTCATTTCCAGAAGAGAGGTACTCAGGAGCGTGCGTAGCGGTCACATGCTTTTGATTTTCCCAGCAAAAACGCCACGAGTCCTTCATATAAAAATCCCTTTTATTATGTTATAATCAGTTATAACCTGATATATTAAAGGCCCAGCTAAATATGACATTTATTATAATGGGTTTATGTGAAGATTGTTTTAAGTTCACTTAAATTAAAAGTTTTTATATTTTTAAAAGCCTAATAAATGTTAAAATCGACAGCTTTCAATTATACCGTAATGTTGAATGGCTAAAATCAATGGCTAAAATTGCATCAGTATCGGGGATACTGGCCTTCATTCATAAAAAGATGTCATTAAACAAATATTTAAAATATACTGTCTTCTTTATGTTGTTTGTACATTCATTTGGAGATAAATGTGAAATTATTACAATATAGAGATACATTAAATTATTTAATGTTAGGTGCGATTAATCACGATTAATTACAGAAAACACTAATAATTGTTTTTATTAAATTAAACATTCCCATAGTTTTACAAAGAAGTGTGAGAATATCCAGAATATCAAACACATTTTTTCAGCAACCTGTTCTATACCAGGTACACACCCCTTTCAGATACATATTTGGAAACATATTTGCAAGATGTGAGAATCAAAAAACATTCTTTTTACGATGCTTGGCATTTGCCCCACTCTGCATGCATCAGGGAAGTTATGTTCTAAAGTGCATCACGTAGCGATTAGACACGTGTCCTGTTTTGTAGGAATCACCTGAGCAGCACACTGCTGTGTCATAGAAGAAAACACGAGACTGCAGCACAGCCCTCACTGGAGGAAAAAGCTCTTGCAACCGTTTGACTTTTTACCTAGATGAAGAGTGGAAGAGCACAAGGATATTTGCAAGCAACACATTGTTCTCTGTGCCGTCGGACAACTTGCAGGACGGCCAAATCTGTGACTACACTGATCTACTGTGTAGAAGAGATATGACTAATTAATGCTGTCATGTCGTCATGAAAGCAAACATTTTTGCTTAAGCCTTCCCGTGGCACGATGGGTCAGTTGAGATTAATTTAATATGTCAATCTGATTTATTTGTATTACATTTTAAAAAGCATTGTAAGTAGTTTTGGACTTGGAGCTTTTATAACTCACTGTTATGAAATGTTTTGGAAGCTGTGCGTGTGCAGTCATGACTATACTCATGCCATGTCAAGTTAAAGGCCTATCAGTATTTGTGTGCTGAGCACCACCATAGACATCACTGATACGAGATGCCTTCATGCCATCAGATTACACAAGCAATATGTATTATTACAAAATGGAATTTGGTTAATTTAAAAAATATATGTGATTTTAGTAAAATAAAAAGTGTCCCGCTCCATCATTTATGCATTAATACATATGCATTAAATACATTTCTGGAAGAATTAGCTTTAAACACATTTTCTAATTATAAATCGTTAAATAAAAAAATGCATGTAAATATAGTTTCGATTGTAGCAAAAAAAAAAAAAAATTCAGAACTAGTGAGTTTAGTAAATTGATTTTCTTGTGGTATTTGTGACTTGTTTACATGGCGTTTTATTGAGTAGATATGCAGGACTTGGGCCTAAATATGAGTATAATGCTGGTATATTCCTCTTGGCAAGACACAGACACACAAAAATGAGTGACAATTATGACTTAATATAGGGGTTATTTTTTATTTTGTTTATTATAAAATACAAAAGTTTTCACATATTACATAAACATATGGACCAAAGATTCCTTAACAACCCAGAGTGTTCTTGTCCACAGCATACAACAGATATACATCTCCTGCTGTTTAAATGTGAAGTGTTTGCCCTTTAACCTCTTGCTTCTGACTTAAAATATCATTAAATGAGCCGCGAAGACATCGCTAGAATCAATTTAGTTTAAAATTTCAAAGAAGTTTCAGTAAAATGTAATCTTTAAATGTCACTGCCTGCCAGTTTTTACTTTGGTGTCCATGCATTATAATACAGTTAATTCAAGTGTTTATAACTACACAATGCCAGCAACACAATGTCAATGCACTAATGGTCCTCTTCTGAGCTTTAAGAGGTCGTCTGTAATTGCCATGGGGTCAGAACACCGGTCAACGTTCAAAGGCATGACTCTGAAAACACACGACCTAGACCCGCTTGGACGTGAAAATGGCAAAAGCTGCCTTGGAGACACATACAGTACAACAGTTACAAGCCTTAAAACATTCAATGATAAGGTGCTTTTAATTTCAAACTGGTGCCTACGTGTGTGTGTGTGTGTGGTTTATGACAGTGTTTTTCGACACTCAAACAGAAGAGGATAAATCTGCTCCACGGCAGATGCCACAGTCTGAACATCTGGTCCTAGAGAGAGGGGAAATGGTCATTAACAATAAGATCCAACATTAGTTCTTTATGATAAACACAAGAAAGCAGGTGGTCGCATTCATTATTCACAATCTAAATTATGTAAATGTTAACACGAAAAAATCATCAAATTATTCTCAAACACCAATTTGAAACAACTCAAACAATGCAAAAATATTAATAACTAAAAAATGCAATATTTTAAAAAAAAGTTTTTAAAAGACAAACTCTTGCTGAAATGTTTTATAAATATTAAGATAAAATATTAAGTAAAAAATCTTATAAATAAATAAAATGTAGCTGAATATATTAATGTAATTTAAATGATACCTTCTGCGTGTATAACAACATTTAGTCTCTAGTGAATAAAAATATTGATTCAAGACTCCAGAGCCTCATTGTAGCTCACAGCATTATGTTTGGTCATTTGCAGACCTTCATAGTCTGCATAGCATGAATCCTGCGGACTGTCTTTAATATACTGTGGCTAAATAATCTAGGAATAATCCTTCAAATATGTGACTAATGCAATAATCTGTATGAGCTCTATCGAGGCCTGCACTGAGAAGGTGAGAATTCACTGAGAAGTCATTACATACCGAGGGCTGGCATTGTATTACAGTTTTTCTCAAATGCTAAAACACATTTCACAAACGTTTCCTCCATGTTCCCCAATGTCTAAACACAACACCCTTTTCTAAAGCTACATAAACACAACCACACCTTCTCACTTCAAAACTCAAACTTTCACACCAAAAGAGCAGCTCGAAGCTTTCAAAAATGTAAACACTATACACATCATTACACACTACAGCAAAACAAGTGAAAACACGATGCTCAATTTGTGAGAAGGTTCTTTGTTTCATAACTGCCAATGCATATTTTTAGAAACTTTACAGTAATGGATCTTCTTAGATCTCTGCAGAGGATTAGGCATTTAGATTTGTGAGTTTCACATCAAAAGTATAAATCTATAGTAAATTCTGCATGTACACTACTGTAACACAACTCAATGCAAAAACAGAATCTATTGCACACAACAGTACTCTTGAAAACATGATCAGGGTGTGAACTTTTTTTATTTACTTTATTCACACCACACACACATCACAATCACTGTGCGGCATCATGTCGCTGAGCTGCATCGGGCCACATCACCTCATCCACATCGCAGGCAATATTGTCTCTTGCCAGGCACCGCGGGAAAAACGCCCTGGAATGGCGAATCCATCCTTGGAAGGCCTCCACTGGGATGTCAACACAGGCCAGCTCCATTGCCCTTAGGAGGTTCTCTCTAGTGTGTATGGTTGTCTGTCATGAACCTTCCATCTCCACGATGAGAAGAACTCCTCTAGGGTTCAGGAAAGGGGAGTAGGGTGGCAGACAGACGTTTAAAAAGTGGTTACTGTTGGGGGTGAACCACTCTCTGATTTGGTTTGTTCTGTGGAAGCGTACATTGTCCCAAATGATCACATAAATGTGATGTGCGGGCCCAGGATGGTGTTGTTGGCTGTCCAGGAGGATGTCTTTTAGCTCCTCTAGAAAGGGGAGGAGACGTTGGGTGTTGTAAGACCCAAGGACAGCACGCCGGTGGACAAGCCCCTCCAAACCCATGGCCGCACAAAGAGTAATATTACCCCCCATTGGACAGGAACCTCAGTGATGGCTCTTTGGCCAATGATGTTACGGCCTCTTTGCCTTCGTCTCTGTAGGTTAAAGCCAGCCTCATCCAGGAAGAGTTCTTTTTTTTTTGAGGTCCCCTCGAAAACGAGATGTTACATCTCAAGGGGTTTTCCTCTTAACAATAAATTCAAATTCAATTTAAAAAAATACAATGACATGGTCAATGACTGTTGCTCGCATCTCGTCCGTAATGATGGTGCGAGGTTGTCTTGGTCTCCCTCCAGGACCTTCTCCTCTCCCTTGTTGGCCTGCTCCTCTTCTTCCATGGCCAGCTCTTCTCCCTCCTCTGACTCAAATTCCTCTTCCCCTGACTCTGCCTTCATCCATTGTGTTTGTTTGAAATCTTCAGCAAACTGTGCACTCTGAACTTGCTTTTATACATGTGGTCACAGCATTAGCAACAAGCGTCTTCAATTTTGAGTCGTTGTGTGTAATGAATGACGCCAGGTGTGTTCTTTGTGTTCAAATATTGCTGACTGTGGCAAGCATTTTGCATCACATGAGCTTTCATTTGAGAATATGAGCAGAGTTCTTTTGCAACTTGTGTTTTAGCAAGGAGAACGGAGGATTGTGTTTTGTGAATTGTGTCTTCATGTGAAATGTGTTTATGATATTGGAAAATGATGGCTAGATTTAGTAAAAGTGTTTAGACAACTGGTCATTTGGTTTAGAGGATTGGCTTTTGTGTTTTAGCATTTGAGAAAAACTGTAAAAGGATCTTCAACTGTCTAGATTTTCAGACAAAACCCTGATTACGGTAGATAAAATGAAACCGAGTGAAAGGTGTGTGAGTGATTTACCTGTAACAGTGATACTGCCTGTGGAAAACACCTGCACTGTACTCCTGAGGTTTTTGATTCTGTATGTCGCAGCAGGATGGATCTCAGGTTCATAGCTAAAAATACATACAGACACAAACATAGAGATGAGACCCCTGCAATCCAGCTGCAGGAGAACATGTGAGATTGCTCAATGCGCCGCATACACCATTCCACCACTAGAGAGCACTGTTCCCTTTTTTAGGCCCTTAAGGTTCCTGTGAAGCTGGTGTTAACATCCATCTCTAGCGATCTGATCGCAAGTGGTCAGAGGAGGCACATTAATGTTCACAGCTGGTATTAACAAAATCTCAAATGTGTCTCCTGTGACCACTTGTGACTGAATTTTATTGAGAGGAGGAAGATCTCCAATTTCATCACTACTTTCATCACTTAAGGTTTAAACCTGTATTTTGCACTGACCATTTGTCAGTTCGGCTCAAAACAGATGTATACCAAATCAACAGGCATAAGCACAAAGTGTATGTCTAAGAAGCCAGTCTGTTGTCTCTAAAACTGACCATCATCAACACAAGTGCACCTACTATTAAAAAAACATGGGTATTATGATCAATTGTGTGTGTAGATGGAGAACACCCTGGGACGTCTTACCTGGCGATGGGACGATTATTTTTAGTGAACTCAATGAGACGGATTTGAAAAGGCAGGGAGCACACAGCCAGCACATTGACAACCTTAAACTCCGAGAACCTCACCTGCAGATGAGAGAATACATTTTTAATCATCATTCAGAAGATCTACAAAATGGTCAAGTATGGTATTAATCAATTTAGACACCTTGAATCCAATCTTCTGCAGACAGCGGGCCAAACGGCGAGCACCCAGTTTGGCTTCCTCCTCACTAAACAAAAATAAACATACAAAAAAAATTGACCAACTCACCAAACAAACAGTATCTTAGAAGACAACTTCAATTTTAGAAGTAGCACAAACAACTATCTGCAGTTCTGAGAATTGAAAATTAGATTTTATTGGGACCTTGTTGCTCCAGTGCAAATAATTTTCCCTGATGACCATATAGAGGCAGTGATACGTGGTTTTCTCAGCTTCATCAGGACTTTCTAGAAAAACATCCACAGAACATAAGCAACAACAAGCGTTAATGATTGGCCATATCCTGATTAATACTGCTGATACTGACGATCTCAGGGTGAAAACAGCGCTGATGCCACTTTCCATGAATTGTGTACATGCTAGTGTCCTATTACAACTTTAGACGAACAAAATGTGTTTTTGTATTATGCAAAACTAGTCTAGACATGTTAAACTATTATGTAACAGAACAGGCATGATGGTCTTCACAGAAAAAATAAGTAGGACTCTTCGTACAGCATGGCATCTCATTCTGTTATTCAATTTTCATCTAGCACAATTAATCTCTATTACCTATTGTATGAAAAATGCTCAAACAAACATTTTGTCTTTAATTTATGGGAACACATCTCAAATGTTGGCAGACTATTTGATGAAAACAATTTGTTTCAGGCCCTGTTAATGCAGTTACCAATGGTTTCATGCTAATGTATGTGATCTAAAACATCTGACTGTCTACTTACTCCCACTTCAGGCTTGTAGATGACATTAGTCCCCTCTAGGCCGATGGTACGCAGGTTTAGATGGCACCTGGTTCTGAAGACAGATACGACATTGGTAATGATGATATCAAGCGCCACATCGTTACTGGGTTCCATGGAGCCGCCGTAGATGTTTTAGGCTTGACAACCCCTTTACAGATGCATGTCACGTTACAAAACACAACCTGCAGAACACATAAACATATTGTTGTTTTACATTACATGTAGAATTTAGCTGAATCTAACTTATGAAGTTACATGTCTTAGATGGCGTAACCAAAGGCGTTTAGGTTTAAAACCCACAATAGTGGTGGTGATTCATTAACTAAGACCATTGTCCCCAAAACAAAGGCACTTAACCACAGCTTTTCCATGGAAATTATCCCTGTAATAAATACACTGTAAGTCACTTTGGATAAAAAAAAAACATCTGTTAGTATACAGTAAAGTGGAAAAAGGAACCATGCAAATTTAGCTGCCTACTTAAATAATGCAAATCAGCCAATTAGTTTACATCTTCAACTTTATTTTTAACGTAAAATGAAGGTGCCCCCAAAGCACTGGCACGGAGATCACATGACACAACAATACGCCATGCCATGGTCATATTTTGTTTGATCGCAGCACAATTTATTCCTTCATTCAATAAACACATTTATACAAAGCAACGCATGCAATTCATCAATAGGAGACAATAACATTAAACGTGCATGCTAGCGGTTTTTCAGCTCAAAGAGTAAATAACAGAGCAGCGCTGTTGGAAATAAAACATTGTAGATTAATATCCACGCGAAAGTGATTATTAATAAGGTTTAATAACACAGAGACCTTTAGTTAATTTCTAAATAAATAGCAAACACATTAAGCTAATAAAACTTTCACTTACTTGAGTGATATTGGGCGCTAAAATGGTGTGTCCGATAAAATGTTCAGCTATACTGTGGTAAAACGTTTTTAAAACAATTATATGAATGTTTAAAAATCTATATGAATAAAATGAATGGTTGAGAAAGCATCAAAAGTAAACAAAAGCGTCACCACACATACAACAGTCAACCGGCGATTGTTGTCAAGGATGCCTTAGTTCCTGCGCGAGATGAGAAACTGTCGCTATAGGACGCTACAGCGCCACCAAACGGATGGGAGGAGAACAGCGACATAATTTAAAAGTGTGTAAAGTAGACCATACATTTCCTTCATTACTCACAGACTATTTATAAACATAAACATTATTTATAATTATAATTATTTTATAATTATTTATATTATAAACATATATCTCAAAGCTTGATCGTATTATTGAATTTAATACATAAATTCAAAGGGTTAAAATACCCCCCTCTTAAAGGGATAGATAACTCCAAGTTGTTCCAAACCTGTATGAATTTCTTTCTTCTGCTGAACACAAACCAATATATTTTGAAGAATGTCTGTAACTAAACAGTTGATGGACCCCATTGACTTCCATAGTATTTTTTTCCCCATACTATGGAAGTCAATGGGTTCCATTAACTGTTTGGTTATCCATATTCTTTAAAATGTCTTCTTTTGTGTTCAGCAGAAGAAAGAAACTCATACAGGCTTGGAACAACTTGAGGGTTAGTAAACGTTGACAGGATTTAAATTTTTGGGTGAACTTTAATTTTGAGACATGTGACAAAATGTATCAAACTTTATCCGCTGTTCGTTTTTTAAATAGCAACATTTCCACCAGAACTTAATTCTTTCTAATTTAATACATTTGATAGATTCAAATTTAAAAGGGTGGTATAAGGCCTTTTTCACAAAAATTGTCACTTTTTGAGGTTCAGCAAAAACGCACCGTTTTGTGTCTGTTCCTTTAAATGCAAATGGGCTGCTGCTCCCAGCAAAGGGGGCGGAGCTTCAAGAGCTCATGTCCTTTTACCTCACACAGACATGCACTGAAAATTTCAAACACTTTTTTATGTTCAAACCAAAGATGGAGAGACTCAAGAAGAAGTGACAACATGTAGAAGCAACAGGACATTTCTGAATGGTTAGTGGATGAATTTATGTAGTGATGTGTAGTTATCTTCTAGCAGAGGTGGAAAGTCCAGGTTCAGAAAGTAAAAGTCCTTCTCAGTATTTTGTTCCAATCACCTGGATTTGCTAATTAGCACAGTTTTTCAGCCAGGAGATAGAACTAATTAGTGAAATCAGCTGACTGAGTTCATGGGTGGAATAAACATATTGCAGGACTTTTACTTTCTGACCCCTGGACTTTCCACCTCTGTCTTCTAGTCATTGATTAACATATTCTGTCATGATAATCTATAAATCGCGTTCAGGGGGCGGGGTTTATGTAAATTCTACGGTTGGTGATGTCACTAACCTGGGAGGAATGTCCTGTAGTCCCTACCAGTTTGTTGTTATCCTTAAAAGGCAATTTCTTTAAAAGAAAATATCTCCCTTTGCTTTGAACTTTGAGCTTCGTAACTTTGCAGATGTTGTTTATGCTCAAACAGCAACATTACACACTAACTAAAGTGAAAAAAGTGAAATCATAATCAGCCACAGCTTTAATACATTCAAAAATAGATTACAATAAACAAAATAAAATATTTTATTTGTATCTTTAAAAAACTAAAACAATAAAACAAAGAGATTTTTAATAACATTTTAAATAAGCTTTTATGTTTTGTCAGTATTTTTTGTCCATATATATATTTAAATCAGACAATATCAAAGTAATCCTTCATTCTAAAGGTCATCTTTCCATGAACCTGCTGTTCAGCACCACCACCACAAAGAAACAGGTGACTTTTATAGTTTTAAAAAATAATAATTTTAAGTTTCTGTGCTTATTTTCATTGTCACAATCTGTATGTCAACTCCATCATGCTGTTTTTATCATTACTCTAAAAATGGCTGCTGCATTTAATATATGGATGACAGATAAAAATAGTTTGACACTTTTTTGAATCTGATGTTGTTAATTAAGATTCCATAATTGAGGACCATAATTAAGTGACAGACATTGAGAAACACATTTTGTAAAGAATTGAGAAAAGCAGGAGTTTGCACCCCAACATATGTGAATTCCTTTGAACATGTTGAACTAATTAATCCAAAATAATTGCTTGACATAAACACTCTCTTACTGTCTTCTCTACTTAGCGACCATCGTACATTGGACATCTGTCCATGAGCCCGAAAGAATCGTCCAGCGTTGCATTGTGTCCGACACCCTTTTTTCTGAGATATTATTCACAGCTTTCCACTGCTGTGTTTATTTTGTCCTGTCTCAGGTCCAGGTTTAAAGGGGTCAGCAGCTTTTGTCTGAAGTGGACACATCTGGACAGAATGCATTTTTAGTGTTTTTTTTGTTTTTGTGGTTTCTGGAAAGGTAACCGCAGAATTGAAGTAGCCACTCTGGCATGACTAGGAGTAAAGAATATAACTAAGGGTTTTCAGCTGTCAGTGCTTTTAATGAATGAACTCATGACACCTATATTACACGCTGAACCAACCTCAGATAAAGTCCTGATTTATACGATAGCCTATCAGTAAGGTCCCTGGAAGAAATGCGATTGTACTTTCATCTGTCCCTGTTTTTTCATTCCAACGTGTTTACAGAGCCATTCTGATTTTACTAATTTGGGCTCGCTTGAACTCTAAAGACCCCTTGACTCCAAGTCCAAACTGGATGTTTCCCAAGCAAAACAGCACAATAGCTTCAGAGTGATTCAGTGCTGTTGTTTGGTTCCTCCTTGGTTACCAGATAGGCTTTGTGAAATCTCAAGGGCCTCTCTGGCAGAAATATACTGAAGTAAATAAAATAAATTGTGTGTGGAAAGCCCTGTAGAGATGTCCAGAGCTGTTTACTATAAAGCCTGAGATTTAAAGCAGGTTACGGCAGTGTCAGACCACAAGCGATGTCCGCCGCGCCCCCTGCCTCACTGCAACTTCAGAGACTTAAGTGTGTTTATAGACTATAAAATAGACTTTAGCATCATTGAAATTCTCTTCCTGAGAGAAATAATGCACTGTTCATTAAGATAGAAGATACATAAACAGACAGAACAGGCAGAGTAAACACATTCTCCATCACTCCCTTGCTCTTCCGTGAGCCCGACCACCAAGATCCTCTCGGATCTTCTGTCCTCCTATCCGCTCATCTTTTGGATGTGAAAAAACAAAAACAGCCGTGGGTTTTATTCCAGTCGATTCCAGAGCCATCATTCTGGTTTACCGCGCTGGAGGTCAGAAAAAGGAAGTGCTATCACTGTTATCTCCTCTGCCAAACAGCATAAACAAGACTCACTGGCTTAATACCAGCATTATGCACCATTTGCATATTGTGCTAGTAAAGAGGACGTTCACGATCGCTCAGAACTCGGGTCGGAGGTTAGGAAAGGGTCGGATCCGTTGGAAAGTGTTTGGGGTTAGATGAGGGGCATTGGACGGCGTACGCTTGCAGGAGGATGTGAGTCCTGGAACCCTTTAGAACCCCTTGTAAAAGTAAAATCAAACGCATCTGGGCGACTCTTTGTCTAGGTTGAAGACAGAGACGCTGAAACGCCATGTCATATTAAACATTGTTTGTGCGGTTGGATGTGCTGCTGAGGTAATGAGGGTGATTTGTAAACAAGGAGGGGTGGAGCATGACCTCCACTCCGTGTTTACATTGGGCAGAAATCACAGGAACCAAACACTAGGACATGCATTCTGGGTAATGATACGCGTTGGGGAGCAGCCATCTCAGATATTCTCTTCTTTACAGATGAAAATGCTTTTGGTCTTGTTTTTACAGCTTTATCTCAAGGGCTTTCAGGTAAATAAATGAAGTAATGTGCATAAAACCACTTACAGTAATCAGGTCTTTCTTAGGCCACCATAACAGGAATAGGCGTAGAGCAGTTTCACATATTTAGATCAAGTGGGTGAAGGTAATGGGAAGTTAACATGAGGCTAATCAGATACTTATTGTGCAGTGACTGTACTTTTGGGAAGAATTAAATTTTATGTTTTGGTTTTTATTTTATTTTATTTTTTATAATTTATTTTTTATAATTTATTTTATTTTATTTTTTTATTTTTTTATTCTAGGCCATACTTTACCCCAAAATGAATTAGAAAACCATTTAAATACAAATAGTTTAAGCAAAAGTAAAATCATTCTTTTTTGACTGGCTAACAAGTAAAATGAAATTTGTAATAAACCTTAGCATTGCAGAAAAAATAAAAATTGTAATTAAAAAAAAAACTGTTTGATAATTTCCTACTACATTTTACACGTTGATTTTGTGCAAATATATACACTATAAGTCAGCCAAAATGTGATGTTTCCTGATAGCTTTTAAATAAAGAAGGAATTTATGGATAAACTTCCCATGCAGCTTTGTGAACAATTGTGCCGTAAAATCATAGAGAGCGAGACTTCTCAGATCTCTGCATCTTTATCACATCTGGCAATGCAGAAAAGAGAACCGTCTGAGCAGGAAGACAGTGCAGGACAAAGTGAGATAAAAAGAGAAAGACACACACACACACACACACCTGCTCTATGCACTGGTTTATTTTCTACAAGTGATTTAAAGTCAGTAGATTTATGCACATGAGTGTCTGGTGTTTCAGCACTAAGCCATAAAAAGAGAGCAGACACCGTGTGTGTGTGTGTGTGTGTGTGTGTGTGTGTGTGTGTGTGTGTGTGTGTGTGTGTGTGTGTGTGTGTGTGTGTGTGTGTGTGTGTGTGTGTGTGTGTGTGTGTGTGTGTGTGCGTGCGTGTGTGTGAGTGAGTGTGTGTGTGAGAACAGACTCCGTCTCAGCCGTAAACACAGTTCTGGGAACTTTCATATGTTTACATCATCCATTCATACCAGCTAAATCACACACAAGTTCATAAGTCAGACGATAAATGCTGTGTTCGCTTCAATTCAATAATTTGCATAAAAATCATCAGCCTCTTAATTTAATCCCAAAATATTTACATGCTTACAAATAGTTTTTTTTTTTTTTAAATAAAATAAATGCATACAATCAATTTGCTCTAATTAAGAATTTCCCAATTTCCACGAAATGGAATTGGCAAAATAATGATTTGGTTTTCAAACAGGTTTCTGCCATTGGTTAAACAAGCAGACGGTACCGCCCCAAACTCACGCCATTGGTTGAGCCAATGTTGCTGTTGTTGGTCTGGTTGGGATGTTCAAACAAAAACAAACAGAGCAATGTTTTTATAGCACCAGTGTTTACACTTTTCAGTATATCAGCCTATAAATTGCTTACTTTGTTGTCTAGCCATATTAAGTGGACAGACGAAAGTGATAATTATTAAATATTTCTTAGGCTATTTTCTAAGACAGAGCCCCTGAACATGCACGTTTTTAATGACGCCTCACCTGCCATTGCAAGTATTTGCCCATGCCACCGCTTCTCTGTGCATGTCTTCTAGAGTCCCATTAGCAGGAAGTTCAGGCCTGGCACAGGTGGGGATGGAGGGGAAGAGGTCAGCTGATTTCCATGGAGATGAAGTGCTTGGGTGTGGTGCTGTGGATGTGTTTGGACTGAGCAAGAAAGGCAGAGAAGATGTGTTTATAAAGACCAGCCTCTCTCATCACAAACACCTCTCTCTTCTTCTCTCTGCCTCTCTATCTTTCTCTCATCCTCTCCTTGAGATAAATAAACTGATAAAAAAGCGAGGGGGAAAGGCCATGACGTCAGTCTGGCCCCTAAAAACTGTGAGTGATGTCACAGTTCTCCCTGACCTCTGCTGTCACTCAGGCTGGAGTGTTTTATGTGAGGGCTTCTCGTCTGAGTTCAACTACTCAAAAAATAACAAAGCTGGATGAACTAAATGCACTACATCTTGCGCACTGGAACTAAACATGAGTTTGTGCCACGTGTACGCACTGCAAAGTTTTGCGAGTGACTACAGCGTTAGTTAAGGTTCTGTGTCTGTGGATTTCCCCAAAACTCATGACAGCATAGTATAATAATAATAATGCATAATAATATTTAGATACAAAACAACTTTGCATAAATATAATGGCATAAATAACAATAACATTTGTTATTATTGTCCAATTTTTTTTTTTTTTGTACTTTAATGATTATGTAGATATTATTGTGTCAAAAAGCTGCAATTAATTAATACTTTATTCTGCAAGGACACATTAAATTGATCAAAAGTGACAGTAACAAATGGCCTTTAAGATTTTTATTTCAAATAAATGCTGTTCTTTTCTATTCATCAGAGAATCCTGAAAAATAAATGTATCACATAAATGTTTGAAAATATTAACCAGCACAACTGCTTTAACATTGATATTAATAAATGTTTGAGCATCAAATCAGCATGTTAGAATGATTTCTGAAGCATCATGTGATACTGAAGACTGGAGTAATGATGCTGAAAATTCAGCTTTCCATCACAGGAATGAATTACATTTTAAAATATATTATAAAATGCACATATAAATAATATACATATTATTTTAAATTGCAATATTTCTCAAAATTACTGCTGTATTAGCAGCCTTGGTGAGCATAGCATAAGATACTTCTTTTATTTAAATTTTTTATATTAAAAAATCGACCCCAAACTTTTGAACGGTAGTGTATTTCCATAACTTTGATTGGACAGTAGCCTACAGCACATGTGGAAATGTGAAAAGGTCTGTGACTGTACAAAGACCGTTTATGATTGCTTGTTTTTTGCCAAGTAACTCGCTGTAACATTCTAGCACATCCTTGTTTTACATTGTTAACCCTGTTTGGAACCCAGGGTTAAAAGTGGTGTTTACCCTGTACTAACCCTGGTCTTTATTTAAATGTTCACCCTGGGTAGTGTGAACAATGTTTGTGTGTCCAGATTGCGATGAAGCACTCTGAAGAAGAGTGATGACTGTATTCAGCAGCAGTGTGTACGTGCCCAGTATGCAACTTCTGTTTTAGTCACTTAAGATAGATGGTTTGTATGTCATGACATAATACAAAGTTGCTAGTAAGTGACCATCATCACGCATAAGATGTTGTATTTTTTGTACTGGAAGTTGTCAACCCCCAGTGAGTGACTGAGGAGGTAAGACAGTACAGATAAGAAGGTGAATGACTGTTTGACCTCAGACACATACGTCACTGTCTGCAGTGGTAAAGTGCACATGTAATGAGAGTGTGTTGTGTTTTAAGAGGGTTGTGTGTTGAAGTTTTTTTTTTCTTCCTTTTTTTATCCATACAATTAGAATTCAATTTATAATGAATGCTGGTGATACTTGGTTGATTTCTGAAATATAATTTTTGGTCTCTGTTCCAGTTGATGACCTTTATACTCTCTCTGTGTGTTTGTTTATGTGTTTTGTATTTGTGTGTGTGCGCGCATATTTTAATGTTGGTCTGTGGGAGTCAGCCAAAGGCTGGACTGTTTTAGGAAAAGTATTCTTAGAAAATAATTCTTCATCATTGTCATGGCAGCCCTCATTAAACCATACCGATCCTGAGCATAACGAACGTAACGGTCAGATGACACAACAATTCACCTCTTAGATCTGAGGATGTTATTAAAACTCAAAACCATAACCAATAAAAATCTGTCAAATATGTGACTGACCCCAGCAGAGATTAATCATCAGACTCATTCACATGAGAGTAATATTTCTCCTCTTGAGTTTCATATCCTGTTACAATGCGTGGGTGACTATGAGTTCAGCAACCCTCAGCTCTCTCTCTTTCTCTCTCTGTGTATTTGCAAGCATTTGCTAGGTGTCACAACAGTATTACATCACTGTATGTGTTATATATATACAGTATATATAAACACACATACATAAATATGACGACTCTCTGAGTGTTTGGCATGATAATGGGTATGACAATGTTGAAATGTTTGGTCTTGGTGGAATTGATCTGCTGCTGCTGTTATTGCTGCTAGAGTAAGTGCGGGACTTGCTTCTGCCATTACACGGCACGCTGCTGTGAGCAAGTAAGACATGCTGCTGCTGATTTTTTTTTTTTCCTTTTCCTTTAATCCTCCCTTGTCTGGCTTATGCTACTCTGAGCAATGCCTGAACTTTGTATTTTGAGCACTTCTTGCGTTGTTTTTGCCTCTTCACCATGACTCGCTTGGTTTAGTCCTCAGTTGTAAGTCGCTTGGGATAAAAGCGTCTGCTAAATGAATTACCCGCAGCAGATCTATACAGGTGGAGATGGGGAAGGTGGAGGGTTTCTGAAAGTGCATTGCACTGCTACAGTAAATGCTACCCATGTATGGTTGAGTGGTGAGCTCATTGGCTACTGATACAGCAGGAACCAATCAGCTGTCCCCTATAGATAACGATGTGATTACAAGCAGGTTGAGTTAAGGACCAATTAACCTTCACCATCTAGAGTTTCATGACAGAGCTTTTTTTTTTCTTTTTCTGATGAGCCATCATTATGACGAGTCACAGGTAAAGCGAATATTGTTGATTGTCTCCTATCAAGGACACAGATATTGGCTGTGTGTTTGTGTGTGTGTGTGTGTGTGTGTGTATGATAACAAGCCTGTAATAAAATTAATTTACACTGATATTGTAGAAGGTTTGCATTTGTTTGTATATCTAAATGTCAAAGAAATGTATCTGTATTTAGGTGTACAGTATTTGAATGATGTCAATAACTACATAGGCTGTAAATATAACCCAATGATCCTCCTTGGTTCTACATTTGTCTTGAAAGAAATATTAAAGTCGGCATGAAACAGAAGTTGCGATAGATTTTTCTTTACTATTGTGATGTATATCTGAGTGAAACAAGGAAAAATGATGTGCGGGACTTGATTTTGTCTATCGGAAATTGATCGTGATTTGCTGATGTCATGTGAGTGACAGGTTGTCCCGCCCTCACACTAGTAAACACGTCATAAAGAGATGATGATTATGCAAGAGGGAGGGGAAGTTATTTTGATTAAAGATTACAATTTTAAAAAATAAAGATGGGAACAGATAAATCATTTATAATAAATATTGCAATTTTCCATAAGAATTGTTCATTTTGAAGCAATGTACCACACTTTAAGCGGTGTACCACATTTTAAGCAATGTACAAATGCAAATGTTTGCATTACTGATTTATCTCTGTGCTGGATTAATGCACCTGCGTAAATGTCATCAAGAGAGGGGGAAGCAGCACTCTCTTTTTACAGGCTTTGATACAATGCCATTTTCTCTCTCTTCTCTGTTACAAGAGAGCTTCCCTAGAAGAGGTTTTGTTTTAGGTGACTAAAATAGGCTAAACAAATGATTCATGTTCTCTGCTTCCCTTAGAAACTCTTTCTCAATGAGAACAAGATGTTTAGAAAGCAATGAATGGGAAAAGATGATTGTAAAAGTTGGATTTTCCAATTTAGTCTCAATCAAAGCCAGATCTGTAGTCATAATAACTTTCTTGCTTGCTTTTTTGCTTGCTTAAGCATTCACCCTGTCCACCATCTTCTCGTTTTTTTTACCTTCTCTCTCATATTTAAGAAGCCTTACTTCTTTTAAATGAGGAGAACAGCACTTCCATAGCCAATGTCTCTGATAACTGATCCATCATGCTGAATGTGTATGTGTGTAGTGTGTGGGTTAAAAGTTATCTGCGCAGCTGTGTATGGATGAGAGACTGCACATATGCATTACCCCAGCCTCAGACACCTGTGTGTGTGTAGACGAGATAGATGAATGAGAGACTGAATAAGGAAAAAGACACAAGGGAAGCGCATATAAGTTTATTATCTTTAATCATGTGAAAAATAGATAAGAGCCATCAAACTGTCGGTAAAATGATAGATTGAAAGCTTTCTTACACAAATACACGTGCATGCAGACACACACCACATCCACTCCAACTGTAAAACACTCCTTATTTCCTTTCAAACACTTCTCTTTTGTGTCAAACAGGTCTTGTGTGCCAAACCCATATACAAATCTATGAGGCGTTTCAATTAGATTAAAATAGCTAATATTTCATTATTTCAAGATAAACACGAGCAACAAAAAGGAACAAGGCAAAAGATGCAGAGAACTCGTACGTAGGATAGAAATAGACACGCTTTGAGAGATAGTTTGACCTTTGACCCAAGGAGGTTTCCTAAGAAGTGCAGCTCAAACACTCAACTTGTTTTCTTTCCGCCACAGACTCTTGGCCTGAACTCTGTCCACCATCTTGACGGGAAGACGATGCATTTTGGAGACATCAAGCATTTTTGTGCTTGTTTGGAAAAACTCTGACCGGCTGCACTGTGAGTGAATGTGTGGATGAATCAGATAAACTAAGTTTGAAATCTGGCCATGATGCAGATTTACTGCGCAAGTTATTCACTGACAGTTATCAAAATATTTGGCAGGAGTGCCTCGCGGATACTGAAGTTATGCTGAAGAGAAACTAGAGTGATGTTTAAGGGGAAAAATTCACATGTTGGCAAGATATTTGAGTGATTTTTTTTTTTGGTGGATTCATTTTCAAGGAGCAAAGCTTATATTTGGAGCAGGTTGTTACTCTCGAATCTCCTTTGAGCTTGAGTTCAAATTCAGTCAAGTTTAACATCACGTCATCGGTTGTTTCGTTACCAATCAGCATTGAAGTCATTGACTGGTGTGATAGACAAACATGTATTCATGTTTGAATCGAACAAGGAAGCAAAATCGATTTTAAAGCTACAGCAGCAGATTTTTTTGTGAATAACGATAACAGTTTCTTCCTTTTGCTCACACAAATGTATCTTTGATTTTGAAGACTTCTAGTGCACAAATGGTGCTTTTTCCCATGAAAAAACGGTTAAGGAAAAAGCAGTCTGGATAGTCTACAAAATATCTTGTTTTGCGAAAGGTGGGTTTGGAATGACAATTTCTTTTTTTAGAGTAAACTGTTCCTTTAAGAGACAACAGAAACTATCTAGGTGTGTGAATGTGTATGTCATTAGCATGAGTGTTACTCCACACTGTATGAGTTCAACTTCGTTCATCAGCTAAACTCTGTCATGTTTACAGAGTGAAAGAAGGATGAAAGGACCATGGGGAGGAATCGGAAAATGTATAAGGTGTTTATATGTATCCGAGTGTCTGTCTGACTATGTTGAGTGCATGTGTACGTGAGGGAGTGTGAGAGAGACTCATTATACATGAATCACTCAGTCTTGAATATCCTAAAGTGTTGGCGTTAAATAAAACGTCTCAATCATCAGTCATCGCTCACCTCATCTCTGTACAACAGAGCTCAAATACCTATATAATGAACGTAGCTTCAGTTTCATAGAGAGAGTGTTAGAGCGTTTGTGAACATGGGAAGTGTAACGCCTGCAGCTGGTCTCTTGAAAAGCAGACACACACTTAACGCGGTGCTAGACGGACAATAAACAAAGATAAAAATGTAAATGCAGCCAACTAAACAAAATGGTAACAAATATGTTCGAAGGAAGAAAAGATTTAGCAGTTTAGCTTTTTAGGGTCACTAGTAATGACATTGCATTCCGTGGTAAGAACAGATGGAGATAATGGAAAACTGCAGAGGGCAAAGGGGCGGAAAACAAAGGGCAGCGATTGTGTTTTAATGACCCTCAATCCTCAGTTACTCCACACCTAAATGATGTATGGCTTTACTTAGCTATACTTAAGCGACAAAGTTACCTAAATCTGACAAAACCATGTAAAACAATGGTTTATGGTTCACAAATGTAAATTCCTGTTTTTACTGTATTACCAACAGTATTGCATGTCTTAGGTAAGAGTGTGTGTGTGTGTGGGGGGGGGGGGGGGGGGGGGGGGTATTCCCTACGTTATCCCTAAGTTATCCCTAAGTTATCCCCACAAGAAGGATACCAGTAAAATTATAAGTAATACCAGTAAATTTTGACTTTATTTGGGGACATTTTTTGGGTCCCCATGAGAAAATGGTGTTTTGAAAATCTAAAAATGCAGAAAGCTTTCTGTGATTGGTAGGTTTACGGATAGGGGTAGTGTAGGGAGATAGAATATACAGTTTGTACAGTATAAAAATCATTATGTCTATGGAATGTCCCCATAAATCACTGTGAAACCAGTGTAATGAAGTACATTATTGATTGATCGACTTTGCCGCTTACTGCAACATCTCCTTGAACCATTGCCCACTTTGATGCACAGGGTTCACACACACACACACACACACACACACACACACACACACACACACACACACACACACACACACACACACACGCACGCCCCCCAGAGACCACTTCTCTCTCCTCGTGTTCCTTCCTGTAGTAACATCCTTTTGGAAGACATTAGAGCGCATTAGACCAACCCCGTCTGACAGAGTGATGAAGGATTTTGAAGTGGCAGTTTTGGGGGTTCAGTCTCTGCTCTGACCCTCAATCCATTCCCAAAAAGATTTACAAATGTAGCAGTCCATTGGAAAGAGCTATATGCCACAGATTCAGATCTGACCACTTTAAATGGAGAAATATATATTTTGTCATCATTTACTCATCCTCATGTCCAAACCCGCATGGCTTGCTTTCTCCTTGTTATGTCACAAAAGTTCTGCAGTTTTCCATGTAGTTTACTATGAATGGACTAGAGGTTTGAAGCTTTAAAATTACAAAAAAGCAGTATGAAAGTATAAGAAAGTGGTCTATGGGATTTGTGTGATTTCAAGGCTGCATTTGCATGGCGAGTCTAAATCGTAGACTGCATTGGTGCCAATGGTTTCTATGATCTAATTAGGATTACAATGCGTCTGGGAAACAATTGATTCACTTCCCTCATAAACAAGGAGACATAAAAATATGTGCTGAATTTTTCACGAAGAGCAAAAAGGGAATCTTGGTTGTTTTAAAACACCAGCACATGATGGTTTTCTTGAGAATCCCCCAAATTAAAGGTTTGTATTATTACATTGTGCTTTAAGACGTTTTAATTCAAACCTTAGAGCATGGAGGGGAGCAGTTTAAAGGAGGGACTCCATATATGAACTGATAGGCCATGTGGATGGAAATCTATAGAAAATAAAGAGAACGTGTGTTTGTGTGTGAGAATAGGGAGGCAGTCATGTGCAGTATCATAACGTAGGAGTTCGAGACATATTGCATTTGAGGCAGTCATCATGTCCTCTCTATCACTGCTGCGATAGGGCTTCTCCCCGGCTTGGCGGAAACCCGGCGGACTCCAGTCTGCCTTTCTGCCTGGTTATCAGCTCCACGCCGTGAGCTCAGCGCCGCAGAAGCCCAAGAGAGCTCCATCTGAACCATACTGATATCTAGGCTTCCTGGGAGTGGGTCAGAACCAACCTCAGAACGGCTCATTACCATAAAGATATTTGGCAGTCCAAGCTTTCAGGCTAATTTTTGGTGATAAGACAGTGTGAGGAGTGAACGTGGGAGCATATGCACACATGTATAAGCGCAGAACCCATCACATTAAACGGTAGACATCAAGATAGGGCTTTAGTGTTTCTATCGGGAAACTGACCCTTGACCTCAGATGAGGAGAAAAAAATGCTTCATCCATCCAAATCTTTCACAGCATCTCCCTCCTCATATTTTTTATTGCATGATATTAATTCCTGTTTGCAGACATAAACAAGTGGTGTCAGGCTTGTCAAACAGACTGATGGAAGTATGATGCTGGATGTATGAGTTTTGTATGTGTGTTATAGTGTTTGAGCTATGAGTCACAGATGCAGCATTACGAAACAAGCAGCCCCGAGCCAGCTCTCTTCCTCTCATTATCCCGCTAATGGGCCGACTGGCAAAAACACAGCCACTAATGTTGGGAAAAATCAGAAGTACAGTATGTGTGAGTGGAAAACAGAAGTTTGTGAGTGTTAGTGCTGGATAGGATTATGTGTGTCAAACATAGTCTGTTTTTCGACTTATTTCGACTTGAAACATGAAACATATAAGGAATATTTCTTGTTGATAGGAGACGCTGTGTGCATGAGGATGGGTTTAAGTTCCAGGTAGATATAAATTATGAGGGTGTTACTATGTGGTTGCTAAGGTATTCTGAACAAATTTAGGGCATTACAAGGGCATTACTGTGCTTTGGGTGGTTGTTAACAGTTCACTGTCTAGGTATATCTGAACCAAAAGGTTCTTCCACCGCCTAATAAGGAAGGCGTGAAGAGATTTGAAGAGAGTGACACAGACAGGATCTTTTGAACACATTAAGCCTGATACTGGAGTTTTGCTGGGAAGTTTGGGGGTTGTTAGCCTCACTGGTCATACTCTCATCCTGATGATAACACACTCTCTGTGGACACAGAAACCTTTAGCTTTATAAATTGTGCTGGCTCTGCTCATTTGAAAATATGTCCCATGTGACTCCCTCCCACAGTACTCTCATCCAAAAATTGTGTCCTTCCATTTCTGTCTCTCTCTTTCTATTCGTCCCGCTCCGTCTCTATCATAATTACACATGTTCACATAGTATGAAGTTTCATGCACCTGGTGAGTTTGAGCATGTGTGTGCGCATAGACTTTAAGCGATGAGAAGAGGAGCAGTAGGTTGAGTGTGATGAAGCTCATATAGAGGAGAGAGTCGTTTATCTCAGGCCGTGTGAGAGATATAACGTAAATAACCTCAGCCTCACATGATCGATTTATCAGACCCTCGGCTCAATCTCACAAACCGTCCCATAAACACAGCTTTGGGGTGACCCCCACATCTGTCCGGCCTGGCCGTCCCCACATGCGCAACTTTAAGATGAACCTATAGAGTGTGAGCGCTAGAGAGCCTGCCTTCCTTTTATATAAACATATCTTTAAAAGAACTGCCTGGTGAGAATTATTACATTTTGAACTGTTTTCCTACCTCATGATTGGATGAACCGCCAGTGTTTTCACAGTTCTGAAGGTCACAGACAATATGCCTTGTAAAAATTCCACACACACACACACACACACACACACACACACACACACACACACACACACATATATGTGTGTGTGTGTGTATATTTAAATTCTGTTACATAATATTATTAATAATATTTTCATATAATTAAAATGTAAATTTTTTTATATTATTAAATTCTGTTACATATAATATTATTACAAATATTTTGATATAATTAAAAATATATTAACATTTTAATATATATTGGAATGTGTTTATACATCTAAAAAAATGTGTTTGTCTCACACACACACACACACATATACATATAATATACACATACATACATATAATATACACATACATACACACACACACACACACATATATATACACAGTGTGTGTGTGTCTGTGTGTGTGTGTGTAATTCCTTTCCGTCTTGCACTGTCATCTAAAATTTAAATGTGCTTGTCTTATTATATTTAATGTTTGTGTTTGTGTCTGCTTGGAAAAATTCACTGTTCTGACATTTTAGAAAAAGGAGTAGATACACCCAAAAGATGAATTAATGTTTTCATCTTCATATGAATTGTATTAAGTTACCATATTTATAATTTTATATTTGTCATATATTTGTTAGATTGTTTTTAGTTCTATTCTATCACAGTTTGACTTTAGAAAAGCTTAGCAGCTTTCAGCAACACCTGCCAATGACACCCAGCAAGACTGTGGAATATTCTCCCTCGCAAAGTATTCTTCTCTTAAACATATTCACGTCCAGGGTTGTGCGTCCTCCCTAACACTTTTGCGACAAGGCAAAACACTTGCATTCCGACTATGGACATTGACCTTGGCAGTTAGCCGCTCTAATGCAGGGGAGTAACACCGCCACTCCCAGCTTCCCTACCCCAAAACACACACAAACACAAACACAAGCCACACACACATCCACAAATACAACACAGCTGCAAGACATCTTGATAATATCTGACGGCCGATCCATTCCAGGTCAGTGTTCATCCCAGACTGCACTCCATGCCCTCATCTCTTACCCCGCTTTCGTCCATGTCCCTGTGACACAATAACCATACAGGTCAGATGCACAGACATTACTGTATATGATTATCAAAACAAAACAGCTACATCTTCGCTAACCCACAGATTTGTCTGGTACATTCCAAAGTATTGTATGTGTCAGGCTTCCTCTTTTGAAAACAAAGTCCTTAAGCAACATTTAAAACCACACGATCCATCTATATTAAACAGTTTGTCAGTTATAAAGTCTTTCATGAGGTGTTATGTTTTTATTAAGTGACTCCACAATGTTTGACCCAAGTGCTGCCTAACTGGATCATTTGTATTCAAGCCGGTAAATCAACGTTTTTTTTGTGTCTTGTTTTGTTATTCTAATTCATCTCTTTTTTTTTTTTTTTTACCAAGGTTGTCACTTAAATTTTTCCCTTCCTAGAGTTTAGTTCTGGCCTGGAAATACCATTTGTTAGACGCCACGTTGTAGTGAGCGTGTCGTTGAAGTACATGCAAGATTAAGTGTGTGTGCAGTTGCTGTTATCCGTCATCTTGCGAGTTGGGTGACCGCCTCTTCTGTTTGTGTGTGTGTGTGTGTGTGTGTGTCTCTCTCAGAGTAAGAGTCAGTGTGTGTGTGTGTGCTTGAGCCCTAAGTCGGATGCGGACATGTGAGTGTCCAGTTTCCAGTAACCTTTGACCCTATAGAGCTAATTAGTGATATCCCCACTAACACCACTGAGAACATCACATTCTGTGGTATTTGTTCATTCATTTTTCATTTACAAAGACTGCTGTTCACCTGCTGCTGTCTGTCACCGTTACACCAGAGGAACAGAAAGACAGACAGATCTTGTATGCAGTCAGTGATTACAAAAGAATTTTGAAATTGATATCATAGTCGTAATTTCCATAGGCTATATTATGTAATTCATAAAATGCAATATATATTGAATGTTTAATTATATTTTCATTTATTGTTTTTGATTACTTTTAGCAAACATAATTTAGAGATTTTTTTATAGATGACTGCTCAGTATAAAAATCAAGATGGTTATGGCCACGTACAGTCTCACTGTTTATTGTTGCTGCTGTTGTTATTATTCATAGTAATAATTGCCGGATTTCAGATCATCTGGTTTTAATGCATTTTTTCACAGTGAACATTTTTATTGGATGCTCCAAATGTGACTAATATATCAAAATGATAAATAAATATGTAAATAGTATTTCTGCAGGTCATGTCTATAAGTTCCTTTTTATAATGTTATTGAATGCAATGGGAACTGTTCTGTATTAGCCTGTCTTTTTTTTTTATCTTTCTGGGTTTTAGTGTCGGTGAAGATGAGAGAGCTCAGTCTGAGAAAACAGTGGCTATTTTAAGCTCTTCGCATAATGCTGCATTAGGACAGGACGATTAATCTTATATCCCACTTTTATTTTATTTTGACCAGCCCACCCACCAGGGAGGGAAAGAGAGAGACTCACAGAGTCACAAAGACTGTATGTGACCCTATTAAAATAAACTTTTTATATACCTGCACTGAGCATTCATCTGTAAAGGTTCTTTCAATTACTTCTTCTTAAGATTATTGAAAACAACTCTCATTTGGTTTATCACACCTGTAATCTCTGTAAAATCTGACATGCTCTTGCAAGAAACAAGATCTGTCCATTCATCTGTCAGGTTAATAAGAACTATGGCAAGGTTAAAATACCTCAAGGAGAGAAGAGATGCTGTTTCTAAGACACCGGAACTCTGTAGTGTCAGAGGGCAGATCTCTGGAGATTCTCGCTCTCCTTCTTGGGTAATCTCGAAACTTGCAATTAGCACGTGAACTTTATTGTTCTTTTTGCAATTTTATGCATTCATTTAATGTGCGTCACTATAACTAAGGGCATCTAAGGATGATGATGGGGACTAACTAGCATGCTGAGGAGAGAGCAGATACCCCCGCGTGTGTCCTAGCAATCATCACCTGTTTTAAAACCACTCTTGAGTCGCCTTCAACCTCGCCACTTAGAGCTCGCCCAGATCGGGATGTTTAGGCTTGAATTAGTAGGTTGTATTAGAGACTGGTGTGGGGTACCATTAAAAAAGCAAAACATGGGGTTTGGGGACGCGGAGTATCCATTTCACGTGCCCCTCCGGAGGCGCCAGTGGGCCATTTGAGACGCTTCTCGTGGGATCCTATTAGAGGGCATCGGTGCTGAAAGCTGCACGGACTCTCCCATGAGCAATGCGCGATTACGCGTGCGGTCGTCACTGTACCATTTTATGAATCCCACTGTTCCAGTGCGCGCTATTGTTATTTCCGGTCGGAGACCCACTATTAAAATCCTCAGGCAAATGCCACCTGACAACTGCAAAAAAAAAAAAAAAAAAAAAATCAGAGAGCAAGTGCGGCGCTCCTGGCTGATGCATAACGTGAAACAGACATTTAGCTGTCCTTCAGCAGTTTCCAAACTGTACAATAGCTACATCAGGACAGCAGGAACACAAAAGACTTCGGTTTTAAAAATGTAGAATTATATTTTAAATGTAACGTTTTAATAATAATTATTATTAGTATAACAATAATAATACATTACTATTAATAATGTCAAAATGGCATATTGCATGAAGATAAATTGGAAATACAGAAAAAATTATGAAATTTACTCTGCTTTCTCTACACTATTTCTTTGAAATTAAGAATTTAAGAATTACATTTCTTGTCATTTTTTTTCTCTCAAAACGTTGTCATTTCCGTTGTCTCAATTTCAATTATTATTAAATACGAAGGTAGAAAAAAGCTTAATTGTGCTCGAGTTTTTTTTATCTTTATTAGAAACATTTACAATTATTATTTCATTATTTCAAAGTATTTATTCTGTTAAATTAATGGTTGCTTAATGTGGTTGTATTGTCCTTGAATACCAATTATATTCCTGAAACAAATATTTTAAATTATTCAGAATAATCTGGATTATTGCATAGTGAAGTAAAATCACAATTTGAGATTTTCTGTTTCTGCTGATAAATGACAACTATAGGCTATAATGCACTATATCGCAGCAAAACTAGTGCATATTATCTGTGCAGGTTTAGTCTTTGCTTCCACTAGGAGTATCTTGCCGCGTGCGGGGGCACGCCCCTGAGCACGAGAGATAAATGGTAAGATCCTTTAGCTCGTGAGTTACAAGTTACGGTCATCCTCAAGCTCGCGCATGACACGTTTCAACTGAAGGCAGTTGCGTTATCTCCAGGGCCATTCAGAGAACCACTACATCAAATCAGTTCTCTCCATCATCCTCGTCTCCAGCTAAACATGTCCACCGGCTCCATCAGCGAAGTGGATGAATTTCACGAGTCCGAGCTGCTGGATGGTCTTTTGAAATTCGGTTCCGGTAAAGACCCGGGGACATCAAACGAGAGCACGGAGGACAGCTCCAACTGCGAAGGGGCATCGGTGACAGAATGTACGGGGAAGAGGCGCAAAACAGCCGCCATGCGCAAATCAGCGGCTAGTGGTGTGGCCCAAGAGGGCAAGCACGTCCAGAGGAACGCAGCGAACGCGCGCGAGAGAGCGAGGATGCGCGTGCTGAGCAAAGCCTTCTCCCGGTTGAAGACGACTTTACCGTGGGTTCCGCCGGACACCAAACTCTCCAAGCTGGACACCCTGCGACTGGCCTCCAGCTACATCGCGCACCTGCGACAGATACTCGCCAATGACAAATACGAGAATGGCTACATACATCCGGTCAACCTGGTAAGAGACTTTTTTTGAAAATTGCCACAAAAAATTAGCAAGATGATTTTATGGTCTACTCTATAGTAGCCTATATGTTTACACAATTAACAACATACTTGTGTCCAATCATTTAACAACAATTTCTGCCACCGTTTTTATGAGCTTTTAGAAATTTTCAAATGGTTGAAAACTTGAATTTGGTAGGCTACTTTGATTTTACTTGAAGAATGCAGAAAAGTAAAAAAAAAAGTTTTCAATTTTAGTATGTTGATTTGTTTATAGTGTAATGAAGGCAAATTAGCAGCCCTAAAATTATAGCATGTTCTGAAAAGTGTTAAGCCTGCCTTCAGAAAGATTATTATCATGACCGAATAGGCTATCACCTTGCTTTTTATTTCAACACTGTAAACATTTATTTTCATGATTTATTGCAACTTTTTATATTTTGTCAAATCAACTTAAATAATTAATGTGGTTCAGATAACATAATGTTTTGAGTTTCTATCTCATTTGTTGTATAACAATAGCCTAAACTAAATAGTAGGCCTATTTACAATTTAATAACAATAGCCTAAACACTTTTTACAGTGAATAGGCCTATAGTTTATAGGCAGTTAACCAACAGTATTTTGACAAAATAGCATGGAATATCATCTGTGTATAATGTCGAGGTAATGTTTACCATATAAAATTAAAAAGCAAGCATAGGCCTACCTTTTTCAGTTATTTGACGTGCTTACTGATTTTAATTTTAATTTCATTCATATGTTTTTTCCACAGACGTGGCCGTTTATGGTGGCGGGGAAACCTGAAAATGAACTTAAAGAAATGCTGAATTCTACACGTTTATGTGGGACTACAGCTTCCTGAGACAACAGATGGACTTAAAACATGGACCTGTTTTAAATATTTTAGTTAAAAAAGAATAACATGTCATCTCCTATCCAAACACACGAGTGGGAATAACTGGGGACAACATCCTCACTCGCATTCCTGTAAAGAGAAATTGATATCTATTTAAATATTCACACTGGGCCTTGCTGGTTCAAGGCAACAATGTGTGATTTTTTTATTCCGCTGTTTTTATAAATATTCTGTCATCACTTTTTTTTTATTAAAAAACACCAGAAATCATTACTACACGTATAGGGATTTGGTGATAATATGGCGCGTGACATGCATAGACATGCATAATTGTAAATAAAAATACTGATGTTATAGTTTCAAATGATGCAAGTTACCTCTTTGATCGAGCATGGACAGAGAGTTCATGTTTATTCACTTTGCTTTGACCTGTGTGAACCTTGTTATCATTTCGCCCCACCTTTTTCTCTCAAGATCTCTGGCGAGAGGACATGTCACCCTGCCACCCTGCCTGCTAGAGATAACATGATTAATTCCCTTAATCGGAAGAAACGTAAACCTTCTCTTTATCATGATATATCTGTCATCAGATAAGCATAGCTTTAACCGTTTTGGAAATCAGAGAGAGTGCTTCTCATAGTGATCTAGAAACATAGGCTAATTCCCCCGACTCTGGAAAATATTTCCTTTTTTTTTTTTTTTTAAGTAGGCCTAGTCATGCCTTAACAAAATGTATGCTGACGTGGTCCGTGTTTAAGGTCAGTTGTTTTTAGACCAGTAAATCGCGCGGCTCTTAATCTCACTGTGCAGCCGTTGTTTAATTTCGCGCGGGGTTGTGACCGTTATGTTTATAGCGCGCGGACAGATATTTATGCGTCACTCCTCTGAGGGGCGCGAGAGCGCGAGTTACCCGGAGTTACCGTTGATGGGACGTCCGATGTCACAGGCACGCCGCGGCCTTAAAGCTTAGAAAAACACTGCCCCCGCGCTTATAACTGTATTCCACATTAAACTAGTCATCACTGTTCTCGCAGAATTACAGAAATCCGCGCGGTGAGACAAAACGGTTTGATGGCGCAAGACAATAACAAGCTCGCCGCCACCATCCATCACGCGCTGTTATTGTAAGGAGAGTCTGAGGGGTGATCTGTGCGAGACTGAGAGCGAGGGAGGCTTAAGCACACACACACACACACACACACACACACACACACACACACACACACACACACACAGGGCAATAAAGCAGCTCTAGACATTGTGAAATCTTTTGATAAGTCTTAAAATGAAATATGATTATAGAAATACTTTCCTACTTACAGTGTAAGAGTTCTTAAATGTCATGTTTCGGTTACTTTAACTGCCACAGCCTATTTAGTTATAGGCCTTCTTTAGCCTTTTTTATTTTATTTCATTCGTTAAGTTTTGACGCTCAGTGTTTGGATTTACTTGAGCATATTTTAAAGGCTGACCCAGAATATTAACGTACAAACTATTATTTAAATAGAGCTGTCATTGCACCAATTTGTTGACCTGCCTCCAAGGCTAATCTGGGTTCCCTCCCAAATTTCCTATGGGTTTTTTGGATGGTGGATTATGATTGTAACACACACACACACGCACGCACGCACGCACGCACGCACACACACACACAAACTTAAGTTGCAATTCTTCATGAACATAAACTCACTTGTGATTATTTAGCCCGAAATAAGCTTAAACATTCAAAAAATACATTTTTAAAAATGACTGTAATTTATGTTGTAGAACAAAGCAACAAAGTCTCTTTAAGTTGTGTTAGTCACAGGCTTTATTTTAAAATATATATATGATCTAAAAACCCATTAGGGAACAATACGAAATTATATTCTCTTTGGCTTTTGAACTACGCTGAAGTGAATAACCTAGCTACATTTAATATTATTCGTACATTGGCAATTACAGATGCAGTTTGTAAAAATTAACGCAACAGCATAACTTGTAGATTTTTTCTCACACTTTAGATTATACAATTCTCACTATTAACGAACTACGACTTTTGCCTCAATAAACTCATAACTGCTCATTAACAATAAGTAGGCTGTTGTTAAGTTTGGGTATTGGGATTAGGAGTGTAGAATAAGGTCATGCCGAATAAGGCATTAATATGTGCTTTATAAGTAGGCCTACCAAATAAACAGCCAATATAGCCTAGTAGCCTAATGCTAATAAGCAAGTTAATAGTGAGAATTGGACCCTAAACTTAAGTGTTAGCCTACCGGATATTGTGATTCTTACAGTTTTCTTTTGTTGATTTTAGAGCGTTCTTTTATATAATTGTCTCAATCTGCTGAAACAAGAAAAGTGATATTTTCATTAAAAACGTTTAGAAGCACTACAGAGGATGTAAAAAATATATTTATATCTCATTCTAAGTTTTATGGGACATCTTTTTCTCGGGACGCTGCATGCTCTCCACACCTATAAGAGAATAAGACACAATTCTTTCTCTCCTTATTCGTCTTCTTTTTATGTCATCACCTGAAAACCAAAAGAACGTCTTTTTATTTTTATTTAAAGGAGCTCCCCTTATTTCCTGTGCGAAGCGCACGTTCGTCGTATATATATCATCACGGATAAGTCCAGTCGCTCCATCAGCGCAGGACCACCGCAGAGAACACTGAACAGTGCCCGGGTCAGCTGCGCTCTGCCCGGCAGCGGGAGGAGGAGGAGGAGCCCGGGAGGCTCGGTCATTAGAAAGATAAAGTGGACCCTGGTTTCCCATGTGCTGCGAGAATATGGCTAATTGTTTTGTTGGACGGCTGCCCAAACCTCTCTTTTATAGAGATCCTAAAGTCTCTTGAGAGGGAACATTGGCATGTGGTTTAGATGCGCATACTCTAAAAACTAGATAAGAGTGCGTGTGTGTCAGCTACATTTTATGATGAGCATTAGACGTTGGTTTAAAGGAGCTAATGTTAAACTGCTCGTGTCTGGATTGTATCTGATCTGTTATGTCACCCTTCACTCAAAACTCCGTTCCTTTAATAGTTTTTTTCTAGTAGCTTAACGACTTGATACCACACTAGATAAAACAATACAGAAACTAAATGACCAAGAACTTTTAGAATGCCCCTTTGTGAGCGATTGTGTCTTACAGAGACTGCATGCATCAATCATGATGACACAATAGATTTCAGCACCTAGACACTGAACAGCGACTGAAGAGCTCAATCAGTCTCGCTACTGTAGGTTAGGTTACATCAGAGACGTGAAAAACAACAACACTGCAGAAATATGCATTCATTTTGCAAGCTGGATTATATAGGACCAAGTGCACATGCAGAGTAAGGAAGGCACAAATACTTACAATGATTTTGTTTTACAGATGCTGATTCAAAGAGAAGCCTATAGCCTATATAGTAGCCTATACTTAAAAAAAAAAAAAACCCACTAAAACAGAAAAGTTTAAAAAAAATAAAAAGATTAATTGTGAATTATTAATTGTTGATTAATAAATCCAAAGTGCTGCCAAACTGACAACCTCCATGGTGTTGATTTTCTCTTTTTGAAAACTCATAAAATCAAGTAGAAAATTACATAAATTATTGTTCTATGCATCTATAAATGATGATATGACAACAACAAAAAATTATAATAAAACTGTGATTTAAAAAACAACAATTATCTTTAAAGTTAGTGGTGTTTGATAGGGATAAAAAATAACACTGCTGTTAACAAAGGCTATAGGTTTAAACGATTTGGGATCATATTTTTTTATATAAAATACACCTTATTTTTATTTATTTTTTTACAAAGATTTGGAGTAGCCTATATTTTACAAGAAAGTATTATTTCAGTATTTCTTCTTCAGAATTCATGTTTAACTCAATGTGCTACTTGCTGCTTTTTAATTATTTGTGAAATTTACTAGCAATTTCTGAGTGAAAATGTTATCAAAATAAATTCAATACCAAGTTATTTCAGTGCTAAATTATATTATATTTTCCCCCAGAAACGTTAATCGTATTTTCTCATTCTTAACGTGTATTTTAATAATAATAAGTTAAAAAATGTATTAAAAAATGAAAGTATTAAATAAATCATATACACTTACAGGTGAAACTCAAAAAATGTGAATATCGTGCAAAAGTTAATTTATAATTCAACTTAAAAGGTAAAAAACTAATATATTATTTAGACTCTTTACATGCAAAGTGAGACATTTCAAACCTTTATTTGTTATAATTTTGATGATTATGGCTTCATCAAATACCTTGATCAGATACCTTTTCACAATATTCATAAGCTGTAAGCCATAATCATCAAAATGATAACAAATAAAGGCTTGAACTCACTTTGCATGTAATGAGTCTATATAATAGCCTATATTAGTTTCACCTTTTAAGTTGAATTACTGAAATAAATGAACTTTTGCACTATATTCTAATTTTTCGAGTTTCACCTGTAGATGCTACAGATGTGCAGTAGTTAAACTGCAGGTCCTTGAAGTAGCGAACATGTTCTGCAGGGGGAGCTATAATACAGTTCTTCACAACACATTGAACTATGCATGAGTGCATGAATGTGTCTTGAATGGCCACTGGGTGGCAGTAAGACATCAGAGAGGCAACTACGGTATGATCTCTTATTTATTTTACTTCTTTCCATATAAAATTCTGCCAGAGGCTTTCCATGGCAAGCGTGCATCACCATCATCTAACTATCTATGCTATTAAATGAATAATTTCAGCAATAGAAAAACACACTCGAACTAAATTAAATCTGTAAAATCACACTCCAAAACAACAAGAGAATCAAGTCCCCCCAAACTTAGTCCCATGCACAGCTGTGTCTGTATATGTGTGTTGGTAATGTGTGTGTGTGTGTGTTCCTGGTGAATCAAGGCTAAACTACTTTCATTTGAGTGAAATTGACCAGCTTCTCAACTGCCCCCACCATATGCACAGACTGAAGAGCTTTAAATTCAACCCAGTCCACTGCACATTAAAAACACACAAAGACTGACCTTCATCTCATAAGTATTTCATTAGAAGTGCATTTTAAATTGAAGTGAATATGTCTGTGTTTTGACTCATTTGGATAAGTGTGCGGTCAGGGGTGGGTCACAGCAAAGTCTTGTAAACTTTGCCCTGATGAAAGTGCAGCGAATAAGTGGCACACAAGGTAAATGTGACTGGAACACGACCGTGTGCGTGTGTACAGGGTGTGAGATGTTTGTCCAGGTGGGGGTGATTACTGATTGAGCGGTGCGGTAGAAGAGTAATTCACTGTGAATCCTGTCTTTTGAGAATAAGCAGGTGTTTGTAAATGTAAGATATGATTTTTCAAGTAATATTACGGGTTCATTACAAGTCAAGCTCAGATTTGTGGCATAATGTTGATTACCACAAAAATAATTACTTGTTTTCTCTAAAAATAAATGAAGTTATGCTGAGGCTCTTACAATGATAGTGAATGGGCTCCATTTTTAGATGATTTAAAAGCAGAAATGTGACGCTTATAATTTTACAAAATTGCTTACATTAATTCTTCTGTTAAAACTTGTGTATTATTTGAGCCGTAAAGTTGTTATTGTAAACATTGTATCTGTTTAAATCTAGATTAAAGTCACCTCTGTAGCCAAGCATTCACATAATGCTTCTCATAATCTTGTACCAACATTAAATGATGAAATGGTACCAAATGCACACAATCATCTTTTGCCTGAAATGTTATGAACAGCAGCTACACTAATTCTTGCTTTCCTGTTTCATGGCCTTGTTTCATAGACGGGGCTTAGATTAAGCCAGGATTAAATTAGGTCATATTACCCCGGTTTCACAGACAAGGCTTAAACCTAGTCCAATAAAATGCATGTTTGAGCGTTTTAACTGAAAGCAACTGGCACTGATATATCTTAAAATATGTCAGTGTCATTGTTTTGTCTCAAGATGCACACCAGAAATAATTTTCTAAGGCACGTTTAGGCTATTATGCCCTAATTGAACTAAGGACTAATACTGGCTTAATCTAAGCCCTGTCTGTGAAACCAAAGTTTATGTAGCTTTTTTAAGCGTGCCTTTGAAAAAATGTTTTTGTGCTTGGATATTTACACATAAAAAAAAAAAAAAAGGTTTTTAATGATTTTATCACTCTTAAATCATTAATATATTGTTTTTTAAAACAAAATTGACAGTTCTTCTTTTTTATTGCAGTATTTATTATAAATGATTTACCTGTGCACATCATTATTTTGTTTTTGAATTCATGTGGCCTCATAATCTTTAATCGAAATAACTTTCCCTCTTTCTTTCAGCAAACATCTCTTTTATTCTCTCATGATGTGTTTTCGATGGAGTGAGGGCAGGACAACCTGTCACTCACATGACATCACAGCAATAGTAAACAACAATGATTCAATCAATTCCCGATGGACAAAATCAAGTCCCGGCCTACATTTATTTCTTGTTCGAGGAGCCGTTTCACTCAGATATACATCACAATAGGCAAGAAACGACTAACAATTACGGATTACCACATTCACTTCCATTGTAAGATGCTTCACAGTAGCTAGGAGGTTGTTTTTTTAAACCCAGAATATTCCTTAACTCCTGCATGACTGTTTCTCCTTTTACATTTCTCTCTGTTCAGTCCCTCTATCAATGTTTGTAAAGCTTTTAGCCATCTCTTCCCTAACTACAACAACCAATGCTGCTTCTACACCCACTTTTCTTTAACTGAAGCTCAGCTGTGGGTGTATGTGACGGTGTACTGCTATAAGCAACCCTGATAGCCACACGGATCCAATTAAAGCTGGAATTCCCAACCTAAAGACTGGAATCATTCACGTCTCCCACCTCTGTGATATTCCAGGGTGTCCCCAACCATGTGCTCTGTGTTTATACGTGTGCACGAAGCGTCAAGACGGCATGTGTTTGGAAGTACTCTGCATAAGCATGCAAATGTGTGTGTGAGTGTGTGTGTGTGTGTGTAAGAGAGGGGAATTCTGAATATAATTGGGAGCGGGTGAGGTTCCCCCTCTCCAGCAATGAACGCTGTAATAAGACTGTGTTTGGGCTGAGACAGGGAGAATGTCTGATTTTAGCGTTCCTTTAAACAAAAGTGAACAGTGCTCTCATTCAAAGCAGATGGTGAAGGTCAAATCGAGACTGAGGGAGAAAGAGCGACAGACAGACAGAGTGAGAGAGACAGACAGACAGGAAGGAGGACAATAGAGAGACAGATCGAAGAAGAGGAAGAGGGGAAGTGAGGTGAGGTAAGGGGAAGAGAAAAAGAGCGAGATAATTAGAAATCCTTTCAAAAGCAGTGTGAAAAATAAACTCAGCTGGACTCTCTGATCCTTTTCTGTAAAGTTACCTGGATAAATGAGAGACATAACCCTGATTAGTCAATCACATAATAATCAGTTTAATAACTGTTTATAGGCCTACATTACATATATTCAAAGTATACTTTGTTGGGTTAGTATGCTATACTTGGATGTAGTATTGATATTTGTACACAATGAAAATGATGCGAGATTACTAACTATTCGTTCCTCGAGTGAGTGCTTCAAGTATTCATACTTTGTTCTTTCACTGCGTCTCCGTTTGTACACCCGTGAGGCCACGATGCCCTTCCGGAGCGGCCAAGGATCATTTTTCACGCGACACCGGATAACAGTCTCCCTCCCGCTATTAATATTTAATCAAGCCGCGCGCCCGCTGCGGACAAATGATTTTTTATTTCTGACTGACGGGCGGCCGCGGGCTCGAGTTACACCCGTCGAGCAGCCGGTCGTCACAGCCAATGGTTGGACGCGGGAACGAGCCTCGTGCCCCCATAGCTTTCTGGCACATCTCACGTAATCCACGCCACGCCAGTGCACGCGCTTGCCGCCAAAAACCGTCAAGCGTTGCGCTGACAGCACGAGGACGCGACGGTTTCATTAATTCGGGATTATGGAGACTTTTCGTCTAATTTGTATGGATTAAAGTAGGTCCACTTAATGCCCTTTGCCTGTTCATTGACATTGGAGATGTGTAGGCCTAGTGAAATCTGTGAGAGGTAAATTGGCCATGTTAAAAATTGGCAGCTGGCATAAATGGGCCTATTAGTCACGTCACGTCGTATTAAATTAAAACATAAAAAATAAAAAAAAGGATATATGTACATGTCAAATATGTCTCGACTATCCACCAAACAACTAGTAAATTGGTGAGGTTGACTAAATTATTTGAAGGCAGGGTAACGTTAGGTGATTTGTTACAGAAACTTTTTTTTGTTATGCTGGTTGAATGTCTCTTAACATCCTGATAGCATCACTAGTTTAGTGGTCTAAAAGTATTTATATGTATATTGTATATATTGGGTGTAAGGACCATAAAATGCTCGTCCAATCATTGCATTCGGTCCGAAATCACATCAGTCTTATATCCTAAATCCTGCCTGTTCGCCTAGCTCAGGCAGACATCACATGTCATCAGTGCCTCTCATGCTATTCAGAGACGGATGTCAGTCACCAATTCGCAACCAAAACAGCAGGCACCTTTTACAGTTCCTCCTGAACTAAAACAGGTTCAGCATTCTCGCCATAACTACCATAATTTGGAAGAGATTGAATCTAGTGACGTTATAGTTGACTTTGAGCAGTTTGTGACTTAAATGTATGCGTTTCAACGATCAACACCGACATGAATCTGCAGCAGTCAGGTGATACAGGTCAGTACTCTTGAAGTTGTTTATATGTTCATTATTATTGTAATGTTTGTTTGTTCCCTAAAGCACACATTCGTGTGTTTTGGAGGAGGAGTGGCTTTGGAGACGCTCTGTTGGGAGGGTGGCATCTTATCTTATATAAGTTACTGTCTATGGATCTTATGCTTTAAAAGCTAGCTTGCTATTGCTAGCTGCTCCGAAAATGGCCTACTCTACCTTTAACTCTTTTCTTTTAATATTTGTTATCTAGATTTTTTTCAGCAGTCCTTTTACTATAACAGTGCACAATAGTCAGTTACTTTTAAAATATTATCCTGATTAACTGTAAAGTGATGCCATCTGCCATCTCATCAATTAAACTCAATTTCCCATGGTGCCTCAGTAGAAAAAGATCACAACTCAGGCAAGTCTCCTGTTTCAAATCAATACTGAGAGTTATTGGCCAGGAACTGTAATTAAGTGCCATATCAGATGCATCCTAGTTTGGAACTAAAACACATCACCAATATGAATTGTAATGGGAAATATTTTTCATATTTTAAAAATATCTCTTCACAATGACTCTTGGCGCGCTACTGTTTATGTCTGAATATTACTTAAACTTAAATAACTTGAATATATAATAACACGTAACCCCATGGCATTAACACTTTATTTTATATATATAAAAATGTTAACTACCTGTTTACGTAAAACATTAAATTTGTGGGTGTATGTTATTTGCAGACATGTTACCATTGTCTGGTGGTTTCTAGCTTCAGGCGTTGGTATGGCTTTTTCTGTCCCATTTCCAAGTCTTCATTTCACTCACTCTTTCCCTTTGTTTCTGTTCTTTTCTTTTCTCTGAAGCTGTCTGTTTTTGGGACGTTCCAGGCTGAAAAGACCTTTTTTTAATCAGATCATTTACTAAGAAACTAGAGACGTTCAGGGACCTGCATTCGGCAGAGACACTGGAGGATTACGGTATGACCCCCCAGAGACGCTCACAAATGTGCGCACAAACACACCTACATTCTTAAAGAGGCACAAAAACAAATTTGCACAATCAGAAATAAATGTGCTGCTGAAACACAATATTTGAACAATGAGGTTTCTGAGATTATAGCGATATCATTTGAAGAGGAGAAAAAGAAACAGACACACATCTTTTATAAACGGAGGCATACATTGTGTCTCACACACCTGGTGTCCCTGTCCTTACCGGTGAGTGTGCTTAGCAGCTGTTGAGGTAGTCAGGGCCATGATGACCTGCACCACAGATGGTACAAGCATGGTCGTATGAATATAAGTAATGATTTATTATATTTAAGTGAATGAATTTGTGGTCAGATGCCTGAAGTATTTGTGAGCAGGAGGTTATTTCTCTCTCTTTCTCTCTCTCTGTCTCGCTCTATGCTTTTTTAAATCCTAAATTTTGAAGTGATGCCAAGTTTGTACAAATACTCAGACTGTGTCAGTGTGTATGTGTGTGTGGGTGAAGGGGACGGGATCATTTTACCCCAAAAATGTGGCAGCTACACAAAAGCATCCCATCCGGCTGGACCTGAGGGACCAGAGGAGGGAGGGGTTACCACGGCGATGGCAGAATCCAGGAAACTCGAGATGACATAAAAGAATGCATTAACAGAGACTGAAAGAGAGAGAGGTAATTCCACGAGGGCAAAAAGAGGTAAAACAAGTTAATCATTTTGAACTGCTGTATGAATGAGTGCATGATGTGTGTGTATGTGCATTGTTTGTGCCTGGGATCACAGGTTTTTTTTTTGGGCGTGTTGGAGGACAGTGCATCAGGTGTAACATTACTTAGACGGATTCTGTGCAGTTTGCAGCACATAATAAGAGGCTGCACAAAAACATCATAGCTTTAGATTATAAAAAAGTTATTTTTCGTAATTCGTGTAGGTCATAAATTTAAATCATAATGGTCATAAAAAGGTCATAAAAGGCTTAAATTTGACTGACTAAACCCTGCAGAAACACTGTCCAAACCTGTATGAGTTTCTTTGTTCTGCTGAACACAAAAGAAGATGTTTTGAAGAATATGGTCGAGTATGGGGAAAAGTACTATGGAAGTCAATAGGGGCCCAACAACTGTTTGGTTACGAACATTAGAACAATGTTCTAATCTTTGTTCAGCAGAACAAAGAAACTCATACAGGTTTAAAACAACTTGAGGGTGAGTAAATGATGACAGCATTTTCTTAAGACCACATTAAGTAAGTAATACGTTATCAAATCAGTAAAACTCATCTTTGTCCACTTCAACCTGGATTTTTGTGACCAACATCCAAAGTACTCTAAACGGAATCTGTTTAATCTCATTGTGTATATAAATAGCACTTATAAATATATATTTAATGTTCCAATGTTGTTCAGACTCCCAGCGTTCTTCAAAATACATATTTTTTTGTGTTTTGCAGAAGAAAGTCATACAGGTTTGGAAGGACATGAAAGTGACTAAATGATGACATAATTTTCATGTTTGCATTCTACTTACTGCGTGACACTCAATGACACTAACAAATCTTTATTAAGTTTAATAATAATAAAACATACTCAGTTTTTTACTCTCTCTCACTCACAGACTCACACGCATAAAAGGAACAGGAGCTTCTATTAGCTAATGAAAAAATCATTAGCACTCCCATGATAGCATTAGCCATGACCCCCTGAATCAAGGATATGGATTGGTCCTTGTCAGCCAGGTTCAGGTCACACTTGTTCAGTTGCAGCCTAGTTAAAGAAGTGAGGGCATTACTTGAAATATGAGCCTGTGCATCGATTGCCTCTCTGGGGTTAAAACAGCTAACCCTGTCATTATTAGCACACTTGACCATCACAGTGGCCTTTGGATCATTACCTGTTTTTTTTATTTTATTTTTTTATCTTGAGCTTAAAGGGTTAATTCACGTAAATGAAAATTCTGTCATCATTTACTCAAAGACTTTTGTTCATCTTTGAAACACAAATGAAGATCTTTTTGATGAAATCTGAGAGATTTCTTTTCATCCATTGACACTGAGAGTCTATGCAACTTTGACGATTCATTAAGAGATCGTAAAACTAATTAATATGAATAGAGTGGTTTAGTCCAAATTTTCTGAAGAGATACGATCGATTTATATGATGAACAGATTGAATTTAGGCTTTTATTCACATAAAAATATTGATCAGCGAACATAAACAGAAGCCCAATTGAACCTGCTCAAATGTGTTGCGTAACACGAAAAAGGAACCTCATTGGTTTTGCACGTCAAGTAAACATGCTTGAGCTTCTGTTTACCACAACTTATGCGTTGATTAATGTTTATATGTGAATAAAAGCCTAAATTAAATCTGTTTAACATTTAAATCGACCCTGTCTCTTCAGAAAATGTCTTATAATTTGTATGGCATCTCAGTTTTGTTACAATAAAAGGGAAGTGTGACACCAAGCAGAATTGCAGAAATAATTATGGATTTCAATCAAGCTTTGCACTCCCTCATCAATCTGAATGTTATTACTGGTATTTGGCAGTAATTGGAAGTAAAATGTATTATAGTGAATCATTTTGTTTTTTGTTTTAGTGAACTGGATCAAAAAATGATTCACTGATTCATTAGTAATCACTCAAGTGTTCCCTTAAGTCTCCCACTTAAAAATGACAAAATTTCCATGGCAACCAACTATAGTTTTCACCACAGTTACTACAGTTTTGCTTCTACTATAAAACAGTAATAATGTTCTCCTTCAAAAGCTTTAAGATGTTTTATTTGTCTTTGTGATTGTATTTATTAATGTCCAAAGTTACCCCATTTTGAGTAACAATCGATATTATTTTGTATTTTGAAGCAAAATATGGTTAAATGTTAGGCCTACATTTTTGCTGGCCATGCTGCATTTATGGCTTTTCGGTAGTAAAATAAATGTTAGTTAAATATTTATTTTGATGCAGTGTTAATTAGGTTCGATCCTAAAAAGATTTTTCTAAAGTTTTCTTACAGTTGAGTGCAAAACGCTTTTCAAATTGGTTGAACCGAATCATTAAAAAAAAGAGCTGTTTCAAATGAACTAGTTTATAGTTAATGTAATCAATCAAAACATTGTCAAATACAACAAAAGTGTTTGTCCAGCGGTCTGCTCCTCTGTATCTACCGATGACAGACTGACTCCCTCTCTGGTTTGTGTGTCACTACTGGCGCCATTGCTGGGGGGATTGGTTTTGTGGATGTATGCATGTTTAGATATATGTGTGCAAGTCAGGGAGAGGGCAGTATGGGTTTTTATATTTGAAATGGTAAATTAGCAGATTCCAACCCTCCCAGGAAAACCTTCCCTTTGTTTAAATCATAATGTCATCGTAAATTAAAGGGTTGATGTCCTCTGTTTTATAGTCTGTTTTTTTTTGTCTCTTGATCTTTGTTTCTCTTACTCTTCCATACACACAAACATGCAACTCAGGAAATGAATTCAGGTGTCAAAGTGCAGCAGGGTTGGTTGGTAGACTGTGACTAGTTAAACACTAGGTCAGTCAAAGAGAGTTACAGATCTTTGTTTAATAATGAGTACTATCTAACAGAGCCATCATCAAAGACATAACCAGTGATCCAAATTACAGTGTCCAAAAACACGGCTGTGTGCTCATAAGCCTATGCAGTGATACTTCAGAGCTCAGAACAAATTAATTCTGTTTTGATGTGATTTTTTTCTTGCATCAATGGTACTCTTGGCAAAAGCTTATGTGAATAAATGTATAGAATTCTGAATATTTAATTTTGACTATTAAGATATATTTTTATAGAGACTTAGGAGTTTGGGTGTAATAAATGGAAAGGATATTTAAGAACCATTTGAGGATGAGTACACTTAAGATCTAATGGTTGTTTCATATGCATGTTTGTGCAATGAAGAGTCATCAGAAATATAAAATGGGCTGTTTAGAAGGTAAATGCACCTCTTTCAATGATGTTCCTATGCAAGTTACACATTTTTAGCTCGAAGAATTACACATTATTTTGGGGGCATTACAGCAACTGTATTAAACAGGCTTGAGTTGAGGAGAAGAGAGGTATAATTAGAAAGTGACATTTGAGAGGCATTTTCAATGCATGCTCGATAAATGGGTATAATCTGATATGGTTTAAAGTGCTTCAAAGATCTCACCAAAGTTACAGCCGTTTTCTTGGAGTGTGAGTCATGAGTTTGATTCTGGCTCAGTTTGTGTATCAATCCCAATTAGACTGTCACCCCGTCATTTTTTTATCATCTCTCTATAATACTGTCTTGCTGAATAAATAGTTACAAATGCAACCCCCACCCACTCCAAAAAAACAAAAACAAAAAAAAGATCTCAAAGAGAAATTGCACAATGTCCCTCTTGGCTGTCTTGACTTATGTACAGTATGTGAAGTTCTAGAAGGAAACATGTCAGAGTAATTCTGAAGAAGAGCTAGGTTACTGTCATTTTGGACAAGTTTAACTGCCTTGTAAAAAAAAAAAAAAAAAAAAAAAAGAATAAAAAAGGAAAGGTGGGTTTGTATAAACCCTTTGCCAAGGGAGTGAGTGAACATAAAACATCAAGTTTTTAATTAACAAAAAATGTTTTGCTGTGTTGTTTAATCAAAGCACTATTTTATGCTGCTTATACTTATTGTTATATATAATCATGATTCACAGTTTCCCACTCTGTAAAGCAAAAAAAGGCTGTAAAACATACAAAAGCTGATCATGGTATAAAGCTGAATCCAAAATTTGTGCAATCAGTGTGCTTGTACATTTTAGTCAGACTGATTTATTGAGGCCTCTGCGTTTGTCTTAATTTGGTGTCTCAAGACTCTCACAGGGCCCGTAATTGTCAATTTAATTTCACAGTGACATTTCACAAAATTTTTACGGTTATGCTTGCAGGTGCAGGTCATTGGTATGAAATGTGTTTTTTTTCTGAGCTGGTCGGGCAGACCTGTTCTCTGTCACTGCCAGCACTGAACTCTGAAGTTGAGAGTTAATTGTGGACCTTTCAAACATGAGGTCATTAGCATTGGAGATATACCACACCTAGAATCAAAATGAAAACATTTCTGTTGATATTAGTGCTGGAAGTTTATAATTAAAGCTCAGAAGGCTAATTAGTTGGATTATTAAGGCATGTTGAAGGAATGTGCCTCTAATGGAAAATAGAAACATGTGAACCACTCCATTTTCTCACTCTTTCATGCAGTTATTTTCTGATCATCTTCTTGCTAATATAACCCTTAGTGTTTATTTCCCCTCAAGCACTCATTAGCAATGAAAACATTGAGCACGTTTTTACTTGCAGATCTTGGACAGAAGAACAGTGTGTGTGGTGTGTGGTGTGTGGTGTGTGTGTGGTGTGTGTGTGTGTGTGTGTGTGTGTGTGTGTGTGTGTGTGTGTGTGTGTGTGTGTGTGTGTGTGTGTGTGTGTGTGTGTGTGTGTGTGTGTGTGTGTGTGTGTGTGTGTATTCTATCAGGGATTCCAGAGAGAGGCGGCGTTTGAGACTGGCCAGTCGTATATTATCCTTGGAGATGGCCATTGTTGCCAGGTCGTCGAAGCCAGGGCTGCAGTCTCAAAGCATGCTGGGAGTTGCGTGCATTCCACTGTATCCACGTCATTTTGGGGCTTGTGGGTAAGATGGGTTCACTGTGTCTGATCATGACTCATTGGTTAACAAATCATCTAATTCACTTTCAGTTTTTTAGCTCTTCGCCATGACTGCTCATAAACTTTAAATTGTGGTATCCCACTAATTTGTATATACTCTGAGGACATGCACGCGCTGACTTCAGTCACCAGAAAACTGCTCAGTAGTCAGACACAAACTCATGGGGCTCTATTGGCAGACAAAGATGTGGTTTTGTTCAATTGACCAGACTAATATAGTGGAATGCATTCATACTCTAACAGTCATTAAAATGGCAGTACAGATGTTGGTTATGTCAGATAATTTCTTGTCCACCTACACAAACATACCAGTTCATAATGAAGACATCATGCTTTGGTATATAACCTTTCTGCTACCTTTCCAGAGACATGGATTGCCAGTGTAATTCCACGTAGGCTGAAGGTTTCTTCGAATCGTAGATGATAAGTCAGGATCCAGTCTGGCATGAAGTAATGCTCTGGAGTGCTGCTGAGCCATGGAGGTATGTTACTAATTCACCTTATTATACAGTACAATATTGACTACTCATTGAGTCACAGTCTGACTCAAAACCATTCAACAAAATTTCCCTGCTGAAAAGACCACATTGGCTCCAGAATGCAAACAAAATGTTCCCAAATGCAACAAAAAATAAACATTTTTGACAATTTAAAGTCTGGTTAGTCAGGCAAGATTTGTGTGCGTCCATATGTGGTTTCGTCATATATCTTGTTAGAGTGCACATCAATGTTTTATGCATGTCAAAATTAACAGTGCAAGCTGTAGTGTCCAATTGGCAAATAAATTACTCTTATGAATCGGTTCTTTTAAACGCTTTAGTCCAAATGATTCACAAAACCGATTAGAACTCGCTTGTGTGTTAGCAATTTGAATCACACTTGCACAGTCCGTGAATGGTTCAGAATTCACAACTGACTCCCTCAATAATCCTTGAACCATTTTTCCATTGTTAGTTTAAAATTTTTTGTTTCGTATTCGTTTTACCCGTATTTTGAATTATGCATTGGATTGTGTTGTTTTACGTTTGAAGGAAGTGACCATAAACTTAACGGATGTCATGGCAGAAAATTACCAGTACCTTTTCCATTTTTCTACAGATTTTTTTTACTTTCATACAGTTGGTTGTTCACATATTCTGAACAACTAACTTAATGCAGTCAATGGCTCCCTTGTCATTTTTTTTTGTCTAGAGCCCTGATGCATCTTTAAGGTGTATGTCAAGCCCTTTATTCATTTAGCACTAAGCATGCCTTGTGATACTTTAATGGAAAGTCCATGTGTCCATGAGAGAGAGAGAGAGAGAGAGAGAGAGGTTCTTTAGGTCCAGCCGACATGCTGAGTTAATGGAAGTAATCCTACACCCTAATGAAATAACAATGGTGCTGGACAGGACACACACGCACACAGACACACAGACACAATTCCTCTCTGTCGCTCTTCTTCCCCTGTCTCTCTCTCTCTGTCTCGCTATTCGGATATGATGTGCCCTCTAAACTCAGATTATGTGCAACTGTAGATCATGCATCACTGTTGTGACCTCCAGACCTCACATACTCACCTCACATGTAAAAATTTGTCTAATCGCTGGCAAAGATTTTATTTCCACACTTCTGTTAGCTTGAGGAGGACAGTGAAAATCTGTAAGTGATTTGACCTTTTGCCCTATTAGTCGATGTTACCAAATTGGATATATTCTTAGATGTTAAAGTCTCTGTGCTGTTTGTTTGCCTGTAGTACCGGTCACCATTAGGTCACCTGATGGAGTTTTTCGTTTCCTTGCCACTGTTGCCTTTGGCTTGCTCAGTTGGGGATATTCAATTTAATGAATCAATCAATATTACTATTGATTAGCATTACCAAACATGGACGTTTTATTATTATTTTAATTTAATACTGTGAAGCTGCTTTGATACAATCTGTATTGTGAAAAGCGCTATACAAAAAAAAAAAAAGAAAAAGAAAAAAGAAAAAAGAAATAGTACCTTTTTTAATGAACAACGTATTGCTTCAATGGGATTTAAAGGGATAGTTCACTTTGAAATTAAATGTTGGTATGTTTTAGCTTACCTCAAGGGCATCCAAGATGTAGGTGTCTTTGTCTCCGCAGTAGTTTAAATTTTGATATTTTTAGGTCAAACCGTTCTTGTCTGTCAGTCATATAATGCAGGTCTATGGTCACCAACTCAAAGAGCATGCACAGAGAAGTAAAAATTACACAATTCCCCATCGCAAGTACACATTGATGGCCTAAGACACGATAAAAATGGGTTTGTGTGAGAAAACGAACAGTATTTATATGGTTTTTACCTCTTGTACACAACCACGTCCAAGTGATCTGAGGGCGCGCGCACTTCCTGGTGTGTGACGTGTGCGCGCGTTCTGGCTTAGTCTGCGGACTAATACATATATTCATGTGTATAAATACTGTTCGTTTTCTCACACAAACCGCTCGTTTCGTGTCTTAGGCCATCGATGTGTACTTACGATGGGGAACTGTTTAATTTGGACTCTTTGAGGTGGTGACCATAGACCTGCATTATATGACTGACAGACAAGAACGGTTTGACCTGAAAATATCAAATTTGAAACTACTGCGGAAACAAAGACACCAACATCTTGGATGCCCTTGAGGTAAGCTAAAACATACCAAAATTTAATTTCAAAGTGAACTATCCCTTTAAAGCCTGGCAAATGAAACTCTACTCTGTCAGTTCCAAATATTTATGATTTGACCCAGAGTATCCACTCTCAATGCAAAAAACAGAAGTCAGAGTCTACACAAACGCATAAATACACACTCTCCCACATGTACGTAGACACGATGGCTTCTTTTCAAACTGACATTCACTTAGAAATAAATGTTCTGAGTCAAACAGAAGCATATGCATTCTACTGTATGTGGAAATGTCGTAAACAATTTCCATTGGGAAACGTCACTCTCTGCCTTACATCCAAAGACACATGGAACCCAATACCAAGACGTCTACATCAGCGACAATTTCTAAAATAACAAACATGTCAAAAGTATTTCTGTCACACACTCCTCTTCACTCTCCGCCTCTGTTGATTGTTTCTGACTCGCAGAATTCATCCTGTAAGTGCTTCGGATCATGAGCGTTTTTTCTGGGCTCCTTTCTTCAGGTATTAACAGAATTTATGAGGTGTTAAATATTTCCTTTGTTCCCCGAGCAGGCAGCTGCTGGAACCATCAGAGCCCACACGGCCGGGCCGAGTTCATTAGCCTGCTTAAGGAGCCTGTCTCTGGGGCTCAGTGACCACAGTCCTCCCCTGTCTCCCTGCTCTGCACTTATCAGGAGTTTGGTTACAGCACTTGAACTACTAATGAAATCTATTAAATAATGTCTTTTCATTACAGTCCGTCATTGATGCATATATCACTGTTTAAAATGCAGAGGAGAACTAGTGCATGTTATACTTTACGGTCAAGCCACAGAACATCAATTACACTTGAATAACAGACACAAGGCGCTTTACAAATAAGTCTCGGACGGCGTGTTTACAGAACACCAATAATCCTTTAGAGGTGATAAACAACAGTCACATTTAATTATACTAAGTTAGTCACCATAGAGCCTTTAATAAATGTTCACCTGCTACTCTCTGTGCAACAACTGGAGGCTTACATTTAATATTGAATTTACTATTTAGCAATTCATATTTTGTAATTTGCTTTGGATAAAAGTGTCTGCTAAATGTAAATTTTGGTCATTTACTCACCCTCATGTCATTCCAAGCTCATAAGCTTTCTTTCTTCATGTGGAACACAAAAGAAGTTGACAAACAAATCAATGTTGAAGAGTGAAGAGGCTTGAATTTGTGTATCAATATGAAGTGATAATGTCTTAGACTTATATCAATTAAGTTGTATAGATTAATTTCATGTTACTTTTGAATAACAGCTGAAACATCATTCAAAATATCATATTTTTTAAACCGCAGAAGAGAGAGAGTAAATGGGTGAGGGTGAGTAAATGATTACATAATTTTCATTTTTGGATAAAAAAAAAGTACATATCTGAGGCTGCCAGTAAAGATTTCATGCAGTGCTTATTGTTTTTCATGCACTTATTGCACAATATGTGGGCAACATAGGCTTATGTGCGTGCTGTGGGGGAGGGGGCATAAACCGTGCGTCTTCACGCCAGCATGCCAGATGCAACCCCATTCGCGCCCCTCTCGGTGTATTTTTATTCTTTGTTTGACAGGCATCTTCTGGTTCTACCATGTCAGCACAGTGCTGTGTGCAGCCAAAAGTTTTGCACAGGTCTATAAATAAGACCCCGCTGAGCGCATGTTAGCCCAAAAGTATGGCCTGCCCGCACTTGCTCTTAAAGACCTTTGGACTGATTTAATTCTTTTCTTATAATTAGAAGCTTTGAATTGACCAATTCCTTTGAATTGACTTCCGATTTCACCAAGTGGCTCTTAAATATAAAGCGGTTTTAAAATGACATGAGCAGAGGTGTGTGTTCATCTCCCTGGTGTTTTGGGAGAGTGCGATGTTGTTTCTTTCCTGATGTTTATGGAGCCAAATTCTCATGCAGCATGTGGAGTTAAGCTTGCAGATCAACAGCAGCCCCCTGCTAGTTACATTCCACTCAACAGCATGAAATTCTTGTTTTCTTTCTGTAACAGTGTGTCAGTCAAACATGGCCCAATGTGGCCCTCAGGAGCATCATTTTTCAGTGCTTGAGGAGGAGTCTGGCTAACATAGCAGTAATCGCTGAGCACATTTAAGCGGCGACTTGCTTCATTGTGGAGCTTTATTGCTTTATGTTGCTCTCTTTTTGTCTTTCTACCTCATTGCATTTGCTCATATGCATACAATAGATTCTTGAGGTGAAAGGTAAGCTGGTAAAAAAGCTGTTAAGTTACTTGCAGTCAGTTATTTTTTTGTACAAAATCTGCAGAGACTACTGTGCCATTATGCCATTTCTTACCAGTCAGATTTGTGGTTAAGAGTGGGCGTACATGGTGCAAGTTCTGATAGTCGTAATCAGATTACTTTTTTTTAAGTAACAAGTAAAGTAACTTATTACTTTTAAATTTAGCTATTTTTTCAAAAAAGTAACACACCTTACTTTGTTTTCTCATTGACTGACAGCTCTCCTATCCCCATGTTGAGAGAAATGGGGAGTAAGTGCAGAGGCGTTGTGGGCGCTGTGTAAATATGATGGTTATTGTAGTTCTAGACTAGGGGCCGTTTACACAACACTGTTTTCAACTAAAACAGAAAACTTTTTATGCGTTTTTGTCATTCAGTTCGAGTGTGTCCATCTGGTCCCATAGTCCTACAAACTATGCCCTACAAACTATGCCCCTTACCTCAAGTTACGCCCCCTAAAATGTCACCGTCGTAAGTCATCCTGTTTGTTTTCCTCAGTTTCTAAAGTATTTTAATTATGGAACTCTACAGTTAATTAACATTTTATGAAAGGGGTTTGTTTTAAGGTTGGGGTATGTTTTTAGCTGTAATTACCATGAGTGTATTCCTTTTATTGTATAATTTATTTTATGTTTTACCAATAGCTGTAATTTCATACCTATGTATAAGTTATAACAGTATAAGTTAGTCTTACAAACATTTCATACATAAAACATAATTTACTTCAAAAGATTGTTTTAGTCAATGACATCTACTTTTGGAAACAGGATTGAGGCTATGTTTACACGGAAACGATCTGAAGAGAAAACGCAAAAGTGCCGTTGCGTTATAACTTTTTATTCTGCGTTTAGACTAGTGTTTTTTGGGTGGGGTCTGCGTGCATATGGTGACGCAAAAGTGTGTGAAATTCGATGTAGTATGCACTCCAGGCGGCTAGGTGGCAATGTGAAGCACTGCCACACAACAACACCAAGTCCGCGCGCCTGCGTACAACCTTCCTTCTACTTCTCTCTCTAGTAGACTTTTGCGTTTTTACCCTTTAGACGGGAATGCGACGTTGGAGCGTTTTTAAGATTTCAACTCTGGAGGGTGGTTTCACTTTTTTGCGTTTTTAAGCCCCAAAAACGCAGTCGCCGTGTAAACGAAAGGCACATCTGATCAAATATTTTTAAGTTTTCACCCACGAGCGTTCTCGTGTAAACAGGGCCTAAAAGTGCACGTTTTTGATAACTACCTTTACCTCCATGTAAACTACAAAAACGTGAATTTGTGAAAACTGTGATATCCTGCGAATGTGTATTATATGTTCCGTCTTGCGTAGTGTTTCTTTACAAAGTGATGTCACCAACTACTGGCCTGACACCATAATTCAGTGGTTTTAGTCGGTTTCGCGGATCCGTGCAAAGTGCACACGGGGACAGTTTTGACAACGTTGTCGTCTGTACGTGAAAAACACAAAGGAAAAAACGTTTCCGTTTTTAGTACATATTGTCGTACGTATACATGCAGTATATATTCAAGTTTATTTGTATAGCGCTTTTCACAATACATATTGTTTCAAAGCAGCTTTACAGAAAATGCATTTCAAAAATATACACACAAAATACAGTTAGTTAATCATAAAATTTAGGGCATAACATATTGCTGGCGTTGGGTCGTCTCTTCACAGGCGTCGAGTCGTCTCATCACAGGCGTTGGGGCATCTGAAGTCTCCATGAGAGGCTGGATACATAACTGGAGCTGACGAACTCTATTTGAGTTATCTCGGGACAGGCGTCCCGAGATAACAAAAAAAGGCAGATGGGAAATAATTAGCGTAGCTGCTGTTCATAATATGAATGCATTTGATCTGATTTAACTGTAGTATAAAAGGTATGAGATGCATCATGTGAATGCTTGGCTAAAGAGATGCGTCTTTAATCTAGTTTTAAACTATATATATATATATATATAGGCTATATTTGTTAAAAATACAAACAAGCAAGCCCAGCCTAGGTAACTAACGCAATTGGTTACTTTTTTAGGGAGAAACGCAATATTGTATGGCATTACTTATAAAATTAACTTGCCCCAACAACTTCCATGCAACTTCTGACATTTTCACCCATTTTTTTTTATTTTATTTTTGTCATTGCTCTCTGATCTTCAGCTGACTTTTCCTGCCGTTATGTTAGGACGTGTTTTATAAACCTAAATAAACCTGAGCTATTTTAGTGGATTGGCTGGACTAAGTGTTGATAAATGTTAATTAGAGGAGCTCCCTTTTCTTGCTGCTTGGTCCATTAGGGTGGAAGTGGAAGTCCAAGTGCAAGATTGCATAAGTGTGAGTGAATCTGATCCCAAAACAAGGGTTTGACTTGGTTGTTGTTGTGTGGCTGTGGTAAATAAAACTGAGCTGATCACTCGGACGAAACTATTAATAAGAGCCTCATCCTGGCCCTTGTGCTGTGCCCCATTACTGGCTTGGGTGCGAGCCAACAGCAGCACCCCGCATGGCAGCTGCGCGCATGCGCATCAATGAGCGCTCTTGCCCCGCCGCTGCAAGAGAACTTTAATAATGAAGTAGACCACGGAGTGCGCGTGTGCTCACGTTAACTTTAGGAGCGTAAATTAAAGGGGAAAACACGGCTAGTGCAAGACAGAGCTCCTCGGAGTTTGGGTTATAGTGGTGATCTGTCGGTTGGAGCGTTCCGCTCCGGTGCGGCCAGTGCAGCTCTCATGAACTTAGGGAGGACTTCCCCGCGAGCTTCACTGACAGCGCGTGCACTGACTGGCGCGAGCTGTTCCTCGCGCTTCACGTAGCTAGACCACTTGAATATTTTTGGATGAGCATGTCAACAGACTGAATGCGCACGGACTTTCCGGAGAGTTTGGATATCGTAGCAACGCACAACTCCTAAGCGTAAGTAAAGTAACCATTTTGAACCATAAAATAGCTCACTATTCAGAAACTATAAATTTTTTGCTAAATATTTATGTGACATAGGCTACAACGCTTATGAGCAGTTTGGAGCACCTGCTCGCGCCTGCGCCTGAGACTGTGAAATCTAGGGCTCTTATTAAAGAAGGTTATAGTTCAGAGTAATTTCTGCTTTCCACATTAAACCACCTATAAAAAACTAATAAAATAATTCTACAAATTATCACTGTTCAAAAATTTCTACGCACAAAATGGAAAGTTTAACTGCTGCCTGAAAATTATTAAAGTAAAAGTTGTGCTAGTTTTTGATTTTTTTTTCTTTTTACTTATAAAGAAAATCGATTTGAAACTGAAAAGTAGACCAGAAATTAGAAATTGTGACGCGTTAAATGGGTGGGAAACAAACATGTTGTTAGGACAATGATGCCTTTGTTCACTAAACACGATTACACGTATTAGATTTTTCTGTTTCAAATTTCGAGTTATTTGGTCAAGCATCGTTGATTTTTATTTTTTTTACTTCATGCATGAAGTGCAGTCATTAGCCCATATGTCTTTTGAACAGTTATTTAGACACATTTTTTTATTTAGCCTACTGTGTAACTTTCCCTTAAAGAGTCCTTCTGAGTTTCTTGGGTGATTCCCGTGTCCGTTTGGATATCGCACGCCATGTCCGTTTTCCCATGCACGTGGAGTTTGTGTTTGTATTTGATACGGAGGAAATGAGAATATCATCCCGACCCTGAAGCAGCTTCATTGCGCGTTGGCCATTGGTCGCTTTCTCGCGCTGTCGATAGCAGCTCGAGCCGATACCGGAGAAGGAGCCCGGATTAGATTACACACTTAACACGAAATAATTCACAACACACAGGTCGCTCTGGTGGCTGGTAATAAGATGGAGTGTACTAGCCAACAATTACATAAGAGAACACCAGTGACCTCCTCTTTGGCCATCTCCAGGCCTCAAAAATTGGGGGAAAACCTCGTAAGACTTGTAAGCATTTAAACATTTGAGCTATTCTTAAAGATTGCAAGGCACTTTGATTGACGGATTTACGATGCACATTTGGACTGAATGGTGGGACAATATTTGAAACGCTTTTTTCTAAGTAGATTACAGGGGCTCTAGATGTAGTCTATCTAATAGCAGTATTTGATTCGATCACATGTAGATCTCTTAGTAGACTAATTATCAAACCTCAAACAAAGTCTCAATGTTTTTTCTCTAAAATAAGAAATTAATAATTTATTTTCATCTGTAATGTAAACTTGGTGGATGCATCAATACTTTCGTCAAGCCCTATGTTGTCATTAATATAAAAAAAACACAATGACATAAGAGGGTAGTCATATTATGGGTAAGGGTCAAAGGTAGGACCTAGGCTAATCACTGAGGTTTGGATGTTATATCACTCCCTGAATGGTTAAAAATGGCTTTTTAAGACCTGTCCACTTGGATGCCATTTTATATTTCACAACAGTATAGTGATTAAACTGCACGTGACTAGTAAAATAATGCATACATTTTGTCAACATAAATTGGAAAGTACACCTGAAAATTAAGGTTCTTTAGTTTGTCTTTGTGGCACATTAGAACCGTTTTTCGCTATGGAAGGTTCTGAGTTGAGCTATGTGGATCTTTGGAGATCTTGATTATTACATAGATCAGCATATTGCGCTCTGGGGTTTTTAAAGCACCAGAACAGATGGTTCTCTGAACAATAAAAAAAACTCTCCCAACTGGAAACTTAATTTTAACGTGTGCTTTTACGTTGGAGAAGAGAACAATTTAAGCAATGTCGTTAAACAAATGAGGGTTATCTATAAATTGAATAATGAAATCGGTTATAATAATAACAACAACAAATATGAATCTACACTCCAATATATTCATAAAAAAATATTTTGCTCAAATGAAAACTGTCCCTGTTCCAGCTTGTTTATTTATTAATTGACGGTGTGTTTTGACAGTGGAGTGAGCTCTGATGATTTAAAGGGAGGAAAACGAAAGCTTTGGAGTATTTGGCTTTCCTGCGCTCGTGCCGCGGCTGTGTCGAGTAGCGCGCATGAATGCCGCGCCACTAAACGCTCCGCGTGCTTTCATGACAATAACAGTAAAGCGCGCTGGCGCTCTTTGTTATTATGAGACGTAATGGTCTGCTCTAATAGGACCGTTTACAATTCTTAGACTGTTGTCTTTATGTTTAGTTTTTTATTTGACTAAATCAAATGTGTGATCTGGGACTGTTGCATAAAGTGGCTTTTGATTTGAAAATATGTGTTGACAGAAGGCAAATAAATACCAGCTCCTCGCTATTACATGGTGTGTGTGTGTACGCGCGCGCGTGTGTGTGTGTGTGTGTGAGGACAGTAGGCTCAGAGGGCACTGAGTGATAACAGTAAAAATCAATGCTGCTCAGCTCATTCCCCCGCCTGAGTATTAAAGGCTAGAATTTCAGAACACAGCTTCACCAAGCAAATGAAAGATTCAAATGATCTGCTCTTCAAGCTGTCCTTCAACTCTCTTTCTCTCTCTTATAACACACACACACACACACACACACACACACACACACACACACACACACACACACACACACACACACACACACACACACACACACACACAAGCTTGTATACAGAAGCTAGTGGAGACTTCCCATTTACATTCATTGATCTTATAGGTCACTGTAATCTATATATATGCTGCCATATATATTCCTAAACAGAAGCATCATGACCCTTCCAGCTGACCCCTCAGGATCTTGAAAAAAGTAAAAATATTGTAATTTTTTTTTTGGTCGCAACAGGTCTAATGCTTTGTCAGAAATCACAAATTAATTTTTTTTTGTACATTTGGGCAGTTCAATTGAGTTGCACGTTTCTCAGATCATTTACTTAAAAAAAAAAATTTCATCATGTACCCACTTTGTCCAGTAAACTCATAAATGGTGTATTAAGAAAAATACAATGTTCTGTTGGCTTTAGAACAATTGGCCCCCTTTCAGCTAAAAAACAACAACAAAAACACACACACACACACACATATACATATATATACACACACACACTAAATAGTCTAATAGTACCTTTAGGGTATTAAGTGAGACAAGACTGTCAGAGTAAATTCATAAATAAATATATGCATGATGCCTCTGCCCCTAAAGTCAAGATTTTATTTGGTTAATATATATAAACCCTTTCTTGTTGCATTACCCATTAAGAAAATGTGTTCCATTGAAGCTATTTCTACCTGAACTGTGAACTTTAAAATAACTTCTGTTAGTGTAATCTTGCGTAGTAAGTTTCACTATTGTAATTAATAATACAATAATATTTTTAATCAAATCAGTTAATTTCAATGTTACCATATTTTTTTTAACAGTTTTTTGTTCTAGAGACTTTTAGACAAACTTCATCTCTCATGGTTTGTGAACCACTGGTCTGGTACCTGCTCCAGGACAGAAAATAAACCTATTCTCCTGATCCCGATGCTTTCAATGTCTTTCAAAGAGATTTTGAATAAGAGTGCTTTTCATTACTGAGGCCTCGGGAGGTTTCAAAGCAATTTGCCTCAGTTTCAAGCTTTTAAATGACAGAGGAAGGATGGGAAAAGAGAAAGATAAAGATGGTGGGTGGAAAGGGCTTTACTGGGAGGTAGAAGTCATGGTTAGATGGTTTTAGTGACTACTGCCATGCTAGCATCACCAAGACCTGGACAGCTTGGGGTTTTGTGTGTACTGAATAAGTTCATTTGTGTGTGTGTGTGTGTGTGTGTGTGTTACATTGATTACATTTCTCTCTACCCATTGTTTAATGTTTACTTCTGTAAATGATATTTACTTCAGTCTGGCTGGATATGATACAGTGAAGTTACCAGACTTCTTCCTTCCCCTCCTACACGCATATACCCACAGACACAAAGGAAGAGAGAGAGAGAGAGAGAACGATACGAGAGAGGGATGCCTATGCATTGTATTGTGTTTTTGGCGATTTTAAAAGCATCCTTCATTTGCAGGTGTCTGGACTGTAGTTGAGGGGAGTGGAAGTTCAACTGATGGAGAATACACAGGAGCTGAATGAACAGAGCGTGAGTGAACTACAACGATTAGATGTGTTTCACAACATTATGGCTTTTATACCTTATCTGTCAGAAGATTATCTGAATATCTTCTTCTCTTTCGTTGTCTGTGTTGAATTTAACACTCCACAAATTCAAAATTTGTCAGTGTGTTGTGCAGTATCGTTTGAAGAACGTGTATGAGTTGGATGGATATGTGTGGATAACATTGCCAAAATTATGCTCTCTATACCACTTTTTTGGGTTATTTTTCTAGTTATTTGCCTATAGCGGCTAATGAAAGTTGCACATTCACAGGAAATAGCTTACTTCGGCGTTAAAAATTAAGATAGATAAAACATTTTTATAAATAATTTTTTTTTATATTATATTTACTGTATATCAGCACTCTTGGAATGTTGCTTGGCCATTCTAATTCGAGGACCAGAACTAACTCTAGTATAAATTATATTATTATATTGTGTATAAATTACTTTATTGGATATCATTTTGAAATATATACACTGGTGTTTTTGTGAAGGTTCCTCCAAAATGGAACTTTCTATTCTTTAAAGAATCCTGAAAATCCTGTGTATCACACTCAAAAAAGTACCTACAAAATAAATTGCCCCCCTGAAAAATTTATAATGTTCACTTTTTATGATAATGCTGAATGATTTCCAGTAAAAAATCAGTCAAGGAACTAATTTCTGGTTTGGCATTGCTATCCAAGGCAAAAAAAAGATTGGAAACTCTGGTCTATACTATGTGATAATTGAAAAGTTTGATTGTGCGGTTTGAAGTGTGAGCGTGTTTGTGTGCATGAATAAGTGTGTGTGTGAAAAGGCCACCCAGGTGTGTACTGAGCAGCGTTATGTCCTTAATACACAACAGATGTGAGCTGAAGTGTCGAGCACAGTAGCCATATGGCCACCACAAGTCTGAGCAGTGTCACATACGCACACATAGTGACAGGACAACACACACACACACACACACACACGTCTTTCTCAGTGTGTCTTTTTCAGTTTTTGTGCTTATCTGTTAGTCAGTTGAATAATTCCATTCTGTTTTTTTGTTGGAAAAATATATTTTTAAATGTTTTTACATTTCGATAACATATATGGGTATGCGTACATGATTGCTCTGAAAAAGACAGACAGGCGTCCATAATCCAGATGAGGACAGATACTGATCTGGGGGTGTTTGGGGTAATGGGAGGAGAGGAAGAGGGAGATTGAGGTGTGGGTGGAGGGGGGTATTTTGTGACTCAGGGGATCAATGCTTTTGGTTCTGGAGAAAAACAGCAGAGGAGTAAAATGAAAAGGGGGGTGTAGCTGCAGCCTTTTCCTCTGGTGCAGTCTGTGCCCCAGAGCCCCAGAGCAGAGACCACAGACAGAGAGAGAGAGGACTCAGGTTACACACACACACACACACACACACACACACACACACACACACACACACCTACAGAGAGGGAGGAAGAGGGGACGAGGCAGAGAGAGGAGAACAGAAAGCAAGGCTTCACATTCACATATTTGCACCTCCCAATTTAAGAGTAATCAGCAAATAACCACAAATAACGGCGAGTACAAGTTGTAAGTGTTGAAAGCTACTGAGCCGACACAGTAATATTTATAAATATTCTAGACTGTGGAAAGAAGTTGTGGGCTTGCTTTATAGCTAAACAAGCACCCTGTCTTTAACGTCAAAACAAACAAGTAGCAATCCAAACGCAGATTTGAAAAGTTTGATGAAAAAGTGAACAAGCGTGTTAGTCATTCCTCTTTATAAAATTCTAAGTCTCAAACTCTTCATAAAATTCTCATCATCCCGATGGTTATCTGTTGTTTACACCTGTGGCTTGTCTCTTACACTGTAAATTGACTCACATCTCACTTAAAATATCAGTCTAAATTCCCTTGTTCTGGCCATATGCAGAAGATATACACATCTTAATTAGTTAAGACAATGTACTCTTCAAGATTACTTAACATATCACATTTTACAGCTTTGTAAACTAGAGTAGCAAATGTTCCAGGTTCGTTATCTATGCTGAATGTTTAGTTATTAGGGGTTTAAAAAGATGGTTTAAACACAAGTTAAAGGTAGGGTAGGCAATTCCGGAGCGGCTAGCATTAGCAAGCTAGCTTTAAAAGCATAAGATCCCACCCTCCCTTCAGAGTGTTTTCAAAGCCACTCCTCCAAAACACACGAACGCACACATCAGAGTGCAATGCGTCACGAGACGAGAGAGACGGCTTGGAATCACCTAATGTCTCAAAGCACATAACATTACAATAATGAATGTAAACAACTTGCAGAGCTGCCTGACTGCTGACTTCTGTAGATTCATTTCAGTGTTGATAGTGTTGACATAGAAACACAAAAATCAGAGTCTGAGGAAGTGAACAGCTCCGAGTAGAACGTCATAGATTGCCATCTCATAATTTTGATTATGCCATGTCATGAACACAGGATAAGCTTGTTAAGAAGGAACTGTAAAAGGCGGCTGCTGTTTGTTTACGGCACCCTGTGTCTACAGCACGCTGATGATGTGTGATGTCTGCGTGAGCTGGGTGTGCAGAGGTATGGTAATACATATGTTGACAGGCAGGTAGGACATCGTATCATTGCATTCGGACCGTATGCAATGATTGGACAAAAATGTTTTGGTCCTGAGACGTCCACAGAAGATATATACATGATTAATTTACTCCACTTCTATTATTTGTTGCTATCAGGATATGAAGAGAGTTTTAAAACAGTATTAACAAAATGTTTACAAAACAAATTGCCTACCCTACTATCACAAAAAAATGGGTCAGTTTGGGTTTGGAGTCAGTAAGATTTTTATTCAAGAAATTAATACTTTTATTCAGCAAGGATGCATTAAATTGATCAAAAGGGACAGTAAAGACATTATAATGTTACAAAAGAATTATATGAAAAATATGAAGCTGCACAACTGTTTTATACATTGATAATAATAATATGATTATTTTGATCAGCAAATCAGCACATTAGAATGATTTCTGAAGGATCTTGTGAGTGAAGACTGGAGTAATGATGCTGTAAATTCTCCTTTGCCATCAAATAAATAAATGACATATTACAATATATTAAAATAGAAAACAATTATTTTAAATTGTAATAAACAATTGATCAAATTTGGTGAGCAAAACAGACTTAAAAACTCTTACTGCTTCAACTTTTAAACTTTAGTTCGAGGAAGAAAAAAATGAATTTATAGAAATGGAAATCTACGGTCAGTCATTGTGTGTAATGTTTTTATTTAGGAGCCTTTCAGACCTTGTGTTTTAATATAAATGTTAAGTATTCAAGTACTGGCATTGAGTTTGATGAGACTAAATTGTATCCAATCTCGTTTGAATCGGTACAAGCTGTCAAAACAAGCTGCGAGTTTGAGCAGACTGTATCGTTCCTGAAGCTGTGCATACCAGTAAAGTTCTAGATGTTTTTTTATAGTCACATAGAATCATTGATGACAATTCTCCTCTTGATCTTGAAAACTGCATTAAGTTGTGGAGTATAATGACACTAATGTGCACTGTGACGGTCCTTGTGTGCAGTTTTGGGTTGAGTTTAGCTGACAGCTTTGGGTCCAGCCTGAGCACATTATTTAACAAGCACTTCGACATCTGGGAAGCAATTCATCATTTAATTAAATGCTCCTGAAACCTGGCCTTTCGTTAATGAGATTAATTTAAATAATTAACGAAAAGCTGACACAAGCACAAGACCTCATGAATAATTAAGAAGCATTTTTTTTCTGCTGCAATCAGAGGGGAAGGGAGCACTTTAATGCTAGAGTGCTTTTTTATATAAAGTTTCAACTCATTTCTTAAGATGATACACACACTACAATGCACATGTATGGAGACTTGTGTTGTGTGTGTGTGGAAACACTTTGGTTGCTGTACAAAGATACGTGAATCAATGAGCCAGAGGAAGAGAAAGACAGCGTCGCTCACGTAGTTGCACACAAGATCATACACATACACACACACACTCTGCGAAGGTGTGTCTGTCTATAGGGCTTGGCCTGGTGTCCAGTTTCCCTCTGACCCCTTTCCCCTGGCGGAATATACCATTCAGACTTCATACACTAGGTTGACATGGAAACGGAGCAGTCCAACATATGGGCTGGTGCCGTGACTGGTCATTTTAGTTGATCTGACTGATCAAAAACATATTTTTAACCACATAACTGCATGACTGTGCTGGCAATGTAGCGTCATGCTAAAATTAAATTAAAAGTATGTCACTTTTGGCCCTCTAGCTGTTAAAAACAAAACTGCATGCATTTTGCAGAAAAACATTGTTTTGATTGTGCTTCGGCTCTGCGTGACTGTGTGTGTGGATGAATATGGTTCTTTTGTCATAACTAAAAAAGAGAGAGATTATCCTGCTGCTCATAAAACATTCACTACTAGGCTTAAGAGATGAAACCAGTTTATATGGAAAGATCTTAGGACTAGCTGAAGCTGTTACTGTAGCTATATCCATTAATAGACACGGAGCTTCCTTGAAATAAATTCCAGCGCAGCGCTACAACAACCCATAATGAAATGACCCTTGACAATAGGTAATGTTTTACAATTAACTCTGTTAGAGAACTACATATTGCAATTTATCAGTTCAATAAAATACCTAAATGAAATAAAATGCCATCTCCACATCACGTTTACAATATTTAAAATCCCTCAGTTCTCGCCATTTTCAAAAAGCCAAGCCAATGTTGATTCTCGTTTTATTACGAGCTCTGTCGCGTTCCCTTTTTGCAAGCAGAAGCTCCTCTGTTTGGCTTCTTTTTTTTTAAACGAGTGATTCCCCGGAGGTTTGAGATTTAGCTGCTCCAAGTCAAACTTTCTCGCTCATGGTGACAACTAACATATGTCACACTCACACCATACACGCGTCAAATTAGCCAGAGTAACTTTTCTCTGTTTACGGATATGACGAGACACACACGGATGAGTGACGTATGCATGCAATTTCCTGCAAAAACCATCCTGTACGGTCTAAAATATAAACTCTTATAATAGGCTTACCATATTGAATCAGGGTAAGACAAAAACACGTTTTGAAATGAGTATTGATTATGTATTGACTCACTATTTAAATTTGGTTAATTTTGAACAAAAAAACAGTTGCCTAGTGTAACTTTAATTACTAAAATAATGTGTAGGAGATTCACCAATTTGTGTGGCTTGCACTTTGTAAAATATGTGCATATGTGTGAGTAACTGTAATGTTTTTAACTGCTATTTTATAATATTTTAGTATTTTATTGCATGCACTGTAAAATGTTGACAGTATTTACATTCATTTTATAAGATTGATCTTGTTGGTATGATTTTATCAGTTTAAAATTGAGAACATGGACGTGTGCACTCCTTCTAATGTTAGTTTCTATTTCTAATTTTCAGTGTCCTCAGGGAGTTCGAATGTTCTCAAAAAATATACCAACATAAGCCAATGTCACCTGATCGGAATGAAAACCATGTGTGTGTGCGCATTACCTACAACCCTTTGCCCTGTCACACACACTCTGTTCTTTTCTATTTCCTTTTTCTTCCTCTCTCTTCCTCTCTCTATTGCCTTCCCCTACCTTTAGAGAAGAGTGTTTCAGGGAGGGGACACATCAGATAATCTTACACCTCCCAGGGGCATATGCTGAAATGTGTGTGTTGGGGGGTGGAGGGGTGGGGGGGGCACAGGTAACAATGTATTTTACATGAAAGGAAGAGGATAAAGTTACAGCGCTGATAACCATAATACTGAAAGCACAAAAAAGAACAAGAAAAGGGGGACTGTTTTCTGTGTGTTGGTGTGTGTGAAGCCTCTGTGCCCGTAAGCAGGCCTGGAATCTGCATATAGAGCACAGCAGAAACGCCCATTGCATGTTTGTTTATTACATTTTTTGGCTACATTTATTAGGCTTTTGGCTATTGTCTACTACTCTCGGTTACATATAACACATTCTTAACATGTTTTTCTGCAGAAATCAGCATAGTTGCTTAAAAAAATACACAATCAGAACTTTGTTTGTATGTGAACTGTTTCGCCTGCCAAAAAACAACAACTGGTTGTGTCTGTGTGTTAGCTGGTTTCCCAGCCTGATCGTGGTAGTCTGTTGGCTTGTTTTAGAGGGATCTTGGCCACATTTGACCTGTTCAGGCTCGAAAAGCATCTTCAACCAGTTCAACACGGTAATGTTTTGAACCATCTGGCAAATATGTGTTTATGAATATATTAGAGTTGTCAAAAAGTACAGACTTCGGTACCACGTCGGTATTGAAATTAAAAAAATGTGACGATACCAGCATTTCCCTCTGGCATTTTGAATAGCTATTGAACGGATTTTAAACACCTCTGATTGGCCATTGTGTTGGCGCGCTCAACATATATACCCGTGATTGGCTACAATGATCAACAATTACATCTTTGATGTCTTCACCGAGCGCTTTACACAGACACACACAGGAGAGTTTAAAAGCAGGCGTCTATCAGCGGATCCCTAATATATCCGCTGATAGACGCCACTTTTATACCCTCCCGTGTGTATCTGTGTGTAAGCGCTCGATGAAGAGGGTCAAAGACAACATGTTTTTGAAGCGTTGATCATTGTAGCCAATCACATATGTTGAGCGCGTCAACACAATGGCCAATGAGAGGTGTTTAAGAATCTGCTCAACAGCGCTCAAAATGCTAGAGGGAAATGTTGGTATCGTCCCATTTTTTACATTTCAGTACCGACTTGGTTACAATATTGCTGTTCAATTTCCAGCTGCAAAATTTTGTTTGCATGTTATTATATTTTATGAGAACATTCAAACTAATGCTGGTGAATTGCAGAGCTGGTGCAAACATATCCAGATCACTATGATCAGATGCTTTTTTTAACAGCTGCTTTCTCGCCACTGTCATTTTTGTTGTGTGCGTGCAGCAAATATTTACATATTGATCTAAATGTCGCACATATCCACATATCCAGCGGCATAGCATATCACAGCAGCATAGACGGTGTTCATCAACAGTATATCTCTGCAAAGCTATTTCCAACTTTTACTTCTAAGCAAAGAATGAAAAATAACGTCGCCGTGAGAGTATATCGGGGCCTTAAATCACATTCAGTCTCTTGCACTTTACTTGTGTACGAGTGCAAGCACAAGCAATAAGTTGTGGCTGCAGTTCACTGAACGGACACCGGTGTCGCTAATAACAAGGTTTTCAGAATTCTACATACGGTATAACCCGTTTAATTGTTAAGTACTGTAAGACCAGTTCGAACCAGTCAAGACAGGCAAACCAGCTTAGGCCGACTTAAGATGATTTTTTTTCTCTCCAGCAGAGCAGAGTGACATTTTCTAGTTGCTTTTCGAACCGCCTGCCAAAGAATTACAAATTTCACTTCATAAATCTATAAACGGTGTACGGTTAAACAGTCTTAGGTCATTGTCCACCAGCAGGCCTCATTGGGAGCTGGATACTGCTGGGCTGCTCTCAAACGCTCTATTAACTGCTCTAAAAGCACAGATGCTGCTGGACAAGGAAGTAGTTACAGTCAGAGAGAGATTTACAGTAGGCTTAGAGCTCTGTACGATCGACCGATCACCTGCTGTCCCTGAATGTGTCAGGCTAATTTGAGGAGACCATATGGGGTGTGTCCATACTCAGCACAAATAAGAACCCAGAACCAGAGAGATGAGCCTAAACCGCAGGCATTTTTCTGAGAGGAGCCTTAATGCTCATTTGTCATTTGTCCAATAGCACATGTATAGCATATACAAAAGTGTACAAAAGTTTGGGGTCAGTAAGATTAGAAACAGAAACAGAAAAGAGGCATTAAATTGATCCAAAATTACAGTAAAGACATTTATAATGTTATAAAAGATTTCTTCTTCTTTTTTTAAATGCTGTGCTTTTTAACTTTCTATTTATTCAAGGGTTATTAGTTCATGCAAAAATGAAAATTCTGTCATCAATTACTCACCCTCATGTTGTTCCAAACCCGCAAGACTTTTGTTCATCTTCGGAACATAAATTACGATTTTTTTTTAATGATGAACTAAAAAGGAATCCTGAAAAAAGAAAGTATCAATTTCCACAAAATATGAATTTTCAACATTAATAAAAATAAGAAATGTTTCTTGAGCACCAGATATTAAAATGATTTCTGAAGGATCATGTGACACTGAAGACTGGAGTAATGATGCTGAAAATACAGCGTTGCCATCACAGGTATAAATTAAATTTTAAAATATATTAAAGTAGAACACAATATTTCACAATATTACTGTTTTTACTGCATTTTTGATCAAAATACAATACAGCCTTGGTGAGCATAAGAGACTACCGACCTCAAACATTTCAATAGTAGAGTATGTGTGAACATGAGTTGCTGGTTCAATGCCAAACATTCTCCTCAAAACCACACGCTACATCTGACACACACACACTTGCATTCGTGCATGTGTGCTCACAGGTCTACATGTGTGTTTTTAATTAAGACCCAGATGACTACGAGCCGTGTAAACTGTGTAAATTGATTGTGAGAAGTTTATGGACTTCCGGCACTCTTTGATCCTTCGTTTTGTTTTACAGTACAGTGTTTACATATTCAAGTGTGGAATATGAAAAAATATGCATGAAATGAAGCTTCTGTTTGAATGTAAGATGCTACGAATAATGCACTGTTTTGGTCGGTGACCTTGACAGTAGACAAGAAAGAAAGAAAGAAATAATCCAAGTATAGAGAAAGTTGCAGTTGTGGTTTTATTAACTCAGGATTGAGTAATATTGAATGTGACAGAGAATAAGAACCAAGATAAACTACCAGAAGGGGAAAGAATGTATTGTGGGAGAGAGAAAGGCAGAGTGATTTTTGCTATATATGTTACTTAAGAGTTAAGAGAATGCTGCAAGTTTGTAATATTGAATGAAACTGTGTCAAATATGGTATTTTCACATGGTGTTTTAGATTGACACAACCATATTTATTAACAGGTGTGACTATTATCATCCTTTCAGATATGTGTTCTGTCTGTGGTATTTCCTTCTCCGCCCAAACACTCTTGTTTTCTAAAAGAGGTTTATGGCTCTAACATTAATGTTCAATATCCATGAAGCACGCACATGTCATATGTACACTATCATTTAGAAGTTTGATTGATTTTTATAATCAATGTTGAAAACGGTTGTTCTGCTTAATATTTTGATGAAAACTGATTTTTTTATATTATGTGATAGATAGAAAGTTCAAACAAACATATTTGTAATAGGATATTTTGTAACGTTAATACAAATAAATAAATATCTTACTGACCTGAAAACCTTTTCAATGGTAGTGTGATATTTGTTTGTGTTCTTTATATTCACCTCTTTCTGCAGTGAAGCAAATCATTCTCAAATGGTAGTAGCTTCAAAAATCATGGACAGTGAGGTCATCACATTGAGTCATATAGCTGAAAAAACACTCCAGACTGGGAAACCGATGTTGTACTTATACACTGAATAAGAAACTATCATCATCAACATCAACTGTCTCCTTTGGTCTTTCCACAGGTGAAAAAATCAACCACTGATTCCCATGGTCCAGACCTAGTAGACAACAGGTAAGGTGAACACACTTTCACACACATATTCTCCACTGAAATCCATTTTGGGGGTTATTTATGAGTACCAATGTCAGTGGACTGTGGGAGCGAGTGGTTTTTTTGTACACATAAAGTCAGAGGGAGAGATAAAGAGAGAGGGATGTTAAAGTCATTGAATCTGAGTGGGTGTAAAGGAGACAGCTTCACCTGGATAAAACATGACTGCTTTACTGTGTGTGTTAAAGCACTGTGTACTTTGGGATGTATTCAGAAATTTTATGCAGATGTTTATGCCATAAACGTAGAAAGAGAAGCAGCTCTGTTTTGATCTCTGATTGCCATTACATTATTATAAGAGCTGTTTTTGTACATGTGTTCTTTGGATTAAAGTGTCTGCTAAATGCTTCAATGCAAAACTATTTGACTTTTTGTATCATTTAGACCTTATATTAAGGGATGGATGGATGGAATATGTGTACTTAAATAATTTGTCACATTACAGGAACTATTTGAGGAACTTGCTGAAAAAAATTAATCAAATGGTAAAAAAAGAAAATGTATGTACACTTAAATGTTGTCCATGTAGTATATACATTAACCTAAAATCCTGTTGGATGTTGAACTTGTTAATTGCCAACCATCCTTATTATAAATAACATTGAAACTTGTCATTAAATTGTATTTTGCATTGTTTTTATTCAAAATATATATTTTAATTCTCATGACATTGAGAATATTAAGCAATTTTTCATATTAGTGTTTGAAGGCACATTGTGATTTTGCTCCTCACATTTATGTAAGTGGCTTAATGTTGCAACATGGAATTCTGGTTAAAAGAAAATATAGATTTTAGATAAACATGAGCTAGATAAACTGCTTTCCATGTTTCTGTGGTAAAACCTAATAGAAGATGCACAAGTTGGGACATATGTTTTCTTTGGCATTGTTGTAAGAATGATAATATGACACTCGCTCATGTGTCAAACCATTTGCTAAAGACAGGTTTTGCTCACATTTTCTGCTTGGTGAGTGTAACAGTCAATTTGGGGTGATTTTTATTATTATTATTTTTTGTGTAATTTTATTTAGAAAGGATGCATTAAATTGATCAAAAGTGACAGTAAAGACATTTATAATTCTTTTTTTTCTTTTTTTAATAAATGCTGTTCTTTTGAACTTTGTTCATCAAATAATAATAATAAAATGCTTCAGTCACATTTTCCATAACAATAAGCAGCAACTGTTTGCAATATTGATAATAAGAAATGTTCAGCATATTAGAATGCATTCTGAAGGATCATTTGACACTGAAAACTGGAGTAAAAATTCAGCTTTTCCATCACAGGAATAATTTACATTTAAAAAATAAACATGTATTTCAAAACATGACTGTTTTACTGTATTTTTGATCAAATTAATGCAGCATTGGTGAGTCTTAGAATCTTCTTTCAAAACCATAACAAAATCTTACCAACCCCAATTTTTGAACGGTTGTGCATATATATATTTAAGAGTTATATTTGTCTGTCGCAGGTCCTTGGAGATGCAGGATTTAACAGACCCCCAGCACTCTGTTAACAGTGGCAGTGACAGCACTTCCAAACTGGACAAGAACATCCTCAGCAACAACATCACGACCAATGGAACCGGAGGTATGAAAGAACGACAAATCAAACAGAAACAAAGCAAGAAAGCAAGAAATTACAAACGTACGTGAGTGAGCGAGTGACATTTTAGCTGATAAACGGGGTCTGTCAACCAAAGCATTGCTTTGAGTACAGGAAATCAGCTTTACTGCCATGCACTCGGTGTTCATCGCTGTGGAGTTTCTTGCTATAATTGAAAGCAGGGTTCAGTCCTGGTGTGTGATGTCCAGATTGCAGGGATAAAGTGTTTTTTGTTCTGGTGGTTTTGGTGCCGTCCAGAGCGGGTTTGTGGATTAGTGGCGATGTTGTGTGCCGAGATGCTCTAAACTCACACTAACCTCAAAGGTCAAACGCTGCATACAGCGCCTAATTAAAATAGTGAAAGTGTGCGTTTGTATGAGCGTCTTTGTGCTGAAACCTTTCCCAGCACTTTTCTGTGCGTGTTTCAGCAAGAGCCTGCTGCACAGAAAACTATTTCCTGCGTTTAAACTCTCATTTTCTCTCTGATGTCAACTCGCGCTCACTCGCTTTTCTCTCCTTGAGGAAAACGCTGAACAAACGTTTTAAGAGAGGACGTTAGGCAAACATACACAAGGCTAAATAGACTCTCAACACCCTAGCAAGTGAGCGTTTGATGTATGGCTATGACTGTGCGATACACAGGAGAGGTAGTAAAGTTTAGGGACCCTGGAGAGAGAGTGTGAGTGTGTGTGTGTGTGTGTGTGTGTGTGTGTGTGAGCTCATCTGTTTTTGACATGTAGCCGGAATAAAACAATAGCAAAAGACAGAGAGAGTAAAAGGAGCAGAACTCAGTAAATCATTTAGATTAGAGCTCAGCTAATGATTTTAACAGCTTGACACACACACATTCACACACACTCTGGGATTGTGCTTCTGCCAAAACAACGACATATTCAACATTCTCCTCTGTCTACCTCATCAGCTCACAGCCTAGACTGAATCCCTCCATGTACACACACACACACACAAACCGCCCACACAACCACCCACTCACACACACACATCCCAACATGAATCCCACAGCCAATGAAGCCTCATTCATCTTACTTTAGAGGACTTTCAGTGTCTCCCTCGCAAGCACACACACGCACAGATTCAAGGTGTTTTTTTCTGCAAGTGCGACTTAAACCGAACTGTCATAAACTCAGTGTGACAAAATATGGTTTTTGAAACCTTATATGGTTTATATGAACTCTGAATGTTAAATGTTTGTTTTAAAGGAAGTGCATTTCATTATAATGGAATTCAAAGGGAATTTATCAACTTTTCACTTTTCACAAAATGATTGTATTCTTTACTATTTGTAAAATGTTATCAGTTCCTATTCAAAAAGATCCTATTCATTAAATATGGTATGGCAATTTTTTTTATTATACAGTGGCCCCAAAATGTAATTTTTGGACACTTAAGTTACACTTAAAATGTATGAATTTCCATTTGCAAACAAATTATGCTGCTTTTAACGTTTGTTTTCTGAACCATTTTGTAATTACTTTTAACCAACAAAGTAATTTTTAGTTGATGTCAGTTCACATAGGTGTCCTAACAGAGTAACCACAGGTGTAGTTCATCACATTAACTGTAAACATTATTTATGTTTGACAACCAAAAAGTATCCAGATACTTTTTGTATTAATTTTGTACACTTTTAACTATTATTTTTTCATTTAAAACCAAACAAATGCCTTATCATTTTGCTTGGAAAGTGTGCTTGAAAATAAAAAATATAAAAAAATATATATTTTAAAAATGCTTTAATCAAAATTATATTTGATAGTAGTATTATATATTTATATAAATTAATCAATTATTATATTATATAATAATTTTATTTTATTTATATATGATATATTAGTATAAACTATATTTATTTTATTTATTATTCTTATATATTTTTTTAAATAAATGCAATCTAATGACATTATATGTTTTAAGTGTGACATAAGTGTCCAAATAGTTATTGGGGTAACTGTATTAATAATAAGTAATAACTGGGTAACACAGTCCACTATACATCTGACTCCGCCCCTAGGAGAGAACATGACAATTCTAAACACGGCTGATTGGCTGCTGGGCTGCAGTACCCCGCCCACTGCCCCAAGTATGAAGAACTATGGTATACTGCATGTGTTTGTGTAGTGTACATATATTTGATAGCACGTGTGTGAGTGTTTGGGTGCAGTGCTTTGGGGGCTCTTGATTTTTATTTTTTTTATAAATCAAAAAGGAAGTGTTGCTTCACAACTTACTCGTACTTCACTCATTAATTCGATTTTGAGAGGTTTGAATGGAGTTTGACTGCTGACAGGATTTCTCATGTCTTTCTTGGTCTCCCTCTCTTAAAGTTAAGTCCGAGCCTCTGAACAGCAGCGAGGCTGTGAGCTCGGCGGGAGATACTGGGCTGGACACTTACACTGGGTCAGGTAAGACATCCACACACACAAACACACACACACACGCGCGTGGTGCATTCAGAATGCCTGCTGTAATCCCGCTTGGGAAGTTGCTGAAAGCTCTGAGCCCTCAATCTTTGTACTGCCCTTGAGCTAACGTCATCAGAGACACAAACTCTTTATTTAGATCAATGTGCTCACACACACACACACACACACACACACACACACACACACACACACACACACACACTTAGAGACTGAGAAACCCTCTGTCCATGCGCTCCCCTGCAGAGAAGGTTGAGGCCCTTGCTTGAGCTGACAGTGTAGTGTGATGTCTCTATAGAGAAGACAACTGCATGTTCGTTTATATACACTGCGAAAACCTTCTTATTTGTGTCTATCTTTTCCAGTATGAGTATCTAATTATCTTTAAGTAACTAGATAAGCAAAAGCAACAAAGACCTGTTTTCAGAGAATATAAAAACTAAGTAAGATTGTTTCCTTGTTTTGAGCATAAACCTAAGTTTTGTTTGAGTAATGATTTTTTTTTAAATAATATGTATATTTACCCATTGGTAATAAACAAATGAGACTCATTGTATATAGCCTTGTTTTAGACAATATTGAAAGTGTATATAGAAATGATATATCAAGAGAATATATATCTATAACTTCAGTGTATTCTCTAAAAACAAGTCTTATTATCTTTTTAGAAATTTTGTTAATACATTTTACTGAACAAATACGGCAAAAATATTGTTTTAAAAAACAACTTGGATTGAGAAACGCTTCAGTTAGGAAAGGAATTATGTAGCAAACGGCAAAATTTGTTTTTGATTTTGCATCTCAAGGAGAAGAGGAACAGAGGGAAGGCAGGAAGAGGAAACAAGGATTTTCTTTGATGTAGAAGATTTTTGAGAGAATAGTTCCTGTTTTTTTTTTTTTCTTCTGCTATTTGTTAAATTGAATCCAGCTGGTGAGAGAGACTGTGGGCTGTCAATCACAACTGTGAGCGGAGTGTGTGTGTTTGGATTTGAATTGAAAGCTCTTGGCAAGTCCAGCACACGTTTCATTTTATGGCTGTGATATGTAATAAATTACACATTCAGTCCAACGACAACTGACATGTGGTACTGCTTGCGGATACATCTCAGTAAACTATGCGTGTGCCATTTTTCATGTAAAAATTGTCTCTCTACCAGATTTCTTAACACAATTACATTCTTTCTTTTTGTGTGTGTGTGTGTGTGTAGTTATAAGCAGCAGTGGATTCAGCCCCCGGCCGGCTCACCAGTATTCACCTCCTCTTTACCCCTCAAAGTAAGACACCTTCACATTAGACTTATATTTGTACATACAAAAAAAAACAGCACAGTGATGAACAAGAAAAATGAACAATGGCATTTGATGTCAACAAGGCTGCTGACCCTTGATCTACTCAAATGAAAGCTGAATGTTTTGATTTTGTGTTTGATTGGCAGGCCTTACCCCCATATCCTGTCTACTCCCGTGGCTCCTCCCATGTCAGCCTACACGGGCCAATCGCAGTTCAGTAGCATGCAGCAGTCCACAGTTTACACACCCTACTCTCAAACTACTCCACCCTACAGCCTCTCTACCTATGGTAGATCCTTTACTATTGTTTACATGACATATATGCATGTTGTTTATTCTGTGGTTGTGTGATCATGATTATAATATATAGTCTAGTATTTATTACAGATTACGTGAAAAGGCCTTTATTATCAATCCAGTTTGATTGACAGGTCTACTCTTTTGATCTTGAGCTACAGATTTGGGGGTGATGTTACCAGGCATAAAGACAGAAGGAGGGTTGTCACAGACCCAATCAACCCTCCAATCAGGGCTCAGCTACAGCCCTGGCTTTACCACCCCTCAGCCCGGACAGACAGCCTACTCACCCTATCAGATGCCAGGTGAATATGCATATTACATACATATTTATGCAACAAGGTACAAGAGACTGTAACTGTATTAATAATGTTGCACAACCTCAAATACTGATTTGCTTTTATAAAATGGTAAATAAAGAAAAACTAAGGACACACATTTCCAGTTGAAATCATTGTATTAAGCAAATGCATTGAGTGCCATCCTTGTGCTAGAAGATACAATTGTTATGTTACAAAATTAATGATCAGGTATAAGATAATCTAATGATTTGCTATGTGGATACTAGTATACACACCACGTGGGTGCACACACATATTTAAAGGAGCTAATCTAAAAATGTTGTCATTATTTACATTATAAATGTATTATTTACCCAAGGTACATGGAGAATCTTTATGCAGCTCTTGCTAAACAACAGTTTATAGTGACCAGGAGCTGTCAAGATTAAAAAATAAAAAACATACGATTGCATGTAGTTTAGATTTGATGTAGGGTGACCACCCGTCCCGCTTTGCGTTGTACCGCACAGCATTTTCACCCCTTGTCCCGCACGTCGCATATTAAGAAAATGTCCCGCATTTTCATCAGTCTGTTGGTTTTTAATTATCATATTAAGAAAACGTTCATGCAGTCTTTTGCCTTTTTAAGAAAGCTTTTTATTTATTCTTTTTGCGGCATAGTTTTCCACCTATATTTAACAGCGCTTCATCAGAAGTACAAATACAACAGCTGTTTTTTAAAATCCTATCCAATGGTTGAGAAGAAAAGCATAAACATGGTCACTAGTAGGTTGTGATGGCTGTCAATCAAAATGTGGACCGCTGATTCGTTCCATGTTCCCTGTCAGAAAACAAATGGATAACTAGGTTCATTTTAATTTTTAATTGTGGTTGTCTAAAAATATGAAAGTTTTTGGGTTAATATATTCTTAGCATATAAGACTGTCAATGTAATTTCATGTTGTTTTATATTTTATTTATTCATTGTTTATTTTGTTGGATGTTTCCTGTTAACTGTTTCAAAAATAGTTATCTGCATGATGCCTTTGGGGTCAGTGATGTTGAATTTAAATGACGTGTAAAATAAAGACATGTATGTTACATTGTGATGTGGTGTTTTCTGGAAGGGACTAAAGAACAAATCACTTTTATCAGCTGAAAGGCAGAATACAAATGTTTTTATTAAGTTAGATAGACGTTATGTTTTAGCGTTGGTAACATCTCCCACATTGTCCCACAAAAACTTGTAATCGTCCCACATTTGGTTCGTTTGATGGTGGTCACCCTAATTTGATGCCTTTTGCTTAGCTCTAACATATGTAACTAAATGTGACATACTGTTTTGAATTCTGAATGTTATTAAAAAAAGAAAAGTATATTAATAAATACTTAAATAACACTGGTGATAATCCATGAGAAATGTATTCAATTTCAGCCTATTTCTCACACAAAACTATTATAAGACTTCAGAAGACTTGCAATACAAGTCTTATGGACAACTTTTATGATGATTTTTGAGTCCTTTTTGATGCTTGACAGCTGTTGGTCCCTATAAACTGTGGTTGTATGGCTAGAGCTGTGTATCGATTCTTCAAAAAAATTGTGCTTTTGTCTACTTCAGAAAAAATATCCAGTTTGGAACAACATGATAGTGATTAAGGACAGTGTTTTCTCTTATTATTTTACTATTTAGGTGTTTCACTTTTGGGTGACATCTGTTAGTCAACATCACGAGTCACATTTATTTTGACGTTGACTCCACTGGATTTTCTCTCTCTCAGCAGGGTCAGGTTTCACAACCTCTCCTGGTCTCTACGCTTCCAACAACTCCAATCCAGGCAACTTCACCACACAACAGGTACAGCCACACGTGCACAGATGAACGCACACGTACACCAATAATAACGTCAGAGTTCAGCAAAGGACCGACGGCCTTTTATAAAACAGCCCAGGCCTCTGAAAACAGGTCGCCATCTTTCATCTGAGAGAATTTATGCTTTTAGGACTTAAAGTTTCCCTAAACTTTTATGATTAAAAGTGCTGCCAAAGAAAAGGACCCAACTACACTCAGACTCCCACTGATGAATTTAGCTGTGTAAACAAAGTGAGGTTCTGGCGATAGTTGAAATGAAGGAGTAAGCGGAATTAGGATGAAATGAGAGAGTGAAAGCAGTAGTGGAGTTTCGCTGAGAGCGTTTTACTGCAGCGTTCATGTTCTTGAGCGAGTGAGTCAGTGACAGTTTTAGAGTCATCTCCCGTAAGAGATCCGTCTGTGTCTGTGCATGTAAAACTCTTTCAAAGATACAAGAGAAGTGATAAAAAGCTGGCCAGAAATCTGTGAGTTCCAGTCCTATTACTTTATCTTTTTCTCTCTTTATGGTTCCCCTGATAAACTCCCTCTCTCTTTATTGTTCATTAATTTGTGAAGAACATAAAACCTATATTCTTTCCACATTTCGCTAAATTATAGGGGAGAGCGGGGCTAGTTGTCACACTCCAGGGTTTATTTCTTAGGGTAGATAAACTGTATATTGGCTACAGAAATTGATTGAATATATCCACCGTTATTGCTTAGGGGAAAAAAAGTTATTGGATAGTTCCTTCGTTATTGCTTAGGGAAAAAAAGAGAGTTTATTCATTGACCTTTTGTGACAACATACCCCAATAGTGGGCTTCAAACTCATCACACTAGTATTGAGTAAGTTGTTACAATGAAACTTGTCATTAAACAGCCTATTAAAGGTTTTACAGCAGCATTTAAACAGTAAAATAATCATAAAACAACTTGTGAATTTATTTTAGAGTAGGCCGCATATGTTTTAATGATTAAATCCTATACATTTAAAACATGAATTCACCAACCTGAATTAATAATATATACTTTCCAGTCAGTTTTCAGGTTTGGGTTGGATTATTATACATATTTTAATTTAAAAATAACTTGTTTTATGTATTCATATTTTTAGGGTTACCGTCCATCTGTAATGTATATATTTTTGTTTGTTTGTAGCAGGAATATCCCTCCTATACAACTTTTGGGCAGAATCAGTATGCTCAGTATTACTCCACCTCCTCATACGGTTCCTACATGACATCTAACAGCTCATTGGACGGCACAGGTTCAGTCTCCACCTATCAGCTGCAAGACTCCACCCCCATCATCACAGGGCAAGCAGCTGACCTAAATCCAGGTAAACACAAATCCATTTCAAGTTTTCTCTTTCACTTGAGCCAGTAAGCATCTGCAAACCAAACCCTAGCAACCTCTTACCAATGGCCTGGCACCAATCCTAGCATCATGGCAGTGACTTTTGCACAGGCAGTTTTCTTCAGAAAGTGTAAAAATACAATTTAACATCCTAAATATCTCTACCCTTGTCTGTTATCTGTCAAACTTGGGAAAACTGCCATTGTAGTTAAGGTTAATCATTCCAATAGAGCAGCAAATGACGCAGTTGAAAGTTAGAATGGATGTTAAAATGTTCTATTACAGGGCTTTTGGCACGAAGGTGTCGTGTACTGTAGTTGTTGATTATGTTAGATAGAGCGATGGTGATTGGGGGTTTTGTCCAGCAGGCCCAAAATTCAGTGGGGTCCTAGAGCTGCATTTCTCAGTGATTTAGCTTGGCTGCAGTTCAGCAGAACTCATTACAGTAAACTTGCTCACACGCATACGCACACACACTATATTCTATCAGACGTGCCAGTTTTCCACTTTCATGACTCATGTAAAATGTGTTTTTCTTTCAATATCTAAAATAAAAAACAAACTTGAAAATTTACATATAGAAGCATTGTCACTTTAGATCCCCTGATTAAAATAAAATACCATGAGAGCAAATCCTTATCTTTGTTTCGGCATTATCTGAATATAAAGTATTAGGTGAAATGTTCGTCAAAAAAACTGAAAACTTTTATTTAAAAAAGTTTTATTATTATTAACTTTTTGACTAAGGCACAAACATGCATATTTAAGCCAGGGACCAATCTTTTTAAAAGCTTGACCCCTGGTTTCACAGACAATGTTTAAGACTAGTCCCAGACTAAAATGCATGTTTGAGCTGTGTTAACTGAATGCTACTTTCTCTGACATATCTTAAAATATGTCAGTGTTTTTGTTTTGTCTCGAGATGCACACCAGTAATGTTTTTTTCTAAGGCACATTTATAAAAGCTACTTAAATGCCCTAATAGAACTAAGGCTTAGTCCAAGCCCTGTCTGTAAAACCAGGCCTAATGTGTCTCTTAAATGTTACCCATGCCATGTGCAGGTGAGTTCGAGGCGGGGCAGAGCCCATCCACACCTATCAAAGAGATGGAGGACCGGGCGTGCCGAGGGGGTGGGGCTAAAGCAAGAGGGCGGGGCAGAAAGAACAACCCCTCCCCGCCACCTGACAGTGATCTTGAGGTATGTTCAGATAGATAGATGGATGCATGGATACAAACCTCACAAATGCACATACAGTTGAAGCAGATGCTTAAATCATCGACTGTAAATATACTCTCTCACTACCTAATCCTTGTGTCATCACTGTATGTTTACTGAGATCAAACATGTCTGCATGTTTTTACAGAGGGTGTTTGTTTGGGATCTGGATGAGACGATCATTGTGTTTCACTCACTCCTCACGGGCTCCTATGCACAGAAATATGGCAAGGTGAGAGCAAACACACGTACTATGCACATTAAACACACGTCTCCCTCCACTATAGTAACATTAAGTGTCCTCCTGCGATTCCTGATTATTCTTAGTAAGCTGACAATGTGTAAGGTTGTGTCAGTGATCTGATAACAGCAATAAATGGTTAAAGCAAAACCGATCAGCACACAGAATTACCGTTACCCTGATTTCTTTCTTGCTGGCATTCTGGTGGCTTCCTTACTTTGTTTTAACAGCGTTCTGGTGATGTGCTCAATGTTACATGTTGGTTTACGGTTTGACATAAAAACCTTGATTTTATAGGTCGTCAACTCGGTTGTCTTCTGCTAATTATCAACATTTATATTATGCGTGTAAATGCGCTAATTGTATTTACATTTGTCTTGCTCTATAGAGCTACCGCATACACTAAAAATGTTTAGGATTTACTTTGAAACTATTTTTACGTAGAAATTGCTAGTAAATTTTACAAATAATTACGAAGAAACAGCAACCAACGCATACTTTAAAACATGACGTTTTAAAGTAGAAAAACTGAATTAGTATTTTCTTGGGGTAAAAGGTACCCCAATAATCTTTATTTACAACTTTTGAAAAATCCTTTTTTACAGTGTATATCTCCAGAATGTAATGGTAAAAAAATTTTTTACTCTCTCTCCCACAACTGTGCGCTTCTATCATAAGCAGAGCGCAGATGAACACAGTGTAATTAGATTTAGCACTGTGACGGCCGGACTCAATGAGTGTGAAGCGTCAGACTTCTTGTGACACCTTCCCTCGCTTCTTGTCGTTCAGTTGGTGAGAGACATAGAGACAGCTGCGGCTATTCACGGCTCTGGGGCTATTTCTGCAGGCTCTGTGACGACGAAAACCCTCCGTTCTTAGGCACTCCCGTCAGAGACATTGCACATGCTGTCACGCTCAAGCTCCAGCACACAAGCACACACCGATCTATGAGTTAATCACTGAAAAGATTGTGAAATTACCAAACCTCAGAGTTCAAAAGTGGGAAAAGCAGCTCTACGCCAGTATTTCTTGAATTGTTTATTTTGATTGAAAAAAAAAATCACCTCAATTATTTTTGAACGTATGCTTAGATTAAGTTTAAACATTTTCAAACAGTTGAATCATCATTTCCAATCTCTGTCAGTTTCGCCATTAACTTTGTGTGTGTGTGCTTTTCTATTCTCGTTCACTGTCTGAGCCAATCACCTCTGAGCCAACAAACTCCATCACATATGATGATTTTTACAGCTGGGTGCCCTCCCCCTCTCTCGTTCTTTCAGTGTGTGTGTGTGTGTGTGTGTGTGGTGTTTGAAGGGTGAGAATGTCTGATGTTCTGAGACAAGTGTAGAATCTGTCATCATTTGATGGAAACGGGGAACATTATATTCAACAAGCAAAATGCACATGTAATTTGTTGATATTGAGCCAAAACTGCAGAATTAGTGGCTATGCAACCTGCACTCTTAATAACTAATTTTATTGGTATTCCTCCAACAATCTGGTTAGCATTTGTTCTGTTTTTATAGATAATTTTCAGTCTTTTTTTTATATCAATGTTGTATTTTGAATAAATATACATTACTTTTTTTATATATAACAAAATTATGTTTATTTTGATAGACTTGCAATGATTTTTTTTCTCTCTCCCAAAATCGGAATGCATTATGAGGGTTAAAATTAAGTTCTTATATAATTATTTCTTCTCTCATTGACTTCAAAATGTAACTGGCAGCAGTTTTTTTTTTTCATACTGAATTGCGTTTGGTCCTCTGTCTTACATCTATTTGCATATTAATTCAAACTTATGATCTATCTTAACTTGTTCTTTTCACATATTTAATCATTTACAGTTATAGCTGCCTTTACACTGACAATGGCTCAATTTGCCATTTTGATGAGCTGTGCGTGTTGCAGTGCATTCTGGGATTGCTTTCTCTACAATACATTCAAAGCTGCCTTAAATTTTTACAAAAAAGTAGTTTAAAAGGTATCATAATAAATGCACCTTCCTTTTTGAACAGCCTTTGCATCAGGAGTGTGTCTTTGACTCCTTAAAAATGTCCAAAAAACAAAGGACGCACACTAAGTGTCCCTACAAAACAGCAAAACAGCTCCAATGCAAAATTGCCTAAAACTTTAACTATGCTAGGTTTGTTATTGCTGCTGTTGATGATGACGATGAAAATGTCCTAATAATTAATATTTAAATTCTCAGGACCCTCCTCTGGCTGTGACTCTTGGTTTAAGGATGGAGGAGATGATCTTCAATCTTGCTGACACACATCTATTTTTTAACGATTTAGAGGTAAGTGAACTCCTTTGCCTTTATCTGACTTGTTTTATAATTTTTTCTTCCAATCAGAGTGTTTGTAGCTATGTGGCCCCCTGCTGGTTAACTGTAGTAACCACACTATGTATTTGATTAGGAGTGTGACCAGGTCCACATTGATGACGCCTCTTCAGATGATAACGGACAGGACCTTGGGTGAGTTTAACAGCTCTATAATTTAATTGTTATAACAGTATTTAAACATTGATTTCAAACTATTGTTACATTTAAAGACACCTATTACTTATTCAATGCCGCTGTCAGAATATGCCATTAAATATGAATGAATATGTATTTTACTTGTACATAAAACAATACTGTTATTATTATTATCAACAGTACTTACAGTTTTGCCACTGATGGCTTCCATGCAGCTGCAACAAGCGCAAGTCTCTGCCTAGCAACAGGTGTTAGGGGCGGAGTCGACTGGATGAGGAAGTTAGCCTTCCGATACAGAAGAGTCAAGGAGATGTACTGCACATACAAAAACAATGTGGGAGGTGAGATTCGATTACAAGCACAAATATCTTAAGTCATTACAGGATTAATTCTACATTTCAATAGCAGTGCTATTTTCGTGTTATTTATATAATAGTATTTATTATATTTTGAATTGTCTTATTTTTATATTATATCATTTTTATTAGTTTTTAACGAAAATATTTCTATTTAGCTATTTATTTCAGTTTTAGTCATTTTAGTGCTTTATTTTAAGTTATTCATCTAATATTTTATTTTATTTAAGCTTTTAATTAACGAAAATGTTTTTTAATATTTTAGATTTTAGTTAACAATAACATCACCGCTCCAATGGTACCAATGGATCACACAGTTTAACTTAAAGTATTCAGAATTATGAATAAAAAGTTGTGACAGAAAATAACCAAACCTGCACTGATTTCACAGTCAGATTCTAAATATAGTACGTTCTGACATTGTATAAACAAAATGCTATTAAATGTAAATATCTTGTTGATTTTTTCATAATTGAATGGTTAAAGGATAATTCCGGTATTTAACACCTTGAGTCTATATTGTAGTTTGTTTTGGATGAACAAGAGTGGTGGACAACATTTTTTTGACAATGGTTCCTCTCTCGAGTTTTTGACTATAATATAATTGGCCATGGACCCATTTAACATTGGAGTCAATGGGCATGTCCGAAAATATCATTAAAACAGCCAATAATGTTCGTTTACAAAACTGTTAAACTCACCAGTGGTTAGTGGTGTTTGTTGATGATTATAAACAATATATCGTCGCAATATATGATTCCAATCCGTTTATTTTGCTATAGTGGAACTATTTTTTCAGACACTTCACAACCGTGTAACTTCCGCTCAATATTTGAATCTGAAGCGTTAGCACACTCCCGACCACTTGATGGCGATAACCGATGTTTATGTCTCGCGGGACACTCACGGTCACAGTCGAGTTCAACTTCATATTGCACTGGTCAGTGGTCACGTCTTTCAATATGGTTAGAATTTATGCGGTCAAAAACTGCTGTAAAGTTCCTAAAAAATTTTTTTATTTTGCTTACTCTCCCGGAGCACAGTTGCTCTGCTCGCTAGCCTTATGAGAAACGGAAGCGAGCAAAAAGACTACATCGACCAAATGTAAACAGCCCCCTTTCCGTTTCCGGTAGCGCATTTATATTAACGAGCACTCAGTCCTTCAACAGAATTCAATGGGATTTTACAAAATGACGAATAAAACACGACAGAAACTGTATTTCGCAACACTTTTTGTTTCTGGAATAATTCCGGTATTTAACACCTTGAGTCTATATTGTAGTTTGTTTTGGATGAACAAGAGTGGTGGACAACATTTTTTTGACAATGGTTCCTCTCTCGAGTTTTTGACTATAAAAAAATTGGCCATGGACCCATTTAACATTGGAGTCAATGGGCATGTCCGAAAATGTCATTAAAACAGCCTTTAACATTAGTTTTCAAAACTGTGCAACTCACCGAGTGATTAGTGATGTTAGTTGATGTTCCAGAAACAAAAAGTGTTGCGAAATAGTTTCTGTCGTGTTTTATTCGTCATTTTGTAAAATCCCATTGAATTCTGTTGAAGGACTGAGTGCTCGTTAATATAAATGCGCTACCGGAAACGGAAAGGGGGCTGTTTACATTTGGTCGATGTAGTCTTTTTGCTCGCTTCCGTTTCTCATAAGGCTAGCGAGCAGAGCAACTGTGCTCCGGGAGAGTAAGCGAAGTAAACAATAATTTTTTTAGGAACTTTACCGCAGTTTTTGACCGCATAAATTCTAACCGTATTGAAAGACGTGACCACTGACCAGTGCAATATGAAGTTGAACTCGACTGTGACCGTGAGTGTCCCGCGAGACATAAACATCGGTTATCGCCATCAAGTGGTCGGGAGTGTGCTAACGCTTCAGATTCAAATATTGAGCGGAAGTTACACGGTTGTGAAGTGTCTGAAAAAATAGTTCCACTATAGCAAAATAAACGGATTGGAATCATATATTGCGACGATATATTGTTTATAATCATCAACAAACACCACTAACCACTCGGTGAGTTTAACAGTTTTGTAAACAAACATTATTGGCTGTTTTAATGACATTTTCGGACATGCCCATTGACTCCAATGTTAAATGGGTCCATGGCCAATTCTATTATAGTCAAAAACTCGAGAGAGGAACCATTGTCAAAAAAATGTTGTCCACCACTCTTGTTCATCCAAAACAAACTACAATATAGACTCAAGGTGTTAAATACCGGAATTATCCTTTAATCATTCAAATCTTAACCCTAATGGTTAATTAATGAACGATCTGCATTGCGCCCATTATTAACTCCAGGTTTCTCCCATATATATATTCATGCCATAAAACACACACTAGTTCTGAATGTGTTGTTTTGTTCATGATCTTTTTCAGGGTTGCTAGGGCCGGCTAAGAGAGAGGCGTGGCTCCAGCTGAGGGCAGAGGTTGAGGCTCTCACGGACTCATGGCTGACCACTGCGCTCAAGTCCCTGTCAATCATCAGCTCCAGGTCTGTCTCTTCAGCATCATCAGCCTCTACCATTAAGAACTATAGCTTACACAGCTAAAAACAATCTCTCTCTCTCTCTCATATGCACACAGGAGTAACTGTGTCAACGTCTTGGTGACAACGACACAGTTAATACCTGCGCTCGCTAAGGTGCTGTTGTATAGCCTGGGCTCTGTGTTTCCCGTTGAAAACATTTACAGCGCAACCAAAATAGGTGAGTTCTGTTACACAGGTCCATACAGCAGACTTCATCTTGGGTTCATCATGTTTTATTTCCATACTCTTTTTCTGCAGTCAGGGGTAAAGTAGAGTTCAGTCGTGTCTGTGTGTGGGGGGAACATGCTTTGGCTCGCATTAAATCATAAATCAAAACAGATCAGGATGACCTGGTCATAGCATTCCCATTCACTCTCTGTCTATTGATGTGGAATTGATTCTGATTGGCCGATCTCTCATCATCTGCCAGCGTTAAGTTCTTCTTTCGTTCTGCTTCCTCATAAACAGCCGTCTTTATTCACAGTGGGTTTATTCCTCTCTCTATTCTGAAACAGCCTACCTGAGCTGATATGTTGCTTCTGGTGATTGTGATTCCTGAAATACTGATACAACTGCTTTTCCTTTCTTATTTTAAATCTGAACTCTGAAAAATGTGCTATTGGTTTCTCATATAATTCCATGACTAATTACTAAAAATAAGCTAAAATATATTTAATTTAATTTAAATAAACAAAAGAAAAAGACAGTGTCCGTTCAATTTAATTTAAAACGTAATTTGTACCATTTTCTTTCTTAAAAAAAAAAAAATAATAATAAATATATATATATATATATATATATATATATATATATATATATATAAAATAGAATATAAAATTTAATTTGTACTTTTTATTTTATTTTTTAAAAATCCATAAATTGAAATTTAAATGTTATTTGTAAATTTTTATGTTGGCATTACACAATTTGTTAATTTTAAAATCTAAATGTTATTTGTACTTTTAATTTCATTTAAAAATAAACATTTACAAATAACATTTGTATTTAATCTTTAATGGATGTTTTCTTTTTATGTTGCCATTACACAATTTCATTTAATTTTTTTTTTATATTATATTATTGTATTTATTTTCAAATGTTATTTAAACATTTTTGTTTTCCCTTTTTTCTTTTCTTTTACAATTTAATTTAATTTAAAATACAAATGTTATTTGTACTGTTTTTATTTCATTGCATTTAATTTCCAAGTGTTATTTGTGAGAAGAAAAAAAAGTTTATATATATATATATACATATTTATTGCAAAAACATTATTGAAGGAGCCTGTTTCAAATCAAATCCATCATCTTCTGTGACTACACCAAAATGCTTCGCTGTCTTGTTGACCCAAAGCCTGATTCCACAAATCTCATGCTCACTGTCATGGTAACCGTAACAACAAAATGTTTGTGAGATCAGGGTTTGTCTGTGTGCAAGAGGGACTGTCGGTTTGAGTTCATGCAGTTTTTTTTTTTCAAATGGGGAAAAAAGCATCTCTTTTTCTTTCTGCTCTCAAATAATCAGGTAGCCTAATGCGGCTTGCTCAGTTCCGAGTGTGTGCTTGTTAGTGTGTGATAAGTCTATGCCTTGTTTCCGCAGGTAAAGAGAGCTGTTTTGAACGTATAGTATCCAGGTTTGGCACTAACATAACGTATGTTGTGATTGGCGATGGGCGCGATGAGGAGCATGCAGCCAGCCAGGTAAAATCTGACCTCTGACCCCAAGCCTCTGACCTCTCACCTTGTTTATGTTGCAGGCAAAGAGAGTTGCTTTGAGCGCGTAATGCAGAGGTTTGGCAGGAAGGTAGTGTATGTTGTTATTGGGGATGGTGTGGAAGAGGAGCAGGCCGCTGCCAAGGTAACGACCCCCAGGTGAACCAGAAGCAGTGTGTGACTTCTCAGATTGGACTTCCTGCCTGTGTGTGCTGTAGAGCTTTAGATGAAACTGATCGGCAGCTTGTGTGCTTCATTTATTTCCTCGTCTGTAGTCATCCGCCTCTAATGTGGATGTCAGTAGCGGTTGCTTTTTTCCTCTTATCATCTGAGACTAGCTTTTCTTTCTCAGATCCCAAGCGATCTAGAACAGAGCTATTCAACTGAGGGTTCTCGAAGTTCCCAGAATGGCATCTCGTAGGACACCAGTGTGAACTCGGTCTGAGAATAGATTCTGATTGTGTAGATGATCTGCTGAGGTGCTGGACCTAAAGACCCAGTTGAATACTTTTGTTCTAGGAAACTTCTGTGCAGCATTTCTAAACAAAGTTTGTGCAATGATGTACGTTTTAATGTACACCATACTGTTCAAAAGTTTGGAGTCTGAAAGATTTTTTTATTAAATTTTTTGGGCAAGGATGCATTAAATTGATCAAAAGCGACAGTAAAGATGGTTACAAATATTTTATTTCAAATAGATAGTGTTCTTTTGAACTTATTCATAAAAAACCCTGAAATTATGCTTTCCACAAAAATATTATACCGAACCACCGGTTTTAACATTGATGAGAAATGTTTCTTGAGCACCAAATATCAGAATGTTTTCTGATGGATCATGTGACACTGAAGACTGGAGTGATGCTGAAAATTCAGCTTTACCATCACAGGAATAAATATATTAAAATAGACTACAGTTATTTTAAATTGTAATAATATATTTAACAATATTACTATATTTTGATCAAATAAATGTAGTCTTGTTGAGCATAAGAGACTTATCTTATCTTACGTACCCCAAACTTTTGAAAGGTAGATTCAAGATTTGTTTTGCGAAAAGGATGTTTCTGTTTCGCAAGTCTTTAGCTTGCTAGGGTGAAGGATTTGTAAAGGGTTTATTTAAAAATTCTAAATCAATTTAGTTAATAGTAAAAATGGTTAAAAAAAATTATATAAAATGAATAATACAATTCATATGAATAATATTTAGATTGTACTGGAAGCACTTTACAATAAGGTTCAATTAGTTAACATTAATAAATTATTAGTATAATTAACTCTTTCCCTGCCAGCGTTTTTGAGAAAAGTTGCCAGCCAGCATTGTTGATAATTTTTTACAAAAGTTTCATGGCCCCCAGAATATTTTGTTGTATATCTGAACATGCAAAAACAAAGCAAAAGAAAGAACAGACCCTCTGCTTTTTAACAAAACAAACAAAAAAACGTTTTATTCTAGCTTCATGTATTCTTTTTTTATCAACACTTTAATGTGGGTAAGTTTCATAAAAAAAAGCAACATTTTGAACAAAAAGGTGAGAAAATCGCGTTTTTATCAAAAACTAACGTTACGTCTGGATCGGATTTACAACGATGATCAAAACATAGATGGATTAGATCGAGTCCATCAACACCCCCAAAGCTTCACACATTCCTAACCACTTCATGGGTCGATATTTCATTCGGCAGTTTTCATTTCATTAGGGAGTATCATAGGGGAGTATGCTGTTCAATGTTGATGATCGCGTTCTGCTTCTTCTTCGCCTGTGTTTTGATCTGGGGATTCTGTAGTCTTTCAGAAGGTGTCCTGTCGCCCCCTACTGTATAACAGTGGAAAGCCGGAAATGTCCGTGAATGGCGGGAAAAGAGTTAAAATGAACATTAGATTAATAAGATAAAATACTGTTAATTACAAATAATATACTACAATATTAATAAAATGAACCTTTGTGTAAAGTGTTACGTTTTTTAAGCTAATAAAAATGTGTGTAAATGCTTGACTAAACTCTTTATAAAACCCTCTGTAGATAGTTGTGTGGACTAAATGTACCAGAGACTATTGTTGTTGTTATACATTTGGTTGATGGATCTTTCACTGCGTATTCGGGAATGAAGAGAACTGTTGTGAACTATAACCAACTTTTAAGAATAGACCCAATCTTAGTGGCTGACTCTGTAAATGAATGTTCAGCAAAGATATTCATTATGACTCTTTTCAAACTGAAACTCACAGTCTGTTTGTCCCCACAGCACAACATGCCCTTCTGGCGGATATCCAGCCACTCTGACCTGCTTGCCCTCCATCAAGCACTGGAGTTCGAGTACCTGTAACACTCGACACCTGTATCATAGGCCTTTTTTGTACAACTATTTAAGAACAAGAGTACACTGCAATCTCTTTTTATGTTGTTGTTGTTGTTGTCTTTTTGATTATTTTTAAGAAAACTCTGGCTTTTAAGATAATTCTGCACTGTCTTAAGAAGACTAGGACAGACTAGTATGAGGGGAAAATGGGATTATAATGGTCAAACCAGGCTTGTAAAGAGCTTACTAAGGTCTTACGTCACACACACTGCATTTCATGTCTGAATGAGGTGAGTTCTTCCAGGGTTGAGGTGAACCCTTGAAAGCGCATATATCCACACTCATCTACAGGAGCTTTATCTCTGTCTGTACTGTAGACTTCATCTCCACTTAAACAAGCGCTGTACTCTAACAAGGAGCATTTAGAATAGACACACAACTCATGTAAATTATTTTACAGGAACTAGATTAAACACTAAAGGACGCTGTGTTTTCACATGGTATCGTTTTGATTTTGTCTGGGTTTTTTTTGTAAGTTTTTGACAAAAAAAAGTCTGTGTATAATTTGTTGTGCCTTATAAGATGTTTCGTGTGTCAGTTTTTATTTTGAGAATGTATGTAGATAAACGAAAAATGTAAACAATTGAGATTTTCTTTGAGTTCTCTATTTTCTAAATGTTCAAAAAAACACTTAATCTGCTGTCAATACTGGTGCCTCTGAAGGAAATACATTTACAATCCAAAGATTTTTTTTTTATGTGAGGAAACACTAATTTGTATTTTGATTCAAATTATGACAGATGGAAAGAAAAGGGAAATAAAAGTCAAGCATCAGAAAAAAAATATTTTAGAGCTTTAATGATTTTGGATAATTTTTAGTTGTTATAACTTTAGCATTTTTGCTGTAGTTTCATCCTGATGTAACACTGGTTGCATAGTGCTGTGGTTTCTTATTCAGGAAATGCAAGTCCCAACTACACTATTTTAAAATGTAATTTGAAAAAAATAAGCTTTTCAAAAGCATGTTCACTTTACTTGAATGACAGACATTCATACAATTTTAAAGCCATGCAATTTGGAAAATTTGTATTTTTGTTAAAAGTTAAAGTATTCCTGTATTATTTTTTAGGAGTAAGTACTTTTAAATACTACAATTGCACAAAGCATCACAAGAGATGGAGTTAACCGTTTCATGCATGAATTATAACCAGTCAGGATTTCCCTGTCTGTTTTATTGCTCTTAGGGCATGAAAAACAAAGTTAGATTTTTTTTAACACATTTCACAGATTTTCAGATGAACTGAAGGGATACTGTAACAAAACGGTAAAAACACAGAAAATGTGTGTATTAACAAACCAATTAAAAAAAGGTATAAAATCATGTGAAAACTATAAAATATATACTACAAAATATAATACAGCTTCAATTATTTCAAATGCAATCGAGTTTGTTTCCGTTCGACCAGCTGAACTTCATACAAGTTGAATATCAATCAAGTGTCTGATTTAAGTCAAAATCTTAAGTCTCTACAACTATGGGAACCCAACTCGGACTACCCGTGTATGTGATTTATTAGCGGATCATGTTCAAAATAACCAAATTAGCTCAGCTCTGAGAAACCCCTTAAATTTACATTATTTTTTTTTCAGTCTGAACCTCAATAGATCAGGCGTTTTCAAATCTCATCTAAAATGCGCAGTGTTGGTGGTAGTGTATTGCAAGTGACACGTTTTGTTTTCAGATTACTCATGTAATGGCCTTTTGATAGCTGTAGTTACATTATAGTGACCTCTACACTTCTATCATTGATTGCTATCAGGATGTTAAGAGTTTACTCCACAAGAACCAAATGAGATCAGAACTCATTCAGATCAGAATGAGAATAAGGCCACATTTACACATAGCCGGTTATTTAGAGAAACAAATATATTTCCCCCCCTCCGTTTTCAATAATAACATCGTGCACACAACCCACATAAATACGCCGTCGAGCGCCTTTATAACTATGCTAAACCTATGGGCGGCAGTGTAGGGAGAAGGATAAAGCCATGCAAGCCAATCAGAATCCTCAGAATCGACCAGAGAACCCCGTTTCTCCCAGTTGACACGACAACATATAACTGGCGTTTTCAGAAATCTCCACTTTGGCCGGAGTTTTTAGAAATAATCGTTTTCTGGGATAAAAACGGCGTTTTCGTGTAAATGACAGGCCAAAACACAGAGAAATATCTGCGTTTTCCCATCGTGTAAACGGGGCCTAACTTAAAAAGTGTTTGAATTTCACTCAGTTTTGCATGATCTGTTACAATTCCCATGTCATTTAAATAACACCACAAGCAACATTTCGTTTCCAAAAGATGTTTTATTTGGCGCCTTATTTCTTGGATTTGAAGTACTCCTCAATGACGTCCTTGGCCTGGGACTCTTTGCCGTAGTCCTGCAGATGGACATGTGAAAACATTAGATACTTTAAATAAACATTTTAACATAAAATCAATGCAATCCTTGCAATAAATAGAAGTAATCAAAATATAAATATTCCAGCAAATTAAGCACTTGTTGCCCTTCTAGGGACCTCGAGTCAAACCAGGACCACGAGGCTCGTGTTCAGGCGTTCAATCTTGCCAAGACATAAATAAAAACAGACACAGGGCACAGAGAGCCAGGATCTGGACTCGACCTGGCATAAACACCCTAAATTTGAAGCCCAACTTATAGCATGCATCATTTTAAATGAAGGAAACGTGATGTAAATTAAAAACAGATTCTGGATACGAACCTTGATGACTACACAGCTGCAGCCCACCACCTTGCGGGGTTTGCCCTCTCTGTCGATCTTGCATAAACCGACCCACTCACCGAGCTTCTTATTGTCATCAACCTATGGAGGACAGGGAGACGGTTATATTTTGCAACTTTAAGCCGAAATTCAGGCATTTTAATTCACAGGCTTATGGGTGCAAATAAGAAGTTGTTGGCAATATCCAAGAGAAACACCTTGCACCATCGGTGCTCCGGCCCCAATTAAGATTTTTAATGAGCAATAAAAAGAAACTAGATCATTTTCTGAAGGGAAATATGAGTGATGCCCACCACAAGCTTTAGTTAATTGCAACAGTTATTAAGATGTTCTGGGTGGTCCAATTCAAAGGAGCCCAATGCCAGAGCTCAGTTCTAACTTTCAATGAAGCATATGGAGTTTCTTCACCAATTTTATAGACCACCAGGACATTGGATTTCAATCCTGGAGACCCACAGCACTATATATTTTGAATGTCTCTTAGCAGATACATGCAATCCAGTTTACAGATGGCTCTCCTAATGTGATGATCAGAATCAAGCGTGTTAAAGTCACCCTGTAGTCAATCATGTAATTACTTAACTTATATTTGATAACCAAAATTACACTAAGTTTTTTTCTTAATTTCTTCATGTCTTAAAATAGCTTGAATGCAACTCTACACCATTGCCTCATTTAGCATTATCCCCACCTCAACCCACACCAGCTCAGAGATCCACTCGTTGACAGGTCTTGGTTCACAGCAGTTTCAAGGAGAAAACTCAGCAATGGTGTTGACATGAATTTGTACATGGTTTGACTTAAAGCATATTAAAAACACCACATAGACAAACATTAAAAGTTAGATTTTTTTTTTACCACAGGGGGACTTTAAATAAAACGTAGTTCTGTTTTCTTGACATTCACCAGGATTGAAAACCACTGGCCCAGGAAACAAATCGTTAAGCCCAAATTATACTTCTGCATTGAACTCAGGTCGTAGCATGTAGCATGCGTACCCTTTGGCGTACGCTGACGTGCAACTCTCCAAAAATGTAACAATGTGTCAATTCTACGCGGACTGCACGCTGTGATTGGTCAGCTAGAACACATCCCTCGGGTTTCACATGCATGTGGAATTGCACGTCAACGCGGACAACGAAGCAGAAATATAAATTAAAACCAACGCGTAGTCTAAAACGTAGAGGCTCCGGCATAGGTGCGATGCAAAAGTATAATCAGCCTTTAGTCCAACTGAAAATGACCGCTCAATTTGATAAAATCACTTGCAATAAGGACATGGGCTAATGCTTAAATTAGATTAATTACTAGATGAACAAGCAATAATAATAATGCATTAATGTTATTCTTATAGTTCCCACCTTGATAAGGTTGATCTGATGCTCAGCACAGAGAGCCTCCACCAGCTTGACATACATGGGCTCGTCACAGTTTGCTGCCAGGACGCATAGATGAGCCTGGCGCCTGTGAAAAGAACAAAGAAAGATCATGATGACCCTTCAATCTCCTCCAAAAGGTATGAATGACACATCAAAAATATCTCAGACAGAAATTGGGTAACGAATGGCAGTTGTCCTCAGAGACTTCAGAAGAGGGAGCCAAATTATCATCATAGATACAAAGCAACATCTTAAAGATTTTAAGAAGTTATTTCTTACTTGTCGAGGGCCTTGGCGGCCTCACGAATACCGCGGGCCAGACCGTCGTGGATGAGTGCGGTCTTCAGCACTTCAGGCAGAGCGGTGTTGACATCCATCACACCTCCGGCACTGATGCTGTGAAACATACAAAAGATTGTTATGGTGTAAATAGAGTCAGGTGTGTGTGCACAAGTGTTTAACGACCTGCGGCTTTTCAGAATGATGTCTCACTCATAATTAGAGTGAAGGGGTATCCGACTAAAGAATGAAAGTTCATCATTGCCGAGGTCACCCTAGAATAGTTACTACTAGCAAGTAATTTAACACAAGGACCAACGTGGAGTTGATTTAGAGGTAACAGGTGTGTGTCACACACATATACACACACAAACCTACACATACTTATTTAGTGTGGCACAAAAAAGACTGCATTTAAATAAGACGAACAATATTTACGGTTAAATGAAAGTGAATTGGTCTCAAGTTCTTCTGCTAACAATTTATATTAAGCCAATCCTCGCACAAATCAATGCTTCAAAAAACGAACAAATGTCACGTGTGGAGTAACAGGCAACAGCCTCTGGTCACCGTTTACTTTCATTGTACTACGCAGTCCATTCTGCTTATTACTCAACGAAAAAAGTCACGTCTTTGAAACATGATGGCAAGTAAAAACTAAGTTGAACAGTCATAGGTATTTAATATATTTTCTTCTATAAAAAATTATTATTGCATGCTTGAAGTGTGGATGCATGCATCATTACTATAGCGCAGTGAGAACACAATTACTCACCCTTCCTCGGCCATTGTAGATTAGCGATGGATGAAAGGATAGATTTCTGAAATAAAGGCATAATACGATCGATATATTAATATCCATTCCTTCCGATACATCTTTGATCACTTTAAAGACAGGATGTCACATATTTAAGACCGATTCTCTCAGAGATTAAAAAGCTCGCCATACCTTCCTTCTGACTGCGGGTAAAGAGGACGTCATAACGTCGACAACATTGTTTTAAGCGCAAAAGGCCCCGATGGTGTCCATCCTACTGCCTGCATGGAGAGCCACGCGGAACTATTTTTGTGGCTTTTTAGGCTAGAGTTTGCTTGTTCTGTTTCAGAATTGTTGTGATGATTTTTTTTATGTAGAAAATATATTGATTAATATTATTGAACGCCATTTTAATGCTTCCTAAATGTTCGCTAATCCAAAACGATAGCATATAGACAGTAACACCTTAATCCACCACTAGGGTGCGTTATGTACACGGTATATACGCGCCTCAATATTTTTATTTTTATATAATACATGTATATATTTATTTTAGTAGATTTGTTCACTTTAAACACAAATAAAATGTATATTTTCTAGACCTCTGAGACATTTTTTCCCAACTGTTTCCAATTGTCTGGATGATTTTAGTATGTGGTAGGCTAAGTGACCACGCATTACTTGTTGGGCGCACTGTAATTAATGTACTGTGTAATCTCGGTGGAGAAAAAAGATAGAATAATCCCCTCGTGCAAGTTTAGGCATGCCACACTTATATATTTTATGGTGTGTGAGTGTGTGTGGGGGTGGCAGAAGTTCTTGTGGTAGGTGGGGCTGGCAGGTGAACTGTCAGAACTTGCTTTCCTGGTCCTTGAGTTGGCTGAGAGTACTGTTTTTAAACGTTCACACAGTTTACTGAAATACTTCAGCAGCCACTTCTATTTTCAACAGACCTTTTGAATTTTTAATTTTTAAAATATGTCCGTCACGGTGTATTTCAGCAGTGTGAGTGGCTCTAGAGAGGTGTGTATCTGTATTTATATTTGTGACTCCTCTGACTGTCTAGCATCTGATACTCGCTGTTTAAAACTAAACTTGCTGAATGATGACCTGAACTTGACTGTTTTATGTGTAGCCTACTCGTATTATTTAACGAGCTAGACAGTTGTCTTTATGTCAAACTACATCAGTGAAGAAGTTATCTCTACAGTGATACAAATGTGTCCTCTGGATTATGTGAAGCATTTGTATGCATCTGTTGAAGGATAAAACATTTCCTAGGAGCTGAAGAACATGAAGATTTGAAGTAAATAACAGATAGTTGGGGATAGTTCATTTCTTGCCACATGTCTTAAGAAAGTGTGTTGTCAAAGTTACATTGTTTTCCATCTGTTTCTTCAGGTGAAGCAACATCAGTCTGAGATTTTCCAGTTCCTGGATTCCAAGAAGATCAAGTACCGTACTTTGGACATCACATCAAGCACTGACGTGAAGGAGGAGATGAGGAAGAAAGTGGGAAACCCCTCAGCGATGCCCCCTCAGGTCTTTAATGGGGACAAATACTGTGGGGTGAGTCTCAGTTTGCTATCTTGTTTTTGATACTGGCCTGTAGATCAAGGGACAGAAAGTACTCTCTATTTTAACTGCATCTAACCAACCTCGAGGGAAATGGTCAATTGATTTGATTTTATGACAAGCTTTAGGAGGTCACCACACTTCTGCACACATCTGCTACACTTTTACAGCAGCGATTCCTTTTAAACAGTCAATTTATCATTATTTGTTATTTATTATAGTTTCCAGAAGTGTTATATTAGACCTTCATTTCCATGTTATCTTTAAAAAGGACAATTGATGTCATGCTAAAAATAAATTAATATTTTAATTTGCATTAATATTTTCATTTTAATATCATTACAATCATTCATATGAACGTTTAGAAAGAAAATATTTTAATTTGAAAAATGATTTTGCATACACATTATAAACAGTGTTAAAAATATCAAATAATGTGACTAAGTTCAGCATACATGAGCTTGTCTGTTAATTATATCAGTTCTAAGTCATGGGAACACAATACAAATATTTCCAGAGAATGACACTTTTACAGTTATTAAGAAGAGCACACAAAGGGCAGGCTATGTCCTGTAATAAAGCATAACAAACATACTTGTATGGGTTTTGCAACAAGTGTTTTGAACCACTGAGTCAGTAACTGGGAGATATAAAACAAGTTTTTGTGGTGTATGTTAAGGCTATTAATTTTGTTGCACAAACAACACCTAAAACAAAAGCCTTTGCATATAGACACACAAGACCTGTCAGGCTTGTTCACTTTCTTCTAAACAAAAACACACCCTTTAAAACACTCCCATCGACTATAGCCCTGAGGAACATCTTGACATTCTCTTACGATGCTCAGAACAGCGCATGCCGCTCACAAATGAGCAAATAATCACACAGCTCAGATGCCAGACATGTAGTGTGTCTGGGTGTACTTTACCACTAATGCCTGAGCAAATGCTTTAAAAATCAGCTCTTGAGGCGTTCATGTCTTATTCTTTCACATTTTTATTTGTGAAAACCATTAAAAAGTATATCATATTAATATATATATAAGCATATTCTGTGTTTGTGTTCATAGGACTATCAGAAGTTTTTTGATGCAGTGGAGGATGGGAAAGCAGAGACATTCTTCAAACTCTGAGCTACTATAGGCACACTGCACTAAATCCTAGCATTTTTAATAGAGATTTTATATGTTAAGGAAATACATATTTTGCACCATTAAATGTAAAAAATAAATTAAAAAATCTATCAAGTGTATCTTTACTAAATGTTGTATCTACAAGAGTATCTCATCACATTTTGGGAGTAAAGATGAGCAACTTCCATATTTGTCCACTAGGAAGCAGTGTTAAATCTATAATTACTATATTTCAGTGTCCACTAGTTTTTCCTCTTAATTATATAAGTAGTAAATCATGGCAACACAGGTTGGACATGTAAATGCAGTTTATTCTGGGAGGGAATGGTTTTAGCTGAACTTAAGCTTCCTAATTTAAAATGATCTTTATATGTAATTGTTTATGCATATTTAATTATTGTGAGATCAAGCAATATTTGGTAGACCTGCTGAAGACTCTGCTGAAGAAGACATCTTTCCTGTATGTCACAAATATTATGTTGTTTGAACACTGTATCCATTTTTAATAGTATTCAATTCATGAGTAGCAAACATCTGTATCTATTTATAGAGGAACCATATTTTCTCACGCTCCCTACATCAACCGCTTATACGAGCTAAAGCACAACTGACACATTCAAAGGCATGCTGGGATATCTTGAGGTTTTATTTTTTTTTTTAAGGTTATGCAGTCCACCCATATTATACTATGACAATAGCTTATAAAAGTATTTGAACAATTAATCCAGGACAACACTCATATTATGCAAAACAATTGATTTTAATTAAAAATAAAATAATTTAGGTAACACTTTACAATAAGGTTCATTAGTTAACATTAGTTAGCATGGACTTATAATGAACTGCACTTATACAGCATTTATTAATCTTTGTTAATGTTAATTTCTTTATTAAAATCCTTTTAACATTAGTTAATGCACTGTGAACTAACAGTGAACAGCTGTATTTTATTAACGTACGTTAACAATGATAAACAAATACTGTAACAAATGTATTGCTCATGTTTAGTTCATGTTAGTTAATACATTAACTAATGTTAACTAATGAATGAACCTTATGTAAAGTGTTACCAGAATTTAAAATTTAAAAACAAATACTTGTTTTAAATATAGAATGTCACTTTGTTTGATATGCAATATTTTTTAAGTGTCAAAATGCATTATGGGGCCACTGTGCTGAGAAACACAAGAAACAATCAGCTTTTGAATATACTTTATTACAAATTAGATAAATTTATTCATTCAGATTATGAAAGTAAACAAGAGTGACAGTACATATGAAGGAATGACTCCATTTTACATTGTGAGTGTGTGTGTGTGTGTGTGTGCGTGTGTGCGCGTGTAAGACAAAATGGGCATAAAACGTAATTGTGTCCTGAGAATGGTGTGTGTATGTCTGCGTAAACATAAATGCAGTGCTCATTCATGCGAAATCATTTAATGACAGGGTGGGAGGAGCAGAGCAAGAAGTGAACATCATAATGAATAGTAAATGAAAATGCAGAGAAAGTAGGTTTGGGAAAGTGTCTGTGTTTTGTTTTGGGGGGTTTCGGAGGAGAGTGGCAGTAGTTTGCCCAAGCGAATTGTTCCACAAAAACAAGTAAACCAATATTCTCCCCAGCACTGTATGATATAAGTCAATATAAGCTACATAAACGGGTGAGCTGAAAGTTGAGGCATCACAGTGTTGTACATGCTACTATATTCCTGAGAAGAAAAACACATTATCAGACAGTTAAATAGGAAAGACTTGGATAACCTCAAACAAGACATGAGTTCTTTTTTTTCCCACCAGAAGGAACAAAAGGCTGTAGGAATGAGATCTGAAATTCTGATAATAAATCATAAAGTGTTCAAATACTGATTCAGGACCAGTTTTACACTCAGAGAAGCCCTGAAAAGCCATTGCGGGGTATGGAAACACTGAGCTCAGATCAGTACTGTTACACTGAGATCTTAATACAGGCCAGGATTCTATTTCCTGTTTTGGCTTCTAGTCTGAACAGATCAAAGCCTATGGAAAAGAAAACATTAAACCTTATTATTTTGCTGTATCCTTCCTTTTGGCCATCTGTCTGAGCTCCTTAAAGAACAATTTACAAGAGACTTGTACATGCAACCTTGCATACTTATGATTTTTTGTGTGTTGATTACAACAACATGTCTTACACGCGCACAGACACACAAACAAGTTGACTTCCATCCTTATATCCAATTTAAAAAATAAGAATAGGCTTTCCATGCAACACGTACAACAAATGAAAACCAAACAGAACACATAAATAATGAATTAGGCCATAGAAAACATTTGTAACCACCCTGTGTGTGTGTTTGAGCAGACAGAAGTTTCTTGGGAATAGCTGGGCCGAAGGGCAGCAAGTGTTTTTGGCAGAATGCATTGCTGGCAGTGAGGGCTTCAGACCAGGGGACAAGAGTTACATCACAGGAGAAAGAGGCAAAACCACAGTGTTTCAGTCTATGGAAATGTCAATGACATGGTTCAGGATTCAGAGTCCTGCAGAGAACAGAATTTAATTCAATTAGATATTAATCTAATTGAGTATAGCCAAAAACTCATGAATGACATACAAAAAATCATCCTAATAATCAGTATGTTGTCTGGCTGTCCTGTAAAAATATCTATTTTGTTTTAAGAAGTTTACATTTTTTTATTGGACAGTGAATTGATTTAAAGACTGGTGGGGGTGTGTTTGTACCTTTACGGAGGGCAAACGGAGGAATGAGGACACTGTGTTCGTCTCTTTAGACTGGAAGAAATCCTCGTAATCCTGAAAAATAATCGAATGATAATGACTGAGTAGTTTATAGCAACTGCAACTGTGTTAATTGCACTGTTTGTCTTTAAAATTGGATATCTGCAAAACACCAAACTAAACCTACTGATTGAGATGATGTAAACTATGGCATTAAACATCCATTAACATGATCTTAACATGAAATTATATATATATAGTTTTCTTAATATATTCCTTTTAAAATAAATAACAATATCTCTCTATATGTAAAACCTATTAGAAGTGTCAAATATATCCTGCCCTCTATTTATGTCAAACAGTTAATCGCTGCGGATCTGCTGTTCTGATTGGCTAAAAGAGGTGCTGGGGGCGGGGTCTGAGTAATCAGGATTATTTTGAGATTAGATCATTTGGACACCTAGCAAAATCCATTACTGCCATGAGTCATTCACAAAAATATACAAACCTTACCTTAACTCAAGCGTTGAGTGATGGATCATTTCTAATTTAAGAATCAAACTCAAAAATGTCTTTCTGATACTTCAGCCATGTATGGCAAGAGAGTCACGGTGACATATTACACTACAAATCTAATGACTAAATAGAGTATGTGAATATTAAAGTGTGTTTTGCTTGCAAAATCTGTCCTTTTTCAGAGTCCTGCAGAGTAAAATTCTTTAAACTTGGTAAGAATTAGGCATGAAAATGTCTTACCCTTTTTCACTATACTTTATATAAGACATCTCATGCTTTAATGTGATTGGCTAGAGAAAACACAATAAATACTACACTAGAATGTAACTGGCTGGAAAAGAGAGCCGTGCTGCACAGTTTACACCATGGATTTTTTTTAACATGTAGCCAATTGATTTTTAATAAACATCCTCTCAAACCAACCCAATGTACTCATTGGCCAGACAGAGAGCTTTTAGCTCATCATTGATTAAACTGTTTGAGAGAAAGAAGAGTACTACTTCAGCAGACCCCTCCAAATCCCTGAGACATTTTACTAAGCCAATTAATACCATTTGAATTAAGGTCTGTATATTGATGAAGATATTACCAGTGTGCGAGGATCTATCCAACAATAGCTTCTGATAGAAGATCATCGGTTAATCTTTGAACAAGTTAATGATGTTTTAAGGGGAGAGGTTACATTTGTCTATCCAGTGTTAGACATATCAAGCATATTGATTTTCTTAGTTAAAAGAATGGCACATGTTTGCCGGACTCACGCCGCAGTAGTCGTCTCCATTGAAGATCTGAGGGGCTAGAGGATTGCCCTTTTCAGGTCGCTTCTCCTCAGGAATGTTCCGGTACATCCAGAACCTCTGATCCTCCAGCATAGTGATGTCAACCTCCTCAAAGTTGATCCGGTTGGCCTCCAAAAATCCCACGATGGCTTGCTGGTGTTTCTTCACCTGAGGAATCACACAGTGAAGTTCTTCGGTCAATGATGATCTGTGGTAGTTCTTGAATGATCTGTTATTAAGATTATTAGGGCTACTCTCAAATTAGAACTTGAGTATGAGCATTTGTGCATTTGCATGACCATTTTTGGACTGATCATCCTTGTAATTGTCAGCATTGAACTTTTTTTAATCAGGGTTTCCACGTTATACATTTTTGTGTGCATACGTGTTCATTTGTCTATTCTAAAAACACACAGATGGACATTCCCATTAGCCAGATGTAGGAGGAGAGTATTGATCGACAAAGAGGGATTCATTTGAAAGGAAATGGAAAACATACTGCTGAAATGTACACAGCCTAAAAATATCTTCAGAAAATGATAAAATACTTTGTGTGTCATTGTGCTGTTCATTGTGAGTGTCCATTTGTGTGATTTAAAATAAATAAATAATATCATTTTTTTGTCTGGAATCCTGTGTTAGGCTCTGAATCCTTCCCCATTAAATAAATATTTTGTCCTTATCTTACTCACCTGTCTGTCACCCTCTGCTCTCACTGACTGCCTTCACTATGTTTAAAAACTCAAGCTTCATTCCAGTGCAACAATGCCAAGAAAAGTAGACTCTCCAAAGTATAAACATGTCTTTTTTTATTTTATTCCTAGCACTCATAGTTAATGAGTGCATTAAGAATAGGCACACAGAGATGAAAAAACTTTCAAAAGAATAACATTACTTTTAAAAAACCCTTCCTTATAAGAACACGGTAGACTTGAATTGATGCATCAGTTTCAACATTTAAAAAGCAATAAAACTGAAAAGTATTATTAAAAGTATATTAAGTTAAAAAAAACATACCAATGACTGAATGTCCATTTATCGCTTAAACTATCCCTTCAACATAAAAATGTGTGTACACCCATACATATTTAAACACACACACAAAGGTAGGCTATGCGATGTTTTATTAACACTTTTTGTTATTGTCACGATATGTCCCAGATAGCAGACGGATGTGGGCCACTTCAGGCAATGATGCGGCACTGCAGGCATTCTTATGGCCCGGACCAAATGTATCTGAGCCTAAAGTGGCCCACATGTAAAATGGCAAATATGGCCCAAATATTTAAAATCACATGTGGGCCTTTTTAGGCAAAGATGCGGCACTCGTGGCAATGTGTAATCTGAATGTGAGCCTAAAGTGGCCCATATGATAGATAATGATTATGGCCCAAATATCACAAACCAAATGTGGGCCACCTATGGCAAAAACGTGGCACAATCAACAATGACTACTCTGGATGTAAACCAAAAGTGGCCCACATATAATGCAGCAAATGTGGCCCAGTTATCTTAAAACATATCTGGGCCAGTTTTGGCAAAGATGTGGCACAGTGGCACTGGCTCATCTGGATATGAGCCAAAAGTGGCCCACATATAATGCTGCAAATGTGGCCCAGTTATCTTAAAACATATCTGGGCCAGTTTTGGCAAAGATGTGGCACAGTGGCACTGGCTCATCTGGATATGAGCCAAAAGTGGCCCACATATGATGCTGCAAATGTGGCCCAGTTATCTTAAAACATATCTGGGCCAGTTTTGGCAAAGATGTGGCACAGTGGCACTGGCTCATCTGGATATGAGCCAAAAGTGGCCCACATATGATGCTGCAAATGTGGCCCAGTTATCTTAAAACATATTTGGGCCAGTTTTGGCAAAGATGTGGCACAGTGAGCACTGGCTCATCTGAATATGAGCCAAAAGTGGCCCACATATAATGCAGCAAATGTGGCCCAGTTATCTTAAAACATATCTGGGCCAGTTTTGGCAAAGATGTGGCACAGTGGCACTGGCTCATCTGGATATGAGCCAAAAGTGGCCCACATATAATGCAGCAAATGTGGCCCAGTTATCTTAAAACATATCTGGGCCAGTTTTGGCAAAGATGTGTCACAGTGAGCACTGGCTCATCTGAATATGAGCCAAAAGTGGCCCACATATAATGCAGCAAATGTGGCCCAGTTATTTTAAAACATATCTGGGCCAGTTTTGGCAAAGATGTGGCACAGTGGCACTGGCTCATCTGGATGTGAGCCAAAAGTGGCCCACATATAATGCAGCAAATGTGGCCCAGTTATCTTAAAACATATCTGGGCCAGTTTTGGCAAAGATATGGCACAGTGAGCACTGGCTCATCTGGATGTGAGCCAAAAGTGGCCCACATATAATGCTGCAAATGTGGGCCAGTTATCTTAAAACATATCTGGGCCAGTTTTGGCAAAGATATGGCACAGTGAGCACTGGCTCATCTGGATGTGAGCCAAAAGTGGCCCACATATAATGCAGCAAATGTGGGCCAGTTATCTTAAAACATATCTGGGCCAGTTTTGGCAAAGATGTGGCACAGTGGCACTGGCTCATCTGGATATGAGCCAAAAGTGGCCCACATATAATGCTGCAAATGTGGCCCAGTTATCTTAAAACATATCTGGGCCAGTTTGGGCAAAGATGTGGCACAGTGAGCACTGGCTCATGTGGATGTGAACCAAAAGTGGCCCACAAATAATGCTGCAAATGTGGGCCAGTTATCTTAAAACATATCTGGGCCAGTTTTGGCAAAGATATGGCACAGTGAGCACTGGCTCATCTGGATGTGAGCCAAAAGTGGCCCACATATAATGCTGCAAATGTGGCCCAGTTATCTTAAAACATATCTGGGCCAGTTTTGGCAAAGATATGGCACAGTGAGCACTGGCTCATCTGGATATGAGCCAAAAGTGGCCCACATATAATGCTGCAAATGTGGCCCAGTTATCTTAAAACTTATCTGGGCCAGTTTTGGCAAAGATGTGGCACAGTGAGCACTGGCTCATCTGGATGTGAGCCAAAAGTGGCCCACATATAATGCTGCTAATGTGGCCCAGTTATCTTAAAACATATCTGGGCCAGTTTTGGCAAAGATGTGGCACAGTGAGCACTGGCTCATCTGGATGTGAGCCAAAAGTGGCCCACAAATAATGCTGCAAATGTGGCCCAGTTATCTTAAAACATATCTGGGCCAGTTTTGGCAAAGATATGGCACAGTGAGCACTGGCTCATCTGGATGTGAGCCAAAAGTGGCCCACATATAATGCTGCAAATGTGGGCCAGTTATCTTAAAACATATCTGGGCCAGTTTTGGCAAAGATGTGGCACAGTGGCACTGGCTCATCTGAATATGAGCCAAAAGTGGCCCACATATAATGCTGCAAATGTGGGCCAGTTATCTTAAAACATATCTGGGGTAGTTTTGGCAAAGATGTGGCACAGTGGCACTGGCTCATCTGGATGTGAGCCAAAAGTGGCCCACATATAATGCTGCAAATGTGGGCCAGTTATCTTAAAACATATCTGGGCCAGTTTTGGCAAAGATGTGGCACAGTGAGCACTGGCTCATCTGGATGTGAGCCAAAAGTGTCCCACATATAATGCTGCAAATGTGGCCCAGTTATCTTAAAACATATCTGGGCCAGTTTGGGCAAAGATGTGGCACAGTGAGCACTGGCTCATCTGGATGTGAGCCAAAAGTGGCCCACATATAATGCTGCAAATGTGGCCCAGTTATCTTAAAACATATCTGGGCCAGTTTTGGCAAATATGTGGCACAGTGAGCACTGGCTCATCTGGATGTGAGCCAAAAGTGGCCCACATATAATGCTGCAAATGTGGGCCAGTTATCTTAAAACATATCTGGGCCAGTTTTGGCAAAGATATGGCACAGTGAGCACTGGCTCATCTGGATATGAGCCAAAAGTGGCCCACATATAATGCTGCAAATGTGGCCCAGTTATCTTAAAACATATCTGGGCCAGTTTTGGCAAAGATATGGCACAGTGGCACTGGCTCACCTGGATGTGAGCCAAAAGTGGCCCACATATAATGCTGCAAATGTGGCCCAGTTATCTTAAAACATATCTGGGCCAGTTTTGGCAAAGATGTGGCACAGTGAGCACTGGCTCATCTGTATGTGAGCCAAAAGTGGCCCACAAATAATGCTGCAAATGTGGGCCAGTTATCTTAAAACATATCTGGGCCAGTTTTGGCAAAGATATGGCACAGTGAGCACTGGCTCATCTGGATGTGAGCTAAAAGTGGCCCACATATAATGCTGCAAATGTGGGCCAGTTATCTTAAAACATATCTGGGCCAGTTTTGGCAAAGATGTGGCACGGTGAGCACTGGCTCATTTGGATGTGTGCCAAAAGTGGCCCACATATAATGCTGCAAATGTGGGCCAGTTATCTTAAAACATATCTGGGCCAGTTTTGGCAAAGATATGGCACAGTGGCACTAGCTAGCTCATCTGGATGTGAGCCAAAAGTGGCCCACATATAATGCTGCAAATGTGGGCCAGTTATCTTAAAACATATCTGGGCCAGTTTTGGCAAAGATGTGGCACAGTGGCACTGGCTCATCTGAATATGAGCCAAAAGTGGCCCACATATAATGCTGCAAATGTGGGCCAGTTATCTTAAAACATATCTGGGGTAGTTTTGGCAAAGATATGGCACAGTGAGCACTGGCTCATCTGGATGTGAGCCAAAAGTGTCCCACATATAATGCTGCAAATGTGGCCCAGTTATCTTAAAACATATCTGGGCCAGTTTGGGCAAAGATATGGCACAGTGAGCACTGGCTCATCTGGATGGGAACCAAAAGTGGTCCGTCCATTCATGGCTTGGATGCAACACTTCTGACAATGGCTAATTTAGCTTAAAAAGGAAAGAGTTTGAAACTGTAATGGCCTGAATATTTTTGAAACAACATTTTAACAATATTTTTAGTATGGATGCAGCAGACACTTAGGCTGGATGTACATGTACTTACATCTATGACATATATGCTATTGCTGACATATGTTTTGTAGGTAGAGTGTCTAGAAAAGTTTAAGTGTCTAGGTTCAAACTTATGAGTTTTTATGGTTTTGGGATGTGCAAGAAGATACTTTAGTTGCTGTTTGTGCAAAGCTTGGGGCACAATGATTTTGCCAAGTACATGTTCCTGTATCAAAATATTTTTTTCATCTTGGAACAACAGTCTGTCCATAAAAATAGTCCTAACCCTAAAAATAGTCCTAACCCTAAAAATAGTCCTAACCCTAAACCTACAATCAGAGGGAAATGATAATAACACTGATCTAGAAGCATGGTTACTTGTAAGCCTAAACTTGACATAACTGCAAACTTCAAATCTAATTGGTCGAGTTGAATGCTGTTCCAGGATCAACAAAGATGTTGAGCCAGGAACATGTTGTTGCCTACTCGGTGAAACCTTGCTTATCTCTAACTTCATCTAACTTCTAGAGCAGACCCAGACAAACTTCCAATGGGGCCTCAGGCTCAAGATGACTTAAAATGATGACAAAACTAAAACCATCAAAAATCAAGATATTTCTTATTATTTGGCTATTTTTATAACAAATGTACGGGATTTGTTGTGGAGAATATAAGGGGACATTGAAGTCAAAAAGGTTGCGATTCACGGTTCCTGAAACATGTTAAATATTTTTTTATATTTTTAATATTTTAACATTTAATAAAACATTTTCTTTTTATATTTTAATATATATATATATATATATATTAAAATAAAACAAATATTATATTTTATTATTTTAAAATAAAAAATAAAAAATATTTTATTTAAAATAAATAAACCTTTAATTGTTTTTACATTTCTGGCTAAATATAATTGACATTTATACACCTGTCATATTCAGGCTATAAATAATCTTTCTTAAAAAAAATATAATACTAATTGACAATTGATATAAGAGTAAACGAACGACAAATCAGCAGAAGCAGTCTATGATAAAATAATATTATTATAACTTTTTCAACCATGACAATTCATGACAAAATTGTCCCACTTTTTTGCTTCGGCTTACTACTTACTACTACTAGATCTCTATTTTGTATAAATAAAATATTTACTGCATTTGTAGTTGTCTGTGAAAAAAAAAAAAAAAAAAAATCTAACTGACGATTTGACGGCCCTTTAAATTTAAACGTAGCCGGAAAGCGCGAAAAAGGCGCTCAAACGTCAGAAGATTGTCAGTTGGAGGGAGGACGGACTGCAAAAAGTCAAGGTAAGATCGATATGTTTCTTTTTGTTAGCGATTGCTTCGTTATATCCAGTTGGAGTCCGCATGTTGTGTGATAGAGTTGATGGAATAATTTATATTCGAAGTTACATTATTTTGGCAGTTCAACTCTAAGCTAACGTTACTTGAATGCGAAATGAACAAGTAAAGAATAATTGCGTCGTGGCCGTTACACCTCGGGTGTGCATTATTTTTATAATAATTCAACGGCCTGGAGTCAATTATTCCGCTTATACTACAGTTACCACATCTCGAAATATTGTTCAGATGATGTATTTCAAGACGTTTGTAAAGTTTTTGTCATTAAAACGCTCTTGTATGTAGGACTAATTCCTTGCGCATCTAAACCCATGCTCCGTTGCTAATTCCAGAACGTCATTTTAGAGTTAGTAACGGAGGTCTGAGCCGCTGATAGCAGAGTTATGCTGGACACACTTAACGACTAGAAACATTATCTGACTGTGACTGAACGCGCTGAATACGCGCGCATGATCAGTCATAAGTATCAAATTACATTCACGGCCTTACAGTAAGTGTGTCCCCGGCTTTATGCAGTTATTAATGCAGTTATGAGAGAGAGAGAGAAATGTGCGTCAATATTATTATTTATTTATTAATTGAATTCGTTTTAATTAATTCGTTCATTCTTTTTTTCTATTAGTGACAGATGGCCTAATAAATGAAACACAAAGCCCTTTTAACAAGTATAGGCCTTTCAATAATTATTTATTTGTTAGGCTATATTATCTGCAATAATTACAAAAACTCGTGCAGCAGGACTATCAATTTATTTAAATATTCAGTTTAATTTTCTATTGATTATATTATATATGACTGTTCTTCATTTATTTAAATTAAATTTAAAGTTTTTCTTGTTATGAATTGTATCCTATTTTCCGTTATTACAGTTAACTACGCAAAGTGATATGGAACTGTAATGAGGTCAAGACCTGCCGGAACTACTTTAGCCGTGCGGTTCCCTGAATATAATTGCACACCGTAGAACGTTTGTCAACCAATCAGATTTAAGCATTCAACGGCCCTAGACCTCAAGGACACTGCAACTTCACCTTGTAAGTTGAATATGGAACTGCATCAGTGATAGAGTGGCAGGCCTACAGTAGAAAACAGGTTAAGAAAGCAAGTATCCAAAAATGAGACTTTTCTAAATGCCAACTAAGCGTGAAGTGATATAATGTTAGGGCTGCACGATTATGGCCAAAATGATAATCACGATTATTTTTGATCAATATTGAGATCACGATTAATTATCACGATTATTTGTTGATTTGAACCAAAACACATTTTTGTCACATAGGCCAATTATACATACCTGCTTTCACATTCATATTGTGCTACATTTCCTGCTAATGTACAAATATGTGCAGCAAAATAAAATAGGTTCTCTTATTCACCAAAATTCAGTGCATCTCCTTAAAGAATAAATACAAATAAATCATTTATTATTATTTTATATTGTATTTATAATATTTTATATACATTGTATTTATAATTAATATTAGGATAGACTACCGGTACCTATTATTACATGGCTTGGTTAAATTCTAATGTAGAATGCGGTCTGTTATTTCTTGATAACAGAACTTAGTTCTTTAACGGAAGCAATACAATCGTTTTTAAATCAATAAACTCATTTTTAAATCAATATTTTGTGTCAAATTATTGATTTATTTGTAGGTAGCCATGTAAGTGGGATCCCGATGTCGGTGAATAAAATTCAGAGTCATTGTTATTTGAAAAGTCTCTTGTTATTTGAAGTCGCTCGCGCGCAGACACCCTCGGTCTCTCTCGCGCACTATTGCTCGCGCACAGACACCCTCGGTCTCTCTCGTCCAGTTCGCTTCGCTTTTGTCCAGTCCGGCAAAACATTCTAGTTTCTATATCTAGAAACTAAGCTGCGCGGTGCAGGGAACAACTCTGATTATTGGCTCATTAAGCCACGTGATCAGACAGTGGTTTACTCGTGATCGTGATTAAAATTTTATTAATTGACTGTGCAGCCCTATATAATGTATTTTTAATTTTCTTCTGAATTGGGTAACTGTGAGTAGTGTTAATATAAAACATGTATCCATGGCTTTTAAATGATCTTTTTTAGATTACTGCATTGAGCTTCATTGGAGGAGTTGACATTAAGGATAGCGTTTGGCGGGTTATGGGGCACTGTATTACCAACTCCCTTGGCAAACAACTCAACTGGCGTGGCATCAATGGCAAAACAGCTTTCCACAGACTCCAGCTGAAAGATGTAATTACTGGTAAGTGATACATTTCACTATCTTCAGTCTAATAAGTCCATTCTCTACTTCTTGCATGCTTGATGCATATTAATGCTCAGATTACGAAATTATTAAAAAAGGTTGATTAAAAAAAAGTAAACAGTAAAGCACTTGTACTGCTCTGCCCTGGCAAGGGTATGGCAGCCAGCAGTTTATCACTAAAAGCTTAATTGTGGAAACAATCCCAAACATTGCTGTCCATCCCCACACATACTGTATGGAACTCTCATACAATGAGAAACTGATGCAACAGGCAATGGATATATCCATATTACCTGTTGCATCCCTTATGAAAAAGTATAGGCTAGTTTAAATAAATATATACTTTAAGTTTATTTTATGAAGTATTCTCAAGTAATGTTCAAGTACAGTTGTGGTCAGACTTAACGGCACCCCTGGTAAATATGATCAAAAATAGCTGTAAAAAATAAATCTGGATTGTTTATCTTTTTGATCTTTTATTTTTTAAAAATCTCAAAAATCTAACCTTTCATTGAAGTAAAATAATTGAAAGTGGGGGGTAAATCACATTATGAAATAAATGCTTTTCTCCAAAACACGCTGGCCATAATGATCTTTTGCAAAGATAACAGCTCTGAGTTTTCTTCTATAATGCCTGACGAGTTTGGAGAACAACTAAAAAGAGATCAGAGACCATTCCTCCTTACAGAATCTCTCCAGATCCTTCAGATTCACAAGTTCATGCTGATGCTGCTTCTCTTCAGTTCACCCCACTCATTTTCTATAGGGTTCAGTTTAGGGGACTGGGACGGTCATGGCAGAAGCTTAATTTTGTGCTCAGTGACCCATTTTTATGTTGATTTTTATGTTTGTTTTGGACCGTTGTGTTGGAAGATCCAACCACGACCCATAATAAGATTTATACTTGGGTATAAATCTGATTGGTTTATTTCACGTTACGCCCAAACCACATGAATAATGAAGCTACTTCAGACCAACCCATTTTAGGTTTGCGTCGGACGCAAGAGTCGTTTATCCCGCCGGTATAATAGCGTCAGCGGCCGGGATCCGCCCACAAAGTTACTTGCGTTTCGCGTTTGATACTTGCGTTTCAGATATGCTGGAGTTTTTTTTTGGTGGAGCGAGGATGATATTTCTTGAAGCTCTCCCAAAACAACATGTTTTTTGATGTAGGGGTTGTTTGATATATTTGTTTAGGCTTTCTGACCCCCAAGACTCAAGTAATCTCTGCAATTCTCCATCTGTGATCCTTGAAGACTCTTTGGTCACTCAAACTCTCCTCCTCACCGTACATTAAGGTAATATAGACACACGTCCTCTTCCTGGCAGATTCGTAACATCTTTAGTTGATTAACTTCTTAATTATTGTCCTGATGGTCAAAATGGGGATTGTCAATTCTTTTGCTACTTTCTTAGAGTCACTTTCTATTTTGTGAAGCTCAACAATCTTTTGATGCACATCAGAACTATATTCTTTGGTTTGACTCATTGTGATGAATGATTAAGGGAATTTGGCCTCTGTGTTTCCTCCTATTTAAACTCCTGTGAAACAAGAAGTCATAACTGGACAATTCTATGTTCACCATGGTGTGCTAAAAAAGGTATAATGGAAATATACTTCTGAGATATTTTACTCGTTAAAAAAAATCTAGGGGTACCAATAATTTCATAATCCATAATCCATTTTCTGACGCAGTCCGATTTTCCTAGCAGGTGTCAAACTTGTTCCTTTTGGGCATCTGGAAGCAAAGAGTGTCCTTGGCCATGGCCAAAATGTTCTTTACATTGGCGCTGACAAACTATGCACTTGGCTTGTGGGCCCTAATTGGGTCCCAAGATTTTAAAGGTTGTGTAATCCATCCTTGCATTTACAAATGTTATCTTTTTTTAGGAACTGTCAGAAACAACAGACTGACAGCTGCGGCCACTGATCAAGAGATAGAATCATTTATTAAAAAATGGCTTCATCTTGCAAGTGACCGAGACGGAGGGAGAAGAGAAAGAGAGAAACGAAGGAGGGTCCAAGACACCTGTAAGTCAGTTACATTGTGTTTTTGCTATATGTGTATAATACCATGGTCTGTCTGAATACTTGATTTTGATTGGCTGCAAGGTGTGCATTAAAACATTTGTAACACTTTACAAGTTAACATTAGTTAACTACTTTAGTTAACATGAGGCCAGAACCATTCTTCTACAGCATTTATTAATCTTAGTTAATGTTAATTGTGATGCTTACTAACCCATTATTAAAATCAATAGCTGTATTTGTTAACATTAGTTGATGCACTGTAAACTAACATGAACAAACAATGATTGACTAACATTAAGAAAGCTTAATAAATAATGTAGTTCATGTTAGTTAATACTAGTTAATACATTAACTAATGTTAACAAATAAGACTAGTGTTACCAAACCGTTTAATGCACTGGTAGTTCCAGTCCATTTATTCACCATTCAGTATTAATGTGCTGCTTTCATTAAAGCACATAGAGAGCTGTTTTTAAAGTTTTTAAAACTTGCAGCTTCACTATTAGTAAAAAGTAAAAACAAATTATTTGTTTTTTTTTTATTTAATTTGGCTTCTAAATAGTTGTGCGTGTGTGTTTGTTTTGTATTTCAACACTATTGTATAATCAGCGTTCTGTTACTGAGTCAACAGTTTTTATCATTTGTGTATCCAATTAAGGCTTGCAAGATTGCCATGACGAAGGTGGGCCCAGTCAAGGAGATAATGATGACCAAAGCTACTGGAAACATGTTTTATTTTTATTTAGTTTCTACAATGCTTTCTATGCACATATTTTGTGTTTGTTTATTTTTTTTATATATATATATTTTTAGATTGCTTTCCAGTTTTGAAAATGTAAACTTGCAGTGGGTTGTTCTTTGGCAATATTAATAAATGATGCAAATGTTTTCAGAAATGTGTTTGGATTGTAACTTACCTTAACATAAAGAGGGGCCATATCTCTTTACTGTATGTTTGATATTGTTGATGCAGAGTTCACTTAGTGCGCGCGCACACACAAACACACACAGTTATGGTTTATTTAGTTAATTCTTGGCTAACATGTGACTGATCAAATGTCCTGCTTGTGGACCAGATCTGGCAAACAGGAGTGCATTGCAAAAGTGCCACCATTCCATGCTGCTTTGGCCCACGTGAGGAATGTTGGGAAAGACCAGGGTTTGTGTAAAAATCAACTGTTGCCAGGTGTGGTTTATTTGGTTTGTTGTTGGTTACATGTGGCATTGCTAAGGCTTTCTTATGGCCCAAATGTGGAAAACAGGAGCGGGTCGCACAATTGCCAACATTCCATGTGGTATGTGGGCCAGAGTAAGGTATCAGATCTGAGCCAGAATTAAAATTAACTATGTCACACATTTGTTTTGTTTAAGGTTGACATGCGGCATTGCTATGGCTTATCTGTGGCCCATATCTGGAAAACAGGAGCGGGCCGTCCAAGTGCCATCATTCTCATCTGGCCCACATACCGCGTGGAATGATGGCATTTGGGCGGTCTGCTCCTGTTTGCCAGATTTGGGCCACAATTAAGCCATAGCAATGCCGCATGTCAGCCGTAAACAAAACAAATGAAGCAGAACTGGGCCACATCTAACCCAGACACCAAAATTGCTGTGGCCCAGATCCAGCCCACACTTGACACTTTCATCTGGCCCACATACCGCGTGGAAAGATGGCACTTGGGCGGTCCACTCCTGTTTGCCAGATTTGGGCCACAATTAAGCCATAGCAATGCCGCATGTCAGCCGTAAACAAAACAAATGAAGCAGAACTGGGCCACATCTAACCCAGACACCAAAATTGCTGTGGCCCAGTTCTGGCCCACACTTGACACTTTCATCTGGCCCACATACCGCGTGGAATGATGGCACTTGGGCGGTCCGCTCCTGTTTGCCAGATTTGGGCCACAATTAAGCCATAGCAATGCCGCATGTCAGCCGTAAACAAAACAAATGAAACAGAACTGGGACACATCTAACCCAGACACCAAAATTGCTGTGGCCCAGTTCTGGCCCACACTTGACACTTTCATCTGGCCCACATACCGCGTGGAATGATGGCACTTGGGCGGTCCGCTCCTGTTTGCCAGATTTGGGCCACAATTAAGCCATAGCAATGCCGCATGTCAGCCGTAAACAAAACAAATGAAGCAGAACTGGGCCACATCTGGCCCAGACACCAAAATTGCTGTGGCCCAGTTCTGGCCCACACTTGACACTTTAATCTGGCCCACATACCGCGTGGAATGATGGCACTTGGGCGGTCCGCTCCTGTTTGCCAGATTTGGGCCACAATTAAGCCATAGCAATGCCGCATGTCAGCCGTAAACAAAACAAATGAAGCAGAACTGGGCCACATCTAACCCAGACACCAAAATTGCTGTGGCCCAGTTCTGGCCCACACTTGACACTTTCATCTGGCCCACATACCGCGTGGAATGATGGCACTTGGGCGGTCCGCTCCTGTTTGCCAGATTTGGGCCACAATTAAGCCATAGCAATGCCGCATGTCAGCCGTAAACAAAACAAATGAAGCAGAACTGGGCCACATCTGGCCCAGACACCAAAATTGCTCTGGCCCAGATCTGGCCCACACTTGACACTTTCATCTGGCCCACATACCGCGTGGAATGATGGCACTTGGGCGGTCCGCTCCTGTTTGCCAGATTTGGGCCACAATTAAGCCATAGCAATGCCGCATGTCAGCCGTAAACAAAACAAATGAAGCAGAACTGGGCCACATCTGGCCCAGACACCAAAATTGCTGTGGCCCAGTTCTGGCCCACACTTGACACTTTCATCTGGCCCACATACCGCGTGGAATGATGGCACTTGGGCGGTCCGCTCCTGTTTGCCAGATTTGGGCCACAATTAAGCCATAGCAATGCCGCATGTCAGCCGTAAACAAAACAAATGAAGCAGAACTGGGCCACATCTGGCCCAGACACCAATATTGTTGTGGCCCAGTTCCGGCCCACACTTGACACTTCACGGGGTATTTGGGCCAGATGGAAGTGTCAAGTGTGGGCCAGATCTGGGCCACAGCAATTTTGGTGTCTGGGCCAGATGTGGCCCAGTTCTGCTTCATTTGTTTTGTTTACGGCTGACATGCGGCATTGCTATGGCTTAATTGTGGCCCAAATCTGGCAAACAGGAGCGGACCGCCCAAGTGCCATCATTCCACGCGGTATGTGGGCCAGATGAAAGTGTCAAGTGTGGGCCGGAACTGGGCCAGAGCAATTTTGCTATCTGGGGTCAGTTGTGTTCAGGAAGTTTCAGTTTTCATGGACTTTTAGTTTGTTTTCATTCATCATATGCTCCTTTGTTTGCGTTTTCCTGTCAATCATCAGTTCCCTTGGACACTAATCATCACAGCTGTTCATCATTTAGGTTATCACCATGTGTATATTAGTTCCTCACCATCTCTCTGTTTGTCCGGTCTCGTTTGCGTTAGCACTTGTCTGTATCTGCCTGGTGGATGTTTATTAAACTTTGCATTTATCCTGATCTTCTTCATCTGTCTGTCTAACGCTTGCTAGCAATCATCAATAGAAGTATGTACATATATCTTCTGTGCAAGTCTCAGGACCAAAACATTTTTGTCCAATCATTGCATTCGGTCCGAATACAACGATACGATGTCCTACCTGTCTGTCAACACATGTATTTCCATACCTCTGCTCAAATTGGGTTGTTTTTAACCCAGCATTTTTTAGAGTGTACGATGTACCCACATTGGACCAGAGGTTTAGAAAATTGATGGATGATTCAGCTGCGGGCGCTATCTTCTGGTCAGACACGGGAATTCATTCAGTGTGACCCTCAAAGTGCATTATGGGTATTCTCTAGTCGTTGAGTGTACATCGGTTGTACACTCGTTATTGCAGTGCATTATGGGTGAATGAGTGCACTCGATAAAGTCCACTATGGTTATGAACACCACTAAAGATGGTTGTCCCCTAAAACAGTGCCCTATTTAAGGGTATAAGCGGTGTTTTTGGACAGAGCCACAGTCACAGCCACCTTTTACAGTTCCTCGTGAACCAAAACAACGAGCTTATGCTGCCTTCAGTCCATGTCATAACTGTAATTACAAGATGGCAACCCATGTCATTCTACCGGATCTAATCTACGGATTTATGCATTTTATGGATTTATGCATTTCTATGTCAATACTATCAACACCGAAATTAATCTGCCGCAGTCATGTGGTGCAAGTAAGATCCGTGTAAGTTGTTTACGTTCATTATTATTGCAATGTTATGTGATTTAAGACATGAGGTAGTTTAATGCCGTCTCTCATGTCATGATGCTTTGCAGACTCTGTGCGTTCATGTGTGGCTTTGGAGACACTCTGAAGGGAGTGAGGAATCTTATGCTTTCAAAGCTAGCTTGCTATTGCTAGCCTGTCCAAAATTGCCTACCCTACCTTTAAGATAACGGATTAGCTATATGTAATCCTTTAGCTGATGGTATACATTATCCCTACCTGTAAAACCTTTTTTTAGATAACCCAAATGTATATTGTTAGTATTCAGCAAAATAAAATAATATTTTGGACTTGAATGAAACTACCGGTAGTTAATCTTTTTTCGGTTACCAATTTTCATTGCTCACCAGGCTCCAGGACTGACACATTTTCAACTATATGAGAGGCCTAGTTTCAACAGCTGTATTAGAAGGGAGTGACTTACAAAAACACACACCTACACACCATAGTTTGGCAGTATCAAAGTGTGCTGTAGAGAGAGAGAGAGAGAGATAGTTTTTGGATGTGTCCTCATTGTGGAGGAGGACAGATGGAGTACAAAAAGTCCCCTGCCTTACCTCGCCTTGCCTTCCCTATCTTTGTCTCTCTCTCTTTCTCTGCTGACTTTTGCAAGGCGTGCATGCAGAGCTGTTTAGATTAATTTTGTCACTAAACACACACCTCTGCACATAGAAAGCACAAGTGCATTAAGATCCAGTGATGCATTGATAAGCGAATCAAATATCTCTCACACATAAAGAAAAAGAACGAAAAGTTAGAGCAGCCCTCTCTGTGCTTTAAAAAAAAAAACTCTATAAAATTCCAGCCTTGATAAACAGACAATAGCAGCTCTAGCCTTGTGTCAACCCAGCACAGTCACACAATGCAGCTATTGATTTATCCACAAAACAAAAGACTGAAGACATAGACATTCGCTGTCCATATGATTTATTTGAAGAACTCCACTTTTCTTTCTGCCACAACCTGTTAATAAATAATCAGGAATTGTGTGTTTTGTGGTCTATATATTTCACATCCTCGCAATCTCGTAATTACAACATGTACCACCTGACCTCACCTGACCACCTGACGCTCTGAGTGGAACGGCATGAGTTGTCATCTCAAATAACGGTAATTACGACATGACTTGAACGCAGCTTAAATGAACAGCATTTGGCTGGTTTTTCAAAAGTACATAATGTTTTCAGAGGAAAACTTTTTATTGAGGGAAAAAGTGCACATTTAGAGAAAGATAAAACCCATGAGGTTGAGAGTGTCATTCTGTTCTCTATCAATGAGCTGAATGCAATCTTACCACTCAGACTTTCTTAACATTCTTACTGAGCCTATATCACTGTCGAACCCATTTAACCACTAAGCTTAGCAGACTGAAAATCACTCAGTGAGTGCTCTCAGTCCTTCACATGCATATGCAAAGTGCAATGGTTGGAGGTGGATGAGTGTAACGAGTGGAAAAGGTTAGTCAGAGGTATGACCTTTATAATCCCCTTCTGACCAAAGCTTATGAGAGCTAATGTGAATCAGGGTGTGTTTGTGTAGCTAAACATGAAAAAAAGTAACTCTCAAAATGTGCTGTCATTTAAACAGTGCACTGCACAGACCGGAAATCCTCTTTAGGTACATGCAGATTGGTTTCATCAACCATCACTTACTTCACACAAACATCCTTTTGACACAAAACACATGTTATATAACGAACACATTTGTAATCTTAGTGAACACACACACACACACACTAATGATCATCTTGTTTGCCTTCTACAGAAGAGCGAGAGCATGAAAGAGATGTTTGCCTATATGAGAGCAGTGTGTGCTGACGAGAACATGGAGACTTAAAAATAGCTATTTTTGGGTAAACAATCCGGGTCTTGTAGAAATAAGGAGATAGCGGAAATCAGTGCATAACTCATTTAGGCTATTACCTCATTCTGGCACTATTAGGTTACAATGCTGAAAGTAATTGCCTATCTGACTGCGAACATCAAAAAACACACTTCATCTCCATATCAGAGCTGTCAAATAAACAGTGAGTCACTATACAAACATCATTTGATAACCATCACACACCAAATGAATGACATTAAATACAGGAAACAATAATAAAATTGCACATCCTTCCTTCCAATCTCTGTTCAGAGACTGTGATCTCCTCATTTAAAGAACTAAAAATCAATGTCACTGGAGCAACCAGCTAAAAGGCTGAAATATAATCCCTGCACTGAATGAATCAGGATATTCCTCATGCTTTCCCTGCAGGCTGCATAACAGAGCGATTAAAACCGAGCTGATCTGCACGCCATGCGATCGTGGCATTGGAGTTGGCAGTGGGTTGGTTTGTAGCCTACTGTAAACATGAACTTTGTCCAACCTCTAAGCTTTATGACTGGTTTCAGTGTGCCGAGGTGGACAACAGCTTTGGATTATCTCAAATAAAACATAAACCACCTTCTAACCATTAGATAGATTAAAAAACACTTGATAGAAATCGTTGCTAAACATATAGATCGGAACTGAGCTTGACACTGATTATGTAATGCAATCCATTTTAGATTCATAATAAGTCATGTCTATCCAGAATGTTCTGCACTGTGGCTTGAAAACAGGCACACCTCCAGCTTTCAGTTATTAAGTGGACAAGAGGTCTTTAATGGTGTGCTGTTACCATTGCACGAATAACTACGTTCCATGGTTTATATAATTACCGTGGTAATGCCATTTGACTTAACTACTGTACAGGTGTCACCTGGAAGAGAAAGTGGGTTTCCCATGATGGGCTAAGTTCATAAAGTCAGCGGGGCTTACTTGAAAATAAACGTCAAAAATGCCGTGTTGTAGTTGACATGCATATATAACTCATGTGCACACAAACACCTTAATGAGTGCCATAAATGTATCACAGCAGCTATGTTATTCATTTAAATATGTAATTCTTACATCTGTCTATTTCAATACTTATTATATGGAATAGATTAGAAAAACACCACAGATCACAGAATACAAATTAACTGTTGTTTGACATTATTCCTAGCAACCAGTTTTACAACATGCAACATGCGCGATGTAAACATGTTACTCACCGCGACAGACCCGGACGAGGAGGCGATATACACTCTGACGTAGACCCCGAAGCCATTTGTTTTGAGAATAATGGCTGGCTGATGAAGTTATTGGCTGGCTAGCCGGCTCAGCCAAAACCTAAATGGCTGCTGCAGCCGCCAAACTTTTCATAGCTGCAAATGGCTGAAGCTGCCACTTCGTGTCTACAGATGTCTATATGTTACTGATTTACTAGATCTCAATATTTCCAAGCAATGCATGGCTTACACTATATTTATACAAAATGCAATACAATGTAATAAAGAAAACACCAGATCGCGGAGAAGTATGTTGATTAAGAACGCAAACTTTTGTTGAATTTATGAGAAATCTACAGACGCAAATAGACAAAGTGCAGTAAAATAAAGACCTAAATGTGTATTTCGGACTTTTTTTCACCACAAGTCTGAAAGAAGACATGTTATTGAAGACAAATATCCAAAAATCTCAAAATTGACCAGTAAAAAAAAAAACACGATGTTTTTGCCTGCCGTGTCTCGCCTTAATATAAACACACTGTTATCAGTATTATTTTGGACTAAGTTTTGCACATTTCACTTCAATGTACACTGAAGCATGCGTCGTGAATTAGCAATGTGGAAACGGTGGTTTGTTACTGCAGTAATATCACGTTCAGTGCTATAAATCTCTCCGTTCCAGAATATTTGGTTCATAACATCCATCTTTGATTCAGGTGTTTGTGCAACCGTACCCTGAAGATTTAACAAAAGTCTGGGTAGGCCTAAGTTTAAAAAAAAGTAAGTAGGAATCAGGAAAGTATGTGAGAAGGGAGATCAAAATTACCTTGCTTGCTTCTTTCCGCAATTTCACCTCAGTGCGAGAAAAAAATGCACCGCTTCTTCTGTACGGAAAACGAGCAATTTTAATTGGTCGTCAATTCACTGTGAGTCTGTGTATCGTAGCAACGAGCACAAGTCTGTGCTGTTATGAATCCAGTGGGGAAATAGATATCGTGTATTGTTTTTATATTTCGTGTGTGTATGTCTCTATGTGATAGATTTATTATTTGATGCAAATAATACCGGCTCAGCCAAACTTTATCAGATGGCGGCTCAATTTGGCTTCTGAAATTATTGGCTGGCGGCGGCTGAAATTCTAAATGGCGCAAATGGCGGCGCCTGGCGGCGGCTTCGGGGTCTACTCTGACGACCATCCTAATCCTCACTTGCCCTCTCGAAAAAGAATGAAGACTGGTTAATGTTGCGTTCTCTCGTTCTATAGACTTCTTTGGATCTGCGGTGACGTCACTTCGCCCTTTGAAATTAAAGTGAGTGCGCGCGCCCAGTGTGTTATAATAAAGCCGCTCGCGCTCCATCAGTGCACTTCACTCCACCGTCGGGAGCGCGAGACACTCAGCGCTCAACTCCAGCTCAAGAAGGGAATCATGGGAAATGTAGTTTTAATCTCATAAAAAACGAAGCCTATCCTTGTTGCATTAATCCTTCGTAGGGGATTATCATGTCAAGAACATGACGATAATAATAAATTAGTTAGCATAAATATTATTGTCATCATATTTAGGATGTTGCTGCCAAGTCAATATTGTAATTTCATCATAATGGAAATAGGCCTATAGGAACACTGTTATAGCCTAATGTTGCCACGCCACCATGTGTTTGTAACCCACTGTTGTGGGAAGAAAGGCAATAACAGTGTGCCTATTACACACACACACACACACACACACACACACACACACACACACACACACACACACAGTCTTTATAGGCAACATTAGTAGTATTTTCACACACAAATTTTTTTTAAGCCAGTTATTTATATTTTTTGCTGTAGTGTGCCAGTGGGAAATATTAATTTACATCTCCAAATATTTATTTTGCCATTAATTGTAATAATCCAATGAAATTTGTTTATGCACTAGGAATCTGACAACAGCCAGTATGCTCCACACTGAGATCTGATCTCACCATCATCGAGTCTTTCAGTGATTACACGAGGAAACAGAATAAATCCATAAGAAACGTCTCCAAGACGCTTTAAGAAAGCGACCTGCAAAGCTACATGTAGGACAAAAGCTGTTTTTTGTTTTGTCATTTTAGTTAATATTTTAACATTGTTCCTGTTGGAAAAATATATAATATGAAAATGTATATTTTATATATAAACACATTTTAACTAAAATAATATTATATTTTTTATTTATTTAAATAGCCTATCATCTAGTGCGGTCATAACTAACTGCTAAATAAGTAAAGTTTTTAATGTCTTATTATTTCAGCTATTAATGCCAGTCTGACTCATGACTTGCTTTTATTGTATGTCTTTCTGACGAGTTTTGCTGTTTTGCTCCTTTTAATAATACACCGACGCCTGAAGCCTGTCTGTCTGTCAGTGTAATATCAGCCGAGCTCAACAAGTGGTGACGGAGTGACAGGGGCGCGCACGTTGCCATGGAGAGGCGTCACTATGACACTAGTCCAGTAGCAGAAGGCGAGGCGTGGATTCAGAGATTTCACCAACTCCTTCAGTAAAGCACATATTCCTCTTCAAAAGCTACAATATCCACCATAATCGACCTCAGATGACGCTTGATTAAATGATAGACGACCAAACATCCGCATTCGCTCTCTCTTTACCGTATTGTATAAGGTTTTGCTAATCGTTTGGTGTCGTCTCTCCAGTTGAGAGTGTTGTGTGTTGTCCTAGTTGCACGATATAATCCAGCTAGCTCGTCATGTGGCTGGCTAGCGAGTTTGCGAGCCGTTAATCGAGCCATGTTATGAAGAAACTGACTGAAGAACAAGAAACTGGTAAGTACTTTTAAGATAATTTCACGCGCGTTCTTCCAGTGTACGTTCAGGGTTTGCTAATCCTTTTGTCACTCGGAAAACACTAACAACCAGTTAACGTTAGTAAATAAGAAACACCAGCAGCTTCTTCCGTGATACAATGATACTCTTATTAAGATGCAGTCAGACATTGTTTTGTTTTAAATAAAGACATGTTGACCGACTTCCTGTTGTTTATGGACACCTGTAGTTGGACTAAGGCTAAGCTGACTTATTTCCCGAGTTCTGAATTCAGCTCTTTTGATATGATATTTGGCAACAGTGCCTATAATTTCTTCATTATTGTAAGTTCATCTAAAGTGAATGCTATATATTTCTGAATTATAGCCTATATATTTTTATATAACGTTAATCACTTTATGTTTTTTACTCAAGTTTGAGTCAATTTTTATAAGAATGTCAACCAAACTGATTTACATTTGTTGTTGTGATGGTTACTAAGGCCACTCAAAGTCAAACTGGCCTGTCAGTGCAGGTGGTTTCAGTGCTTGATGCCAGTTCATCACATATGTACAAAACACTGTGTAATGGGCTTCTCCTTGGTCATTTAAAAAGGGTTTTAACATTAGACTGACCCTATGTATGAATGTCTTATGTGTAAAAACACTCTCTGTTTGTGTGCTATGTATCAGTTTTGCATTTGCTAAATATTCCTTTCCTAAAGTCAATAATAGGTCTGTGGCAGAATATAACAAAAAAATTATCTCAATTACAGATTAATTCAAAACTAATTTGTAAGGACTTTTTTGGGGGGGCTAAGCTATAATTAAAATTTGTTAGTAGCAAATATGCCTGATATTTTTGGTAAAGGTCTTATAAATTCAAGATTTCCTTTATTTTTGACGTTAACTCAACTTTTAGGCAAATATGTTATATCAACTTTAAAGAATATATAGGCCTATATATCCACCTTTTTTTGTGTGTGTGTGTGTGCAAAAACTAAAACAAATTTGACACGTCTTAATGGATGCCATAGAAACACTTTACCAAAATAGAGGGAGGTGAAAGGTGAGGCAGTAATTGAATGTGTTTAGCATGCCATTAAGGAGTGAATGATATTATTGGTCGCTTACAAAGGGCATACTCAATCTCCATGGTGACCGAGACCAGAGAGGATATCAGGATTCTGCAGGTTCAGGGACAGAAAAAGGAGGACTTGTCAGTAGCCTTACAAAAGCGTCATAAATCTTGCTTATTTTATGACGATACACCACAGATCTGCTGTGGCTCATTTTTGTCTTGCAACCAGCTCTATTGACTCTTTGTTCTTAGTGACACTTGGTGATTTCTTATTTGTACTCAATTTGAGACCATCATCACAACACAATTTATGCCATGTTTTGGTAAGAAAGTGTCTGGCAACCACATATCTAAGTGGCTTAGTGTTTGAGATTTGCTCGACCGTGCCTAAAGTAATAATGTACCAAATTTTATGGCTGAATACATCATATCTGTTAGTGTCTTGGCTCGCCTGGCTGGACATTGTATATCTAACAGTACTAGTTGAGAATTAATAACACGTTACTATTGTGAATGAGCCTCAAATTTGACGTTGTCTTGATTCAATCTTGATGAAGCCTCTCAGACGGCTTAGTGTCTGGATTTATGCCACGATTCGCTCAAAGCTCACACCCAAACTCACAACCTGATTTGCAAACATACCGTGCCTTTTTTGATTTGTGTGTTTGAAGGGATGTGTGCTGTTTATTAATAGTGAGTGAAGCGCATATTCCGTTCAGTCTCAGTCTGATGTTGTCTGGATCATTGTGAACTGTATTGCAGGGGAAGACATGGACTTGCATGCAGAAAATCAGGAATCAGAGCACAGCCGATTGTCTCACCGAAGTGACGCGAAGATCTCAGAATCTCCTCGACATTCTGGGAAAAAGGAGAAATACTGGAAAGACATTGGGAGCTCGGCTGGGGATAATGCGCGAACCAGAACACAAGAGCCGACTGGAGACCCAGACCGCGATCGGTGTTCGGATGGAGATCGCAGCAGTGCCTCTTTCTACTCGGATGATTATGAAAACATCTCGCACTCGGATCGGTCGCTCTCGTCAGCCTCTCCATCTCCACACAGAAAAGGGAGATCTAAGAGAGTGTCCAGCAGCCCCTTACATCGAACAGGTATACACACGCACATAATAGGCAAACACATCCAGTCCAAAAGTCTGAAATCCCATTGAAAATCTAGGAAGAAGAAAAACAAAAATAGAAAAACAAAGAATCATTATGATGTAAAAAGAAGAAGAAATATTTAAGATTATGCACAATTTTTAAGTCACTGATCACATAAGTAACTGACCATGTGCATACTACAAGTATAATTATAATATATAAATAAAATGTGCTTTGTGCATAAAGTCACATGTTTCATTGAAGCACAAGATGCTCATTGAATTGATCCCAAATCATGTTTGGATAATGATTGCTGGCAAGGTTTCGCACTTGTTCATTTAACTCAAGTACTGTTTATGCAAAACCTTGTTTACCTCTCCTTTGCACTCACTTTATTAAAAGCCAGCAACATAATGGAACAAATTCATCAGCAATCCCGAAAGTCAAGCGCATTAAATTAGTCTGAGATGTCCTCTTATCCACTAGTTACAGGTGTAACATAATTAACATGATGATCAAGGCCATCAGCATCTAAATCTTGATCTAATCTAGCGCATGGCCAGTGTATTTTTTTTTTTCAGTTAATTTTCTTGAGACACTCTGATTGCTGTGAATCATCCAGATCTGAGTGATGGGCAGCAGTGTGATGTTCTCACTCAAAAGATACTCAATCATACAGTCTTATAAATTAACGCTTTCTCACAAAACCTGTCGAGGACATGGCCAGGTCATAATTAACTCTGAAAACTAGACTACAGCATCTTTTAGGAAATAACTGTTGTGTCCTGCAGTACCAATAACGACCACCAGATTGCACAAGAGATATTTAGCATCAAGCATAATTTGAATAGAAAATTACTTGGCCAATGCTAATATATTAATAGGAATGTTGGATTGTACACTACCATTCAAATGTATGTGAACATTAAGTTTACTTTCATTCAGCAAGGTTTCATTAAAATGGTCCTAAGTTTTAAATAATGAACCAATAAAGACTTTTACTTTTTTTTAATAAATGCTGAATCAGAGTCCTGAACAAATGTATCATGCTTTCCACAAAAATATTAAGTAGCACAAACCGTTTTCAACATTGTTACTTGTGCACCAAATCAGCAGAGTACAATGATTTCTGAAGGTCAAAAATACAGTAAAATATATATAAAAAATGTAAATATATATTTAATATGTGCATGTATGTTTCTATTCAGATATATGGTAATAACCACACATATTTGTGTGTGTGTGCTGTGTTTTTTTAAGGCCTTATTTACTTATGTGTACTTATATTTATTATTCTTTTCAGGTGTGCATAAAGGTGTGTCACGCCGTCTCCCACCCCATCATCCTCAGCAGCAATCAGGAGGCATCCGATCACAAAGTTTGAGTAAAGACGCTCCATCCAAAGAAGTGGACCCCGTCACCAAGCGCATGCTGTCTGCACGTCTGCTAAAGATCAACGAGTTGAAGAACGCGTTGTCTGAGCTGAGGCTGCATACAGACAAGCTGCAGCGCGAGAACCGTTTACTGCGACAGCTACAGCTGCGGCAAGAGAAAGCCCTGCATCGCTACGATGACACCGAGAGCGAGATCTCACAGCTGCTGTCTCGTCACAACAATGAGACTCACGTGCTCCGCGAGAGGCTGCGGCGCAGTCAGGAGAGCCAGCGCACAGCTGAACGCAGCCTCAAGGAAACGGACGTCCAGCTCCAGCGCTGTCGCAGCCAGCTTCAGAAACTGCAGCAACTTGCAGATGACCAGAATCTTGGAGAGAGGGAGGAACTGTCACGAAAACTGATGTACGCTCAAGGCAAATTACAAGAAAGTGAACACAGAGTAAAGGTAAAATAATTACAAGAAAGCAACATTGCAGGGCTCAACAATAAGGATAGCTAGCTGTCCCGAGCAAACTGTCACTTGTTGGGCTAGCGCTATATCTACCGTACATGTTTTGGTCATGTAAATGCATTTGTATGCCTTGCAAACTTAAACATTTGGTTGTGAATTTTTCTTGTCAACTTTTTGTCAACTCAACTAGGTTAAATTATCTACTGACTAACAACAAAGTAGATGAAAAATTATCAGCAATCAGCTAGGTTTATGTATTAATTTTCTTGTATAATTATAATAAATATATAATTTATTTTTTTACATTCATATAATGCTAACTGATTTTTACAAATTCTCTTTGTAAAGAAAACTCTGACAAAAATTGATGAGAATTTTTTTTATATTTCTGTAATAAATAATAATAAATAATATTTTTTATATTATATAATTATTATACAATTTTTATTAATTGAAATTTATATAATAAATATATTGAATACATTTATAAATATTAATAATGACAATGATCAAGATTGGATATTGCCCTGGTGTCTTATTTTCCTAAAAATAAATTCATTTTTAAGAGTTATGACTGCAGTGACTTCATCCTGTAAGGATCACGCTGTCAGTATGTGTTTATGTATATGTTTGTGTGTGTCATCAGGAATTGGAGAAGAACATGGAGCTGAGTAGTGGGAGCTTTCAAAGGCAGCTAGCTAATGAGAGGAGGAGAACTCACGATGCACAACAGGAAGTTAAAGCCCAACAGGAGGAAGTGGAGAAACTTTGCACTAAATTAAAGGTACCAAATACTGTACTTAGAACACCCACAATCTGTATCCAGCGTTAGATGTTTTTTAATTTAATCGCAAACCCATCACACCATGTTCATTTTTTGCATCTTATTTCAGGAGAAAGAAAAGGAGCTGGATACTCGTAACATCTACGCTAACAGGATGCTTAAAACTTCTTCCAGAAAAGAAGTAGAGAATGGCAGCAAACGGAAAGGTAGATCAGCGATTATTGATAGGCTCATCTAAGTCTAATTACACAACTGTACTATTCAGCTTCCTCCCAGGACACCTAAACATTCAGTCCATAACTACTACTAGCAGACAAGTAATGACTCCATAACAAACATATTCCTGTGGCGATTACTGTATATCCCCATGTGTTTCAGCTTTGTTTTACAGTGGTTCTATGGATTAGATATGAGAGTGTTTGAAGAGATGTTGTAAGGACTGAAGGGCCTTGAATGGAATAGTATATATAATGAATGTATGTGTTTGTGCCAGGAATCTATGTCATTTGTAACATGTTTGTGTTGAAGGCTCAAATACAACCAGCACTAAAGCAGTACAGACAGAGGACAGAACGTCCTCATTGGACTTCCCATCGCCTCCTCCAGCTCTTACCAACGGAATCCCACCTGACAACCAAGGCGATGACTACATCTCCCTGAAGGCACGTACAGCCTGCTTGATAAAGAACTTATAAGTGACATGTCTTTTTGTATTTGTTTTGTTGAAATCAATTTATTTATTAAACATAAGAGACCTCTAGTTCATAAAATTGCATTTAACCGCACAGATATTCAGTTTATTATATGGCATTAAATTAATTAGCCCAGCGTTCACTATAGCTTTGTTTCAAAATCTAGTGAGCTGCCTTTTTTTTTTTATATTGCCTATATAGGTTGCGTATCCAAAACGTCATTGAACTGATTTGTAACACTCTACTTAGGAAGCAACTCACAAATAGTATCTCATTCAGATTTTGACATTAAGTTCACCCAAAAAGGAGAATTCTGTCATCATTTACTCAGCCTCAAGTTGTTCCAAACCTGTATGAATTGTGTACTTCTGCTGAACACAAAATAATATATTTTAAATAATGTGTGTAACCAAACAGTTGATGGACCCCATTGACTCGCATAGTATGGAAAGAAATTACTATGGAAGTCAATGGGGTCCATCAACTGTTTAGTTACGACATTCTTCAAAATATCTTTTTTTGTGTTCAACAGAAGAAAGAAATTCATACAAGTTTGGAACAACTTGAGGGTGAGTAAATTATGACAGAATAAATTTTTGTTGGGTGAACTATCCCTTTAATATGTTGCTAAACTATTAATGTGATACTCTAATAACCATGAAAATAGATCATACACAGATGTTGGGTAAAATAATAAATGTATATTTTTGAAAAAAAATTGTATTGTTTACATAATTTAATGATTACTAAATATTAAATAAATATAATTTAAATAATAATTCAATATGTTCAAATGTAATGTTTATTATTGACACTTCTGTCTTTGTCTGCTATCTTGATTAAAATAACTTTAGACTGAAATAACTTTTTGTAAAATCATCTGAGGCCTTAAAATGCCACCTCTGTAGGCAGCTCACTAAATTTTAGAACAGAGTACATAATTGCTGCATATTGAGCTAGAAACACATTATAAAATGTCTCTAAAATTTGAGGAAAATCTATCATGTGTCTGTTTCATCTTCTTTCATTTTTATACTCTTCGCAGTTATTCTTTTGTTGATGTTTGATTTAGCTTGTGCTTAATGAACACCTTTCTTGTCTCTCTTTCTCATTCTGTTTTATCGATCTTTGCGTTAGCTTACATACCTGTGAGTTTCCTTGTTAATTAACCTTTTAATGTAATTTTTAATGATTGACTTTCAGGATCAAAAGCCTGCTGTGAACCACAGAGTAAAAAAGGTTGGCCTTATAAGTCTGTCCTATACCAGCATGCAGCACACAATAGAATAGTAGTTCATATGCTGGCTCCCAAAGCAAATCTTCACATCTTTAATTGAGCATTGCATTGCTGCATGAAGTGCTGACCTCTTAACCTCTGCCAAATAGTCAAAATCAACAGAAGAACACTAGTAACCTGGCTGATTAGTTTTACAGCTTGAGTGTCCATGAATGATCCTTAGATTAATCTGAATTAAGAATGCCAAGAGTATTAAGAATATCCCAGCTCTGATAGAATATTTATTATTTTATTTATCTATGGTAGAGATGTTTTATACACGTTTGAAGGTCATCATTTACTCACCCTTGTGTCATTTCAAATGCATTTTTTTTGTGTGAAACTTCTCCCTTACAGTTAAATTAAATTGTGAGCAGGAGCTCTAAAAATGACAAAAATATAACACCATAAAGCATCATATAAGTAGATCAAATTCTCTGCAATAGCTGCTGTTAATGTATATTCAAATATTTTGTGTCAGGTTTGATGTTAGTAATGCCAAATGTTATTGGCTCTTGTGTGTCTTTTAAGTGATTGAGAAATGCCAACTGAATGCCACATTTAAACATCATGAGGGTGAGAAAATGATGACAATTTTCATTTTGTGCAGCAGACTATCCCTTTTAACACATACATGACATTTCAGTGAGCAAATTATGAGCTTTGTTTTTTACTCTCTTCTGATCCTTTGTTTGTCATCCTTTTTTTCCCCTACGATACATCAGCAGGATCAACAAGAAAAAGAGCAGAGACTGAAAGAAGCAAAGGAATGGAAGATCCAACAGTTTTGGAAAGAAAGGGAGAATGAAAGAGGCATGGAATCTGTGATGGAACAGACAAGGGATAAGGAGAGAGAAAAAGACACATTGCAGGACAGAGAAAGAGAAACGGAGATGCTGAAAGTCAAGGAGAGGCAAAGACTAGATCAACAGCCCAGCTCAAATGAGAAGAACTTAAAGGGAAACAGAGGTAGGAATGTAACCGGTCGTAGATGCCATCCCGTCACAGTTAAAGACATGCATACATAAAAAAAAAAAATTATATTATTACCGCAACCATTTGAATGAAAAATCCATGAGTAAATGAAGTACCGTACTGTTAATATAGCTTAAACCAGAAGCTCTTTTGTATTTGAAAATGTCTGCTCACCAAGGCTGTGTTTATGTGATAAAACTACTGTAAAAAACCATTTTCTATCTTAGTATATTTTAAAATGTAATTTATTCCTGTGATGGCATGATTTAGCGCTCAGGAAACATTTCTTAACTTTTATCAATGTTGTGCTGCTTAATTTTTTATTATTAATTAATTATTGTGGAATACATGATACCTGTTTCAGGATTCTTTGATTAATAGAAAGGTCAAAAGAACAGCATGTTATTTATTTAAAATACAATTTTTATAACAATGTGAAAGTCTGTAGTCACTTTTAAACTATTTAATGCATCTTTGCTGAATACGATTTTTAGGTAGTGCAATTGCTGTTATGCATGTTTGCAACTTAAATGATTAATCATTCAGTTTCTTATAAAATAGGCCTGGTTAGAGAGGAAGAAGATTGGAGGAATGGCTTGTCTATATCTCCAAAGGAGGAAGAGAGCAGGAAGCAGCGTGAACTGGAAGAGTTACAACATAAAGCGAGAAATCTGGAGATCCAGGCCAATCAAGAAGAGTGTGCGGAAGAGGAACGCCAGCGCAAAGAGCAGCTATTGCTTAAGATGCATCAGATCGACATGCAGACTCAGGGTCAAGACTCAGACTTCTTCTCTGATGACACGGGAAGTGTCCGCTCTCCTCTACGGTTGTCCGAGAAACGTAACCACAACGGTATTTTTAAATTCACCGAGCCAGAGGAGAACACAAACACATTTGGGAGTGGGAGAAGAGGAGGTGGTCACAGAACACAAGGACCTAGTGCGGATCTTGATCTTTCTTTTGGCAGCTATGCCCCTTCTTTCGGTAAATCTGCCCCCCGTACAGGTTTGAGCACACGAAACACAAATCAGTCACCCCGAGAAGCGGATGAAGGGCTGGATCTGAGTGGCCTGGTCAAAGAGAGGAAGTCCAACCTCATGCAGCAGCTTTTTGGGGCCACAGCCACTCCACCTTCTTCAGATCCATCCAGCAAGATGGAGATTCTAAACCCCCCTCTAACAACCCAGTTCCCATCAGGACCAGTGAATGGACGAAGGAGGGACTCAGACACACCAAATGGATTAAACATCAGTTCTCTCCCCAACAATAGAAGCACTCTACAAGTCTCTGAGAGCCGACCCACGGTCAGAGCCATTACATCATTTGATGATGACATAGAGGAAGTCACACTGTGAATAGGGCACTTTTATAGTCAATAAGAAGGAATCCATTTCTTGAAAGCAGAAGAGAGAATTCAAAACACCTCTGATATTTGGTTTTGTGCGTCCTTATGAAGTAATCTCTGATTAAACAATGCTTCGTTTGCCAACACGCCTCTTTTTCAACACTTCCGGCAAAATCATAGAGGAAGACTTTCTCAATTACACTATTTTCATGGTTAGGTATACAAAGGGACCTAAATTAACACTCGCTATGCACCAAATGTGGGGTAAAAAACCTCGCCTGTTGGCCGGTAACTCTTTTTAGGAACCACAGCGTAATATATAGTTAAAGTCAAACTGTTAGAATGATAATCTGACCCTCTCTGATGTAATCAGTGTGAGTGATTCAAATCAAGAACACACCACCTGTCTTGGAGGGAAACATCCGTTGTGACTTGCACATTTTCTAAACGACTTGTACCTTAAATGAATGTTTATCAAGGACGCCAAAAGGTTTTTAGCCATTTTTTTTCACCACTTATGTGGAATATATCAAATTTTAAGCCAGCAAAACAAAAATATGATTAGCAAGGTCACAATGTGTTTCAGTTTTTTTGACTGATTGAAACTATCAGGTTTCATTTCATTGAACGTTTTCATATCGGAAAAGTAATATTGATGGACGATAAAAAACAATGCACCAATGACCAGGTCATGTTGGACTCTACCTCTGTGTGTTGTTATACTTGCTGAGAAACTCCCTTGCATACCACATGGAAAGTAGCTATAGTTAATGTTGTATTCAGATTTTCTTACTAAACAAGAGCGTGATAAGTAGAGATAGAGGGTGGGGTGCATTAGCCGATAGTCTTGTGTGAGATTCAGTTTACTGTATGTGTTTGTTTGAAAGGAAAAGGCTCTGCGCTTTCGGTACTGATATGACTGTGACAGAGCTTTGTCCTCAGAGAGCCACGCTGTGGCTTGGCTGACTCAGGTCTGGGCTGTGTCTTCTCTGAACCAGTCCTCCCACACAGCACTTTTTAGTCTCTCCCCCTTCACCTCACTTTAGATAAATGTTCAGTCTATTACTCGACAAAGGAGAGTGTCTGGTTTATAAGATATAGTCAAGTTTATAGATTAAATGATGAGCCAAATAATCAAATTATCTCTTTACAGGGCACCCACAAAATATGGACAATTAAAAATAACTGAATTTCATTGCATTAGATAACAAAATATCTAGCCAAGTGGCATTTTCTCAGATCTTACTAACTGGTCCCAATGTGAACAGTTCAAAGTTTTAAAAATTATTTTTCTAAAATGGTTTTCTTGAAAATTGTAATTGCGCCAACAGATAAATGTAATTTGGTTTGATATTTTGTTATTTTACACAGTGATACTTATATTTATATGTGTGATATAAGTGAACAGATATTTTTTGAGGGGGCCACAGTATATGTTTTTGTTATTGTGTGCACAGTATGATCCTTGTTAGTTTAACCATTTCATAACTAGAAATCTCTGACATAATTTGACTTTGAATTTCACTAGAATTTGCAGTTAATACAGTTTCTTTATTTGCCTGCTTATCTTACACACAATGAGATGTTTTATTTTTTTATATATATGAATAAGTAGATAATGTATACTTGGATGTTTCATAAAGCCCAGGCTCATCAATGTAAAACCACTCATGGGTCATTGTGAGATTTTGTCAGGTGGTTGTTTAAAAAAAAAAAGTGTGTGTAATTAGCAGATATGTTTAACTAGCTCTATAAAAATTGTAGTGATTTGGTTTTTATTTATAAAGCATTTCTGGGTTCATTTCAATCTCAATAACGGTTAAATCTGTTGTGAAATACTAAAAACAATGTGCTTGATATTGTTTCTTGATACTACAAATTGTATTATATTTAATGGTTTTAATTACAAAAGATATTTTCACTTCAGGGCCACTTTTTTTTTTTTTTAAAGAACAAAATCTGGCGCCCATCTGAACATCAATCAGGTTGAAAAGTATCTAGTACTCACTTTCTATTTAAAAATGAGTTTTGGAGTTCTGAATGAGATCTATGATTGTCATTTTACTCTTTTCCAACATCTTACTGTAGCACTAAAATACTTCATTGCGAAAAATTATTTTATTTTATAATATTACAATGGCTAAAATTTTATTTTATTTGTCTCTGTAATCACTTTTGTATTGTATGGCTGAATTTGAAATAGTGATCCTCAATGATTATTCAAATACAGTTTTTATGGTTTAAGTGTCTTTGTTACATCTTTTCACAAGCTTTTGAAAGAGCCATGTCAAAAACATCATACACACTGGAATATGCAAGACCATTAGTCAGCACATGACATTGTGTATGGAGTGATATCCAGAATCAGATCCATGCGTGGCCTATAATGTGTGCTTGACACATGAACAACCTCTATCATTAACAGGAAATATCTGATTGTCTTCTCTTGAGTGCAGCAAGCTTCCAGAGATACATGTGTGTTGTGAAGCATGGTAGAATGTTAACTATTGTGAACTTACTATAGAATGTCATCCATTGTAAGGTCGTGGCAGAGATGTGGCAATTGTGAGGTCATTGTGGAGGGATGCTATTGTGAGCTTGTGGGCAAATGGTTCTATGCATTTAACCTTGAAATCACATGACAGTCACATGTGAATCGGTTATAGCAATAATTAATCTGTTATATGTTTATAGCTTGCATCTGGTGAAACCTGTCAAGAAAATGGAAAATGTCTAGGTCACATTTCATCCATAATTAAACCTATTTTAGAATCATGAAGGTGGTTTTTGGGGTGAAATGTGACCTTTCTGTGAGATTTGTTTGTATCTCACAATGCACTTTATGTTACAGATTCGCGTTTCTTATCCATTCATGCTTTTTTAACTGGTGTGATACTGCAGTAGAGGTATTAATACATAAATAAAATAAAATTCATAAATAATGAAGTAAGTAAATGTTATTCGCTACGTTTTTTTAGTTATTTATTAAATAATAGACACCATTTTTCTTTTTCAGTGTACGCTTACATTTTATTTTGAGGCCTCGCATACGTTTCCCATAAAGCCGAGCGTGTGGTGTCAAGCGTGGATTGGTTTGTCGTCACTTTATCCCCCGGTCACGCGGATCTTTAAACCCATCCAATACATAGCGCTCTAATTTGCATACAGAGAGCGCGTAACCAATGAGGTTGACAGGCTGAAGAGCTTTCCTCAATTCAAACCAATATCCGAGGGCGTTATATTAACATATTTGCTTCGCAGACCAATCTCTTTGAAGAATGGCGGTTGAATGTGGACAGAACTGACCAATGGACAAAGACGAGGGCAGAGTCTGAGGTCTGCATAATATTAACATGTTATTACCAGAGGTGTTTTAGATATTGATCCTGTATTCGGTGGTAGTTAAACTCATTCCCCCATCTCACAGGTCCATACCTGCTTTTCTAATTTAATAAAGACAAGAGACAGGAACATTTGAAAAAATGCCCAAGAGGAAGGTAAGTCCGTTTATATTTATAATTTCCTAACATATCCTCGATTTTCCCTCTCTTTTTTTTTTTTAAGAAATAGCGGCTCGTGTTTTCAACGTCGAGCAGGTAAAACGAGGATCAAGTTTTTAAAGCGTTCTATCCTAATCCGCGGGTTGGATTATGGAATCCTGCAAAAGCAGTGGAACGTTCGATCATCTTTGCATTCGATCCTCGTCACTTGCTGATTTCCTCCATGATAGTTGGCGGTTTAATAACCCGGTGTCTCTTTCGCAGTGAATTCGCCACTCCGTGCGCACTTGTACTGAATGTCACTTTGCGGTGATGCTTCGGTTGCACTCAAAACCGAGAGCTCTGCTCGAATGCGTCTGATACTCGCTAACCTCCATTTTAAGATGTTCGTTTTTTTATTAGCTCACTTTCGTCGATCGATAGAGGTCCCCCATTATTTTTGCATAGCCATGTTTGAACCGACAGGCTCTTCCTCCACCCCCATTGCGGAGCGGTAGACCCGTATGTAACAAAGCACTCTGTCAGTCACACTCAACTCTTTCTCTCATTTTAAGAGGCGATTATGACGGGAGACAAAACGAAACAGTGCTAAACTGTGGACTTCATAGGTTAAAACGACAAAATAAAAATAGTAAAAATATAACCACGTTTGCACGTCAAATGATGCTTTATCGACAATGATCCAAAGTCCATCGAGCTTCACTATCCCACATTAGCGGGGTCGTCGAATAATGCCTAACAATGTGGGGGTTTAACACCCCACTCCCCACAAGTTTGTGGTAATCAGAAATGTAAAAAATAATTGAAATTATGGCACTCGTGTTGTATCAGCCAGATATGTTCATGATGGAGGCAATGAAGCGGGAGTTTCTCTAGGGGGAGTGTCTCTTCAATTAGTGAGGCCAAACAATGGACACTTTCCAAGAATAGGTTCCAAAACTTCTCAAAGCAAAAAAGTAATAATAATACTAATAAATAAAGTGCTGCTTTTTCAACAAATGGTCAGTGTCAATGATATTAGGTGCCTGTTTTCAGAAAATGTCACATTTCTATTTAGCTTATACTATTATTAGTTTAAAACCATGATTCATGTGATTATTTTTATTTTTTTCCTATTTATAAACGTTAAATAAACAAAATAGAAAGTTGAATTTATTTCATGTGTCAATTCATCTGTCCCTAATTTGGGACAAGATGTTGGCTTTTAGTTGCTGATAAACTTGTATAATAATTGTATAAGTACAGAAATTGTTTCTTTTTTTTTAAATTAATTTGTTAAGTAACACTGAGTAATGATTAAACTTGACAATTGCAGCAAACACTAAAATTTGTGTACAAATTTAATGATATTTAAATGTTTTTCTACCGTGCTATAAATGTTACCTTTTGGGTGTCAGTTTTTTTGTGTTTTTGCAAGATTATATGTAGCAGTATTGCAGCTAAAATTTTGAACATAAATAAATAGTATGTTTTTGGTCATTATAATACGCTCACAATGAATTTAATATCAACAGGTTATGTCAAAACAGCATTGTTGTATGATTGTAATAGTTGGATACAGAGAAAGTCAAGCTACTTTATTAAATAATGGTTCTAACATATCTAATAGTTCTCACAACAATAGCACATGAAATGTGTATCTATTTTCTTTAAATAATTAAACAAAATACCAATTTCTGGAAAGTGCTTCAAAAACTTTTCAGCCTTTCTCATTTACATACATTGAGTATACTATAAAATGCATATACACAGATCTAAATTGGCATCCAGTTTATTAGAGTGTGTGGATGTAGCATATTAAATTGTGCCCAGAGAACGACTAAACAAAAAGTCAAAGTACCAGAGATAAATTACTATACACCATAGGCCTATGGCCAACGCAGTGTATCTGATTATAATGAAGTCTGACAAGCAAAAGCTACTTATAGTGAACATTGTGTGTGAACTGAGATGAATTAGCTGCTCTTTGCAAGTGTCACTTTATCAGTAAAAGATAACCTGTTGGCATCTAAATAGTGACATGTCCTCAAAGTACTCTGTCTCAGAAATATATTTTTTAATTGTATTCAATCTGTACCCGTCACAAAAAAAAAATATATATATTTATGTGATGAAATGTCCGTATGTACAAATTTTGCATGTTCGTTGTGTCTGTGCAGTCACCCGAGGGAGCGGAGGCCAAAGACGCCACCAAAGTTACTAAGCATGAGGTAATTCAAATTTATTTATTTTTCAAATGTAAAACTGCTAACAGCACAGTTGTAAAAAATTATATTTTTATGTACATTTGGCTTGATTGACAGTCCAAATACCATCAAAATAATGTTTTTCCGTCTTATAGCCCACTCGGAGGTCAGAGCGTCTATCCTCAGTAAGTGTTTTTGCTCCTTTTCCATATGCCCAGATTTTATTTGCATATTCCCTATAAGGGTTAGTGAGCATTAGAAACCAGTCTTAGGAACGGGTTTGCCATAAACGTATAGTGCTACTGCTATCACATGCCCTCTGGGTATCCTGGACTACAAACACATGGATTAGTATTATTACATTGTATTATCCACTTAGACAGTTTAGATTGGTTTAGTTTAATTGAAATAGTTCTTAAACTTATATATTATTGTGTCAGAAAATAATTTACCACTCATTGTGGCCTTTGCGTTGTCTGTTATGACACCGTTTTTAACTTCCTTCATCCTGTTGTCTTTTTTTTTAACCCTCAGAAACCAGCTCCTAAACCTGAACCAAAGGCCAAAAAACCAGCTGCCAAGGTAACAGCTCTCTCTTTCCCACTATCTATCTCTATCTTTGTGGCATTTTACATTTTTAGCAAGTTTTTGCATGTGCTTTGCATTGTAAGTAATTTCTTTCCTCCATATATGAAAGTATTTTGCACATTATGTGGAGTTTATTATATGGACATTATTAACTTTTTTTAAAAGCCGATGTGATCTGGACGGTGTGTTTTGGAGCAATTAAAATAGTTTTGGTACACAAGTATTTAATTTGTTGTTCCATTTGTGTTCTATGCACAGAAGCCAACCAATGACAAAGCGGTAAAGGAGAAGAAGGGCGGAGCCAAAGGAAAGAAAGAGGAGAAAGAATCTGCGCCCACTGCAAATGGAGAGACCAAGCCAGAGGAGGTGCGCTAACTCTTTTTGGTTGCTAATGCCATTGTCTAGCATTTTCAGTATTTATCTACGTGGTCTTTATAGAGGAAAAAATGTGAGATGGCTCATTGAAGAGCACAAATGAAGTATGATCATAATTATATTTTATCCCTAAAAACCTACGTATATATACACACTACCGTTCAAAAGTTTGGGGTTGGTAAGATTTTTCAATGTTTTTTAAAGGGATATTTCACCCAAAAATGAAAATTTTGTCATTATTTACTCACCGTGACCCTCATGTCCAAACCTGTATGAGTTTCTTTCTTCTGTTGAACACAAAAGAAGATATCAATTTAATGCATCCTTTCTGAATAATAGTATAACATTTAAAAAACTGACCCCAAAATTTTAACAGTAGTGTATATGTCTACTTTTATTAGTATACATTGGTCTTTTATTATTGCATAATGCTCATCAAGTTGCTAAACTCTGCTCAGGCCTTGGAAAAGGTACATTTTGCATGCATTTTGTCACGAGAGCTGTCTCCCCTTCCTCAATGCGCTCTGAGATTACTCAAATTGGCCTCCAGGACACGAAAATGTTTTCTTAGAAGAACATTTGTTGTGTGAACAAGAATGAAAGAGCAGACATGTGAGGTGGGAAAGAATGACCCAGTTACAGACATGTTGTGGTGTATTCTGGACGGTTTGTTCTAAAATGACTGGGTGTGAATTGGTGGCATTATGTAAAGTTTAGAAGGGCTGATGGTGAAAACGGGTATAATACTGCTTTAAATAAAAATACAACTTAATGATAATATTCTTGTTATTTTTAAATGTTGCTGTGTCAACTGAACTACTGTAAACCATCTTATACTCTTGTAATCTTAATCATGATTCTTAGATCATTAGATAATGGCCGATTTCATTGGATAGTCACGATCAGTGTATCTCCATCTGAATATAATTTGTATAACTTGCTTTTCTAATCCTCTTGTGAAAAAATAATTAGGGAAACATGACGATTTATTGTTCAGTGCTCTGTACTAACATGGATTACGGTACTTAATACTGACCAATATCTTATGGTCTTATCCTGTATCCCTTCCCATGGCTTCTCAAACACCTGCATGTACCCACACACACACACACACAGATCTGTGTCTCACGCTCATCTGTCAGTGTGTCATCATGGAGAAGTTCCGCCCCCTCCTTCCTGTCCATCCGAGGGCAGAGCGAGAGTGTTAGAGTAAAGGGTACGAGAGTTTGAAGAGTGCAGTGTGTTTGTGTGCTCGTCACTGTACAGTCTAGATTTATTTGCATCTCTTTGTTATACTATACAAAACAATAATTAATAACATTGTTAATGATTTATAACCAAGGTTAACAGAATGTTCAGTACATGACATAATTTTGATATTATGAATCGCATCTAAAAGATTTTGAAGTGTTATTTCAGAGCCACTATCTTCACCAGACGGCACAAAAAAATGTTTTGCAAAAATAATCAAACAGGTTTTCTGAATATTCATGGGTCAGATAAACGCATTGATCAGTATATCAACATTAGGTTGGGATAGAAGAAAGTAAAAAAAAAAAAAATACACACTTAACCTTGAAATTCATTCATTCAAATTTAAATTGAGATATAAATGCACTCTGCTATCGGTTTTGTCTTGAGCTTTATTATAAAAGATGTTAAGTTGAATAAATCATCATAATTTCCAATTTGAGGTAAATTGGTCATCATCTGTATGTGGGCTTACTCGTACTAACCGAGTGGTTTTGGTTGTGTCTGTCTTCTCATAACAAACAGTTTAGAAAATCATATCAAAACTCTGTCCTCTACTACATCTAAGATGTAATTAACTTATTTCTTTTGTGCTTTTTTCCCCCTGTATAGGAAACTGAGACGGCCGATACCGAGGCTGATGAGAAAGAGTGATTGAAGTTGTTTTCTGGAATAACAAAGAACATTTTTTATTCCTATTGAGTATTTTGTAAAATGCAAACTTTTTTTAGACTTATCGTACTAGATTTCCTTAGCTAAAAGTCGACTCACACTCCCCGCTGAAGCACCGTACCTGTCTCCTTCTCTTTCATCCGACAGAAGGATAGATTCATTTCAAGGAAAAGCAACAATTATTCTTGAATATTTCACCAGCAGCTCGCCTGCCAAATTCAGCCACTTCCGGTTCATCTTTTGCCACCAGAGTGCATAGCCTTAGCTCCATGTATTTGGTTACTAAGGTCTTTGGTGTGTATTGTCTTTGAGTCTTGTTATTTAATTGGTTGAATATCTTAAAAAAGAGAGGGAGTAAAATAGGGACGAGAGATTTGAGTTGTAACCCTTCGCCTTTTTTTAATCTCCTTTGTAGCATTTTAAGATTCAAGTGAGTTCTTTTAAAATTGCTGAATTAAACATGACCCTTAACAGTGGCAGATATCCATAGCAATAAACAAGTGGTGCTTTGTGCTAGAAGGTTAGGAAAACTCTACAAGAATTGAATCTCTGACAAATGTAAAAGTCCACAAAACTGGTTTGAGATACTCTCTGTAAAATGTTTTCAAATAAAAGATGAATAAACGGTCAATAGACTATTGTGTGCTTGTTACTGGTTGTTTTTTTTAATGCTCCACAAGCACTGGGTTGTCTTTATTCTCACAGATACAAAAGTTCAAAGTAGCCTTAAAGGGATAGTTCACCCCAAAATCTAAATTCTGCCATTATTTACTCACCTTCAAGTTGTTAAAAACCGCTATGATTTTTTTTGTTCTGTTGAACACAAAAGAAGATATTTTGAAGAATGTCGTAACTAAACAGTTGATGGACCCCATTGACTTCCATTATACTATGGAAGTCAATGGGGTCCATCAACTATTTGGTTCCCCGTATTCTTCAAAATATCATCTTTTGTGTTCAACAGAAGAAAAAAACTCATACAGGTTTGGAACAACTTGAAGGCGAGTAAATTATGACAGAATTAAAATTTTCACACCAAAAACAATAACTATTATGGTGCACTGCAGTTATGACATCTAGCATTTAAAATGTTCAAGCTCTTAAAAGTTGGATGGATTCTGATTGGCTGGGAAAAAAAATCGTTCTGAAAGTGATTCCAACTTGTTAGTTGGGGTGTGGACAATGCTATTTTATATTTAATGATTTTTAGAACTATCGTTAGCGTTATAGTTATCCTTGGTGTGAACTGGCCTTTATTGTTGGTATACATTTTAACCCTCTATGATACACATGATGATAATGAAATGCAATATATCATAGCTCAAACTAAAGTTTTGGGGGAAGAATGTACATGTAAAATAAAATAAATCCTCCAACCCTAAGTTGGATTTTCTGTGTATTAATTAAATCATCATTGTGTTATTTATGCATAAACACAATTATATTACTTAGATAAAATAATTTCAGTAACATAACTGATGCCACTATCTATAAAAATAAATAGGGAAATGCAGAATTGTCATCCATCTATTGCCATCCATTGTGGTTATTGTTTCCTCAATTTATTGTAAAATGATATTTGATAAACATCTGTGAACAAAATGTATTTAACTTCTAGATGCTTTAAAAGTCCAGATGTAAAATAAATGTACAGCACTTCATGTTTTCCTCTTAGAGAGTCAAGAGAAAATCAAATGTCTTGTGACTTAATACAGCATATTATTAATTTATTTAAAAATTACTGGATTTTTAATTCCAACAATAAAATGTGTTTTCTGAATAGGGAGTAAGTGAAGACAAATAATGACACTGTACCATAGAGAGTTAACTTTGTGGAAAACTCTTGAGGGTCCAGGTTGTTCAGTCCAAAGCTACAAAAGCCTTTCAGTGGAGTTCTTTATACACAGACACATGTGACCCTAAACACACACAAACACACTCACTAAATACAACTGCTGATGTCAGAAAGTGAAAGGTCAGCAATGCCGCGGGGAAGGCAGGAACGGAGAAGAGGAAATGAACGGACTGACAACCCTCGTTGGTCTGGCCTTCTGTCTTTCTGCAGGCCCAGCCAATAGATAAAAAGCCCCATAATAAAACCGTTAATGGTCTCACACACGCAACATGTTTCTGAAATGTAGAAATGAAAGTGCTTCTTTCTCTCAAATTGATATATTGGAATGTTGGGCATTTTCATAAATTTACTGTTGCTTATTTGTGATAAGGATGCCTTTAGAAAGCAAGCACATTGAAATTCATGGACACAAATATATATTAAAACAGTATTTAGTATTTAATTTTATAGTCCAAATGAGGTCTGATTAAAATTAGACAGGAAACTGATCACATTATTATTTTCTACATTGCATAAGTTCAAATAAATGCCATGAAAACTCTGAGTTCTATATCAAAACTGGACAAAAATCTGGCCTTAATTATATGATTCAGTTTATAATAAACATGTTGTTGATGCATTATTATCAATATGCATTATATATATCAAACACATACATTTTACCCATAACTCAGGAGTGGCATCCCTCACTTTTAATATTTGTATAAGGCCAATTGTATCCTTTAAAAAAAAACGTTTTTACTGATTATTATTAGAGGTTATACTCTTTCAGAAATCTTTTCAAATTTTAAAGCTTTTGTCCGTAATTATTATTATGTGAAAGTATAACAATCTGGAAGGTTCAGATAAATCTAGAAAGATCCAAGGAGGCAAAAACTCCAACTGGATTAATTTACCCTTACAACCTTTGACCCATGTTTGGCCCCTAAACTCATCATCTGAAATGTTAGTCCTGACCTCCAGTGGCAAGAAGAAATAATGCACGCCACTGAGCACAAAATCACAGTGTTCTTCCTATTTATTATCTTTAATCCAATATATTTTAAGGTGTTTAAGATTTTTATTTTTAGTATTCTGAAACAAAATTAGAAATTCTTTCAGTGTATTTTTGCTTTTGTCTGAACCTACTTATGAAGTTTTTGCCAACTCAGCCACTTCACCATCACCACCGTTTCTCAAAAGTGTGATAAGTTGCATCAGTTTTGCTTAAGTAGCCTTGAAGCCAAAGCTGCTATATTTATGTACTTCTCGGGTATCTGAATGCTTTTCTCCTCTACGTTTACTCTTAGTGTCAGTAGTTTAGCAAGTGTTACATCACTAAATGCAGTTAGGACTAACTGTTGAACTAAGGGTTTTCTAGGAAGGGCACATAACAATTTACCTCATCCTTAAAACAAAGTCAAAGATTGTATCAAAGTCACCTTTTTAGCTCAGTGAAAAACAGAAAAGACAACCCTCAAACACTTGTGTAATGCCTCACGTTGACTTACAAGAAACTGCAGTAGTATCTTTGTGGTTCTAATAATGCCAATGTACACAAAAACACATGCTTATTTTATTATAAGTCTATAGACCGTCACCAACCCAAAAAAAAAAAAAAAAACGAATTAAGGGTGTTAGTATTTAGATTGTTCAGACCATAAAGTAAACGGTAACACTTTAGTTTAGGGTCCACTTCTCACTATTAACTAGTTGCTTATCATGCATATTACAAGGATATTTGCTGTTTATCAGTATTTATGAAGCATATATTAATGCCTTATTCTGCATGACCTTATTCTACATTCCTACCCAATACCTAAACGTAACAACTACCTTACTAACTATTAATAAGCAGTAATTAGGTGTTTATTGAGGCACAAGTCATATTGGACCCTAATCTAAAGTGTGACCATATAAAATAGTAAAACATATAAGTAAACTACTATGATATACTCAAGCACTATTGTTGCAAAAGGTTAGAACTCAACAGGCATTTTAATGTTGTATGACTGCCTCCTAAATCAGTTTGCTTAATTTAAGGCCGTAGGATGAGACTTCATAAAACTTCAACTGGCTTATTTAAAGTCAACATCCTCACTCATGTCACCAATTGCTTACCATTCAGACAAAAACGAAAGAAGAAATATGTACAATATTTATAGGCCTATGTAATGAGTACAATGTTATGGGCAGAAGTATATGAAAATATTTTGCCCAATTTAACTGTTTTACACAATCTTTAACTAGACATGGGCACACAATCTGCATGTTGTTTCTTTAAAATAGGCTATGTATGAGTGACATAGATATATAAATAAAACCACCAATGTCCTATTTGTCTGGCGTTGCCATTAGTCACTGGATTCCTGTAACTCACAAGGTTTAATTCATTACATTCTCCCTGTTTACTACCCTTCCCCCATTTTACTGCCCGCTCGCTTTTGGGAAAGAAATGGAGGACTTCCCAATCCAAATCACAACCAAGAGAGGGGGTGGGTTCCTTGAAATAAGTCTGGTTTATGATTGAAATAAATAGACTTTTATACACCTCACAACCACGCAAATACGGTGGTTATATTCGGGGGTTTGATCAGCTTCAATATGCTGTTGTGGGAGAAACATGGTGCGAGATCCGAGCTTCGCTGCCCGCACGGTCGACAGACCGGAGAAAAAGAGGCGCCATTAAAGCTCAGGGTCCGGGATTTAGCTAAAAAATAACAGTAGCCCGGATAAATAGTAATCTTTTTTGCATAAAATGAGCAACCATTGCCTTCTTTTACCCCTTCAGCGTTAGCATCACAGCCTCCCTGACAGCACAGTCCTGCGCGTACGTACTAGACTCTACTCGTGTATTCCTGCGCAAAGGGGTTGTGCTTTACAGAGAGAGGAGGGGGATGTGGAGCGTAAACTGAAACTCAAAATATTTACGAACATCCTTAAGGTGCATTAAACTGCATGTTTTAGAAACATTGTTTCTTGTCAACCCCAAACGCCCGGGTGCTCGGTAATTTTGTACGCATCGATGCGTAGCACGTTGTGCCTAAGAGGGGACTATTTTGCGCGAGCGCGGAAGGCTAGAGCGACGTACCGGATCTGCTTTCCGTGTGTGTTGGGTGAATGGAGGCGCAGCTCTTCCTGGTGAACAAACACTGACAACTATAGGGCAGCCTAGCGATACCCGCTTCCCAGAACGGCCACACACACCTTCTCCTTCACCCCCAAAACAACCCTAAATATGGCTGCTGAGCGTAAACACGTCGCGCAGTTGAAATCCGGTGAGTAAAAGGGATTGAGAAAGGTGACGCTGGAGTATTTTTATATACATCTGCCTTTCCCACCACGTCCTTCTTGAAAGCTAATGTAGCTCATTCTCCCCCATCTCGCAGAACTGTACTTCCTAATAGCCCGATTTTTAGAAGCTGGACCTTGTCAGGACGCGGCAGAGGTGGGTGATTTTGTAAAATAGGATTGTAAACGACATGTCTGGAGAAGATTGAACGGTAATTTGCTATTTTTGTGCTTTTTTCAGACCTTGATACGGGAGGTTCAGGAGAAGGAGGTAAGCAGCGCGAGCCTTACTCGCGTCGCATCTCACTGCGCTGCACTTTAGGCTGCTAATTTAACGCAGATTTCATATTTATGGTTTAAATACACAAACTTGACCCCTTAGAATTTACCCAAACCTATTTAACACCATTTTCCAATTACAGCTGTTACCCAAAAGGATTGACTGGACTGGCAAAGAACACCCAGGGAGTTACGAAAATTTGGTAAGGGATCCCTATAACAGAGAGAAAACTTTTTAGAGAGCAAAATAAGAAATTGAATTTCCCGCAATTTTAAATCAGGAAAAAACTTAACCCGAACACACGGGGGAAAACCAACCTCAGGGTTAGAAAGGACTGCCATCGGATGAACCCAGAACCTGGCCTGACCTCAGGGATGTGAGTTTGGACACAGAGGTGTGCACAAGGTGTAAATAGATGTTAAATTCGATGTAGAAATAAAGAGACGTCATGAATGTGGTGCTATAAGGGGAAGGGAGCGGAGGGAGGAGGGACCAGTGCGCAGAGACTGAAAGCGGGGCGGGATGGAGGCGCTCTGCTCCATCTAACACAACCATAGTCAGGGTAAAATACTCCTTTTACCTTAGTTTATTACACTTAAACTAAGCTTTTGGAGCATGGGACATCAGAGCCGGAGACCTAGAGGATCTTAGGAGGGTAATGGGACTTTTAAGTTGCCCTGACAATGGTTCTTTTTTCCGGAGGAAATTCTTTTTGAACAGTGCTGTGAGACTTGAGGCCGATAATACAAATGAGAGGTACATCGAAATGAGTACGTATTGATTAATTTATTAATTACGATATTTAGAAAGGTAAATAAATTATTAATCGGACTATTTGCATTTTTCAGTAGCTCGCTATTCCACGTATGAATATCACTCGGGAAGACGATTTGATTCCGCATTCGAAGCGAGAGATACAGAAATAGGCTATCTTGATTTTAAAACTTAGTGTGTTTTGATCCAGCCCCTGTGATGGCCACCCCCCACTATATATCAGTTGCGTAATAGACTCAACAGTCTTGTTAATCATACAGGCTGTTACCGTTGTATCTCTGTCGTCTCTTGTACACGCTGAAATCCACACACATTGTAGCGATAATCTGTTATATTGTATTCGCGATTGTCTCGCGGATGATCTCGCGCGCCGTTACGCCACTAGATCCCCGTATTATATTGAGTGAATGCGTGTGTGTGTGTTTGCGTGTGATCGTTCGTGGATGATTTCACTACCGTGTGTGAAGATGTTAAAGCCCGTGGCGGCAGATTGTGTGTAGGAAAAACGGACACGAGGCTTCACCGCCTGATGTTGGCGCTGTCAATTAAATTTTTTTTTGTGTCAGATCTCGAGTCCCTCGATCAATATGTTAATGAGCTATGCAATCTGCATTAATTATCATTATTCATAGAATTAATTAAATAATGATGATGATAACAACATTGCATTGAAATTGTAATTATAAATAAATTATATTTTCATATTTATTAAATAAATACACGTATTTTTAAATAAAATGTACATTCAAATAATTTCAGTAATAAGTTTCATTTTATTACTGATTTTTTTCTAAAATGTTTATTAATGTAATCATTTACATTTTTGTTAATTAATATTTTATGCGCAAAATAATTTACATGTAATGTAATAGTACTAGGCTAATTAGAGATGATTCATTAACAACGGTAAGCTATGTTTAGATGATACCTTTGTTAAATACTGATTTTAATTGTATAATTAATGTTTTTAATTTATATACCCTGATTCACTCACTGTTAAACATGGCCTTATTTATACAATCATTAGCTAAGCGGTGTGTGCGCGCGCGTGTTTGTGTGCATGTGTGGCTAGATGTGAATTGTGTGTGTGTGTGTGTGTGTGTGTGTGTGTGTGTGTGTGTCGACCAATAGAATAACGCTAAATGCAATTAAAGCCACATTAATTACTGGCCTGCAGTTGGAAGCTGGATCTGCTGAACAGGCTTGATAAAAGATGCCCGTACTGACGCGTTGCGCAGGGGGACGCACATTTTACACTGTAGATTAGATTCATCTCTAGGGAGAATATGGACAGATAAAAAAGCTGTGCAAATATGTATTGGTTTGAAACGATGTGTCGTCTATAATCCTCTAAAGGTTTTAATTATGCTATTATGTGGAGGGGTTTTATGCGTACATTGACCATGTCTGTTAAATGGCTGTATTTAAATATATACTTTTATTTTATTAGCCTATCTAATTATTTTTAGTACACGTTCATTATATGAAATTATTTCATGATACTGATCATTTTTTAAATTGAAACCTTCACATTACATCCTTTGATGACATTTTCTACTTCAACATTCAAATTTTATGTTTTAATTATATAATTGTAATAATATTTTAAAAGGTATTTATGTATAGTAATGTTAAGACTGTAAATCATTTTTGCCAGGTTGCAAAATTTTGGCATTTATATTTGCACAAAAACATGTTTGCTTTTTTTTTTCTACTTTATTGTTTAAATCTACTTACCGGTACTATGCATACACTATTGCAACACAATAATTTAACGTATCGAACATTATATGAAACAATATAGTTAGGTGTATTAACAGATCCATTTTCCCTCATACATGTTTGTGATTGTGTGTGTGTATAGGTCAAATTGTACAGGCACGTTTCTTCAGATCACCTGTTGCGGTTGTGTGAGCGAGTGAGCCCTCTTTTAGAGAGGGAAGTGCCAGCCAGCGTACCTGGAGTCAACTCACTGCTGGGAGCCGGACGACAGTCAGTGCTACGTACAAACAAGAGTGAGTCTTTCTGTTTGAAGATTGAATATATTCATCTTCCATTTTTATAATAAGCAAATCAACAGCCAAGTTAAGCATAAAAAACAACATATTTAAAAACATATTTTTTTACTGTAAAGCAACATAAGATCAGATGTGTATTTTTGAGTGCTACTGTTTTTTGAATGAAAAAGTTGAAGATGGGGAAACACTTTCAAATTTAGAAGATTCATTATAAAGGATGGAACTAGAAATCTTTTTAATATTTACAAATGGCATTTCACTATTGCATCCGATGTGTAAGTATGCAAAAGAAAGAGAAATGATAATTGATCAATAGTGGTGGCATTTTCCTCCATAATGCTGCCTTTAAAATAAAATAGATTTGTAATGTAATGTAGTATGCATCATTTATACTACTAAGGTAAATACGTGTAACAAGGAAGGACACATTGAAATAAAGTGTTACCAAAACTTTCTATAACATTATCAAGAATATTGCTTATGCCTTTCCAAGAAAAAAAACAAAAATGTATAATACATTTTGTTTTGCAGTGGATATCTGTGTTTTACATCAATCCCAGTGTGTGTATGTGTGTGCCTACTGCCTAGGGATTCAATCACTTCTACAGTGTATATTTAATGACAGTCCCACGTGTTTGTTGGCAGGTTGTAAGCACGTGGTATGGAAGGGGTCGGCCCTCGCAGCCCTGCACTGTGGCAGGCCACCGGAGCCGCCAGTCATCTATGGAAGCCCGCCCAATATTGGTAAGTCGCCTCTTATTGGTTGCTATGTTAATGTATTCCAGTGGAAGAAACAACATTCATCCAAATCCTTAGACTTTTCTAAAAACTGTTGATTTGATGATTAAAATATGTTTATATTTTTAAAATAAAGTCTTTGGGACATGTGTTTTAGAAATGTAGAAAAATGTGGACCGTACATTAAAAACAGTTTTTGTTTGTAAATGAAATGATTATAAGAATTTGCTTAGGATGCTGTAGATTCAAATATATTGTATTTGCTCTCATGTTGTTTTGCTGGATATGTGTTGTGTGCTATAGTGGAGACAGTATTCAGTCGGAGGCTGAATGGCTCATATCGGTTGGGTCAGCTGGTCCCTACAGCTGTTTACCAACATATGAAGATGCACAAGAGAATTCTGGGCCACCTTTCATCTGTGTACTGTGTCACCTTCGACCGCACCGGTCGCCGCATCTTCACAGTAAGACATCTGGTTTATGGCATTTTTTGTTATTGAATGTGCTTATATTTTTTAAAAGTATGAAAATATTTATTTCTATTATCTATCTATTTATGAATGGATTATAAAACTGAATTGTGCAGGTTTTTGGAGCACTGTATGTTTCTGAAACGTATTTATGAACATTTGTGTTGTGTTCAACCCTTGGCTGCTTTTTGAGTATAGTATTCTGGAGTGTATTACATCAGGTTATGGAATTTTAATTTGTTTGTTATGTTCTTGGGCTGTCAGACTGTGTGTGTGTGTGTGTGTGTGTGTGTGTGTGTGTGTGTGTGTGTGTGTGTGTGTGTGTGTGTGTGTGTGTGTGTGTGTGTGTGTGTGTGTGTGTGCTCGCATGTGTATCTGGAAATGCATTTGAATGGTTTGACCACAGGGAAAATTTGCTATATTCATTTATTGTTCAGTTTTATTTATTGTGTGTGTTAATTGGATGGATTTAAGATTTGACTTCAATATTAGCTTTTCAAGTTTTAGTTTGAAAACATTTAAATATGCCATTTTTATATATACCAGAGTCTCAAGGACACCTGGGGGGGGAATACAGGCAATTTGACAGTTGTGATATCCAGGTCTAGATTTTATTGAATTAATATTATTTTTTCTAGCCATGCTCAGCTAATATTTTATTCACTGACTAGAAGTTGCTCTATATTTGATTTAGAATCTCTATAAAATGTTATATATATATTTAAAATTCTTATCCAGTGATCACAAATGACTAAGAAATAAAAATATGTGGGAACCTTGTTTACTTTATAGTTTGTGTGTGGAGGGTAATTCCACATATCCAATAATATAAATGTGCATTTCACTCTTCACTTATAATAAGTACCATGACCAGGATGCTTTTGCTTTTTAGCATATTTAATATTCAGTATTTTTAATATTTAAATAAATTCAGAAGTATTCATGTATTCTACATAAATTTAGTGAATTGATTAAGCAGTCAGAACATACAAATGCTGACAAGTACAATGTAGCAGATTCAAACTACTTAGTAGTGAAGCCTTTGTGGCATTAATTAGACTGTATGCCTCATTAAACTGTATACATACAACTGTATGCCTTCCCATTGTGGAATTTAAAGGGTTGTCACTAAACTTTTTAGGGTGCTGTTAAAGTGTCATATAATAAAACAATTTAGGTCAAGAGCTTTAACATTGCAAAATCCCCCAATGAGCATAATGGTCTCAAATGACCTATTGAATGGAGGGATCTGATCGCTGTTTGGTCCAGATGTCTGAGTGGGTTTGAGGTTCTGAAAGCAGCTGTGGTTTTATGAGTTGAGTAGGGTCTTGCCTGTAAGAGGGTTATATATGTTCACACTGTATGTAGTTACAGTGGTTCAAAAGAACTGTTCTGTGGGACCATTAAAGGAGCCATTGACTAAACTTGTGCTTATTCTACATGGCAGGATGCTTTGGATAAAAGCATGAATACATGCAAATGTGGCTCTATCGATTTCTGGCCTGTTTTGATGTGTCTGAGTAATTCATCATGCACAGAAAGTGTTTTCTATGCGGTTTGATTTAAAGGGTTTGGGACCACTAGTAAAAAGGATTTTTTAAGTTTTTTAATTACAGCTCTTTTATCAGCATAACAATTTGAGTGAAAATCTTTTAGTATTTGGTTTGTCTTCTTTTTTTTACTTTAATGACAGCAGCACTAAAGATACATGAACTCATGAATGATGATCATGTTCTCTCGCATGATTTGATGATGATTCAAAGAGCGTCTTGTGGAAGCAAGGACATCTGAATGTCTGTCTGTACCAAAATTCACAATGATCAGTGTCACCACTTACTTAGTTTGATTAGTGACCTAGAAATAGCGAAGAATATTTCATGTACCGGTATATATTACCTCATAATGTGTACATCATTTGTTTTACATTTTTGAGACGTTTTATTTACAGGTGCAAATAAAAAATACATATTTGGGTAACACTTTATTTGAATGTGTCCTTGTTACACATTACATGTATTTACTATGGTAATAACTATAAATTAAGCATAATTGCACATGCAACAAACCCTAATCCTACCCTAATCCTATAGAAAGTACATAGAGTTAATTACTATTACTCAGTAATTAAATGTATAATTATACTGTAACAGGAACATTCAAATAAAGTGTAACCCAGATTTGTATTGTGGTCTTTTTGATGCACTGTACACTACTGTTAAAAATGTTGGAGTCAGTAAGATAAAAAATAAAAAACTTGTTCAGCAAGGATGTGCAATGTGATCAGAAGTGACAGTAAAGACATTAATAATGTTACACATTTTTTTCTCGTGATCTTTTTAATCAATCATGGTTTCCAAAAATATTGTTGTTGTTATAATTACTGTACAATTATACATTAATTTAGTGTTTAGTGTTAGAAAGCGTACAAAGTGACGTCTGACAGCACAATACATAGTTTTTAGTTTGTTTTACTTTTTGTGGAAGTACTTTTCCCTTTTTAGTACATCATTCATCAAAGGGTAAACGTACCCTTATAATGATTTCTGAAGTAATGACTGCGGAAAATTTAGGTTTGCCTTACCCTTTAAAATATTCATTATAATAATATTGTATGTAATTGTGTGTAATAATAATTCAGGATATAACATTTTTAATAATAAAAAAATCAGTTAAATGCTGCCTTGCTATAAGAGACTTCTTTCACAAACATAAAAAAAAACGTATGGACCCTAAACTTTTGAACAGTAGTGTACTTATTCATAAATCTGACTCGGCTCTATGGCCCTTTGTTGAATTTGAGTAATTCTATTCTTTTGTTCAATGTTGGGCTTCACTGGGAACTCTGTCTTAATTTCCTAGTGACTAAAAGGGTATTTTTAGACAGTGAGCCTTCTGAGCTCACAGGGACAGATAATGTTTTGACTCTGGGATAAGTGTAGAGGTCAAAGGTCATTCACATATTCCATCTGGGCAAGCATACTGTTGCTCTGTGACATCATCATCATGCCCACACACTTGTTAAAGGTTCTATGTGTGTGTGAGTGGACGTGTTTTGATTCGGGCATTTCTCTGACATTATCTCACTTTCAGCCTGTGGCGCGACCGCGTGAGCTTTTGTTAACATTTGTCAGCGCTCTGGTTTTAAGCGGCCTGTAGGATCGTGCTTGTGTGTGTTTTGCTGATGTGTGTTTTCGAGTGTGCACTCTTGGGTTCCATTTTACTCTGCAAGTTTTTAATGCTCCAAAAATGGCTGAACAGCAAGGATTACTCCCCCTCTTTCTGCCTCTCCCTCCCTTTTCGCTCTATCTCTCTCTCCTACTCCTGTTCTCTTTGTCTTTTCCTCTTTCGATCTTGGTCTCCCGGTGTATTTCCTCCTCTTTTTTTCTTTCCATAGGTCTTTTTCTCCCGGCGTAGGGGGGCGTGTCTGTGCGCGCATGTTGAAAAAAGTGTTTCTTTTGTGGATTTGGCTGCGAGCCATGAATAAAATCATCTCTTTCATATTCCTGAGCCATTAGCCAGTGTGTCATTGGCATTCTGTCTGTGTTTAACAGATCTTCGGGAATGTTCGTCTCTGTGTGTGGCTTGGGGATCATTTTTCTTTGCTCAATTCGATATGCATGTGTGGCCTGCATATTAACTGTTGTTATCGCAGTTAATTCTAGTGTTTCTGGAAACAACAGTGATATTTTCATGTTGTTAAATCTGAGTTTACAAAATGAGGAGGTAAATGGCAAGCTGATTATCTGAGCGGAAAAAAGCATCTTTCAATCAAGCTGTGATTGAAAGAGTGCTGTAGGTAGCACTTGCTTTTTATGATCCTCTGCCTGTTGTCATGGAAATGCAATGCCACAGTGCTGCATTTTTAGGTTAAAAGCATGTTTGATTCACCTTGCAGCAAAATCACATTGGACTCTAAACGTATTATTAGTAAAGAATAGTAACTTTTGTGTAAGAAGACGTGTATAATGTTTCTGCAGGAAGCATTGGGATGATGTAGTGTGTACATCATCCCAATGCTTCCTGCAAACATTATAAATGTCTTCTAACACAAATATCTTTTATACCATTCAAAAGTTTAAGGTCAAAAATATGTTTTAATGCTTTTAAAAGACGTCTCTTATGCTCATCAAAACTGCGTTTATTTAATCAAAATACAGTAAAAACAGTAAAATTGTAAAATTGAAATAACAGTTTTTTTGTTGTTTATTTGAATATATTTTCAAATTTAGTTTGTTCCTGTGATGGGAAGACATCTGACGTAAAACCTGTGCCAAATCGTGTGTGTGTGTGTGTGTGTGTGTGTGTGTGTGTGTGTGTGTGTGTGTGTGTGTGTGTGTGTGTGTGTGTGTGTGTGAAGCAGGCCCTGCAAATAAGCGGGAATAACACTAAGAGAGAGAGAGAGATTATTCCTGTGATATAAAGCATCATTACTCCAGTCTTCAGTGTCACATGATTCTTCAGAAATCATTCTAATGCTGATTTGCTGCTTAAGAAACATTTATTATTATCACTGTTGAAAACAGTTGTGCTACTGCTACTTAAAGGTGCTCTAAGCGATGTCACGCATTTTTTAGGCCAAACATTTTTTTGTCACATACAGCAAATATCTCCTCACTATCCGCTAGCTGTCTGTCTCCTGAACACACTCTAAAAAAACGCGGTCTCTGTAGACACCCCAGGCTCCACAAACAGCAACAAAAACAAACTGGACTAACCCGCACCACGAAACATAACAAACTGTTCCAGCCAATAACCGACAAGAAGGGGTGGGGTGGGGTTTGGGGGGTTATTGCGCGGATGAGGAGGAGGGAGGGTCTAGCTAGCCTCCGTTTTGTTTGACAATAGTTCGAACGTCAACAAGAAGTGACGTCACCCAGGATCGCTTAGAGAACCTTTAATATTATTGTGGAAAGCATAATACAGCTTTTCTTTGATGAATAGGAAGTTTGAAGAGCAGCGTTTATTTGAAAAAGAAGTCTTTTGCAACATAAATGTATTTAATGTAATTTTTGATAAATTTAATTCATTCTTTCTGAATAAAAGTATCAATTTCTTAAAAAATTGATTATTCTGACCCCAAAACTTGTCCCACTACATACTGCACAATTAATATATATTCTGGATTGATCAGAAAGAAAGATACATTTATTTTTAAAACAACAACCAATTGTTTTTGTTTTAAACTTTTGTTTAAACAAAAAGCATAAATAGTGTTAGATATATTTTCATAACAAATAATAAGATATTATCCACAGGCCCAGGCTGTTGTAGAAATCTAAATATATCTAAAGTAGGAAAAGAAAGTTATTTATTTGGAATAATATGCACTGATGAATTGTTCGCAATAAGACAGGAACATGAATTAAAGTAATTAAGTAAATAGAGAGTCCATTTTGATTTCATGTTGACTTTGAGCTAGGTAAGTTTCCAAAGTGGTTTTAGAAAACAATGGGTTGCTTTAGGGTGACATCAACTTTTTAGGTAATTTGCTTCTCTTGGCACAGACCAATCTTGTTATCTCTGAGACCATTTAATTGTATTAAGTGCATTTTAAATGACTCGATACTTCCATCTTTAGATGTGGGCATTGGTTTAGCTTCAGACAATTGGCTGGAATCTCTGCATGAGTAAATTAATTTGCAAAACACTTGACTAAATTCTTGTGGATTTTATTTGGCTGCACACAGAGACCAAACTTTCTGAGGAGAACTTTGGAAAGAGCAGCTCATTCTGACGTACGACTTTAGCAGGGTCTGACGGGTTACCATTTGTGGTGTTTCCTCAGGGTTCAGATGACTGTTTGGTGAAGATCTGGGCGACGGATAATGGGCGTTTGCTGGCGACACTGAGAGGTCATGCGGCAGAGATTTCAGACATGGCTGTGAATTATGAGAACACCCTGCTGGCAGCCGGCAGCTGTGATAAAATGATCAGAGTGTGGTGCCTGCAGACCTGCGCCCCGCTGGCGGTACTGGAGGGCCACGCTGCATCCATCACGTCGTTACAGGTGTGCAACACATTTACATTCACATTTTCACAGGCACACAGAGATATACATGAGAAACTCACCAGTACAAAGAATTATTTCAGATTTAACAGTGATTTTTCCTACAATAAAATAGCCTATTTAGATTTTTACTGTGTAATCAATTCCAGTCTAGATATTCTTCTGTGGTAATACATTTTATTACTGTAAAAAGAACCAAATTGAACACCATTGTACAATAATATTGTAAATAGTCACCATTATGGTGATTCATAGTCCCTTTGGCTGGAAACTTGGACCTTCAAATTAATTTTCTCCCAGCCGATGTCACAGAACACAATTGGCTGCACATGGGGAAAATAAACTAAGCATTATGACTGATTGTTCTATGTTATGGTGCAAATATATATTTTTTTATAAACAATTAACCTTAATAGTGCCCTATTTGAAATGTGGAACACTGTGGTAAGAATGTGAACTCAACTGTTCATTTATTTGAACAGTAAAAGCAGTATTATTGAGAAATATTAATATAATTTTTGGTTTTTAATATAGTTATTATATACCGGTATGAAAATGTCTTTTCTTGACATCACCAATGGATAAAATTGAATGCGTCCTTGCTGAATAAAAGTATTAATTTCTTAAAAAACAAAATCGTACTGCCCCGAATGGTATACATTAAATTGACAAATATATGTTTAGCAGTGTATGGTATAGTCATGCACAATTGCACGCCCACTCATAGAGACCATGTTTAATGTGTTGCAAACCTTTTTCAGCTGTTTGTGTGTGTGTAGTTTTCTCCTCTGTGCAGTGGCAATAAGAGGTTCCTGTCCTCCACTGGAGCTGACGGCACCATCTGTTTCTGGCAGTGGGACGCACGCACACTCAAATTTGGGTGAGTTTCCTTTATTCTTGCACACATCTGTGGGGTTTTAAGATTTGAAATGTTTTCTTTGCCGTTTAGAGTAAGCATTTGTTTACTTGAATTAATATAAAGGAGAAACATGTAAAAAAAAACTTAACAGAGCTGAAATGTCTTATAATTCAGTGCTAAAACTTTCTCTCAACCCAGCTTAATGTGCTGAGACTTTATATTTTTCAATCATTGTTTTTGCAAATCCATTTGGTACAGAAATTACACTCTTCACCTTTAATAAGACCACTAAGAGCCCATATTCTGGCACTAATCACGTTTCTGTGTGTTTTGTATGTTTGTGCAGGCAGCGACCCAGCAAATTCATTGAGCGGCCCAGACCAGGCGTACAGATGATCTGTTCCTCTTTTAGTGCAGGTAGGCCAGAAGTGTCAAAGCTCGTTTCTCACCTCTACCTGCTCCCATTTTATTAGGTATCTTTTATCATTCACTGCCTCTCCCACCCGGGAACCCATGTGACAAAATGCTTTTGATTATTAATTTCAATAATATGGAAATAAAACAAACAAGATTAACTTCTAAGTCGCTTTTTTAGTGCTTTTGTTTGCCATTATTACTTTAATTTGTGGGCCTTTGTAATCAAATATTTATATATATATGATTAATTGCAGTTTATTTGATTATTTCACTTGTAAACCATGCAATTCAACTACAAATTGTAGTCGATTGACAGCCATAATATTTAAGACTCATGTCCATGATTATGTGAATGTGAATGCTTACATAGAAATGTGATATTAAGTGAATATTGCCATGTTTTCATTGTTCTGAAAGCTGATAGTAGATTATAAAGTGACGGCGGATGGTTTTAGCTTAAACAATTTTCTGCAAAGTGAGGCTATAAATATCCTGTTGTCAGACAGATATCACAGACTTTTTCAAAAGAGTGTTAAGCGTTACAGGAGCTCTTCAAATACACATTACTGAAGAAAAGAAACACTGTACTGGCATTCACCCAGAACGACACGCACACACTGATTCTAGTTATTTCCTCTACATTTCTTTGATATTACACAGTCTGAATTTGTTCAAGCTGTTTGAGTTTCTTGTTCATTAACACCATATTGTGGTTATTGCTTATATTTGCGAGATTGCGCCTGCATGAAAATTATGACAAAGCTTTTGTTAATGATGGATGTTTTTCTGGTTTGTATGCACAATGCTGTTATTGATTATGATGTAATATATGTAAGGCTAAGTGATTTTTAATGGTATTTCAGGTGGGATGTTCCTCGCAACAGGCAGCACTGATCACATCATTAGGGTTTATTACTTTGGAGGTGGACAACCAGAGAAGATATCTGAGCTGGAGTCTCACACTGTATGTAATGCGTTTGTTTGCATTTTGTGACTATTTACACCCTAATAAACAAAAATGCAATTTAGATGTCAAAAAAGGTAGAGATAGAGCATGCGTGTTGAATTTTTTTTAAATGAAATGTTTTTGTCTGGTTTGTGCCCTTTTCTAACACCCTGTCTCTGTTAACAAATAGGTAAAACACTCCGATATTATACATATGCAAATACTAAATGATTAATATTAAACTATTTTGTAAGTATCAGATCAGATCAGATTCAACTTTATTGTCATTACACAAGTACAGGTACAGGGCAACAAAATGCAATTTAGGTCTAACCAGAAGTGCAATAGCAGCAAATGCAGGATATACAATGGTTGCATAAATGCAGGACATGGATATGTACTGAATATATATAGAGATGACTTTTACTATAAACAGGATTTTACAGATAGATTTGTACTATGAATATAATATACAAATGGCTATTACTATGAACATAATTTACAGATAGATATGTACTGAATATAATTCAGTATGTAATAAACTATGTAATTATGCAATTTATAATAGATGGCATATATATTTTTATATTTCATAATGGTCTAATATCATAGTTGCATTTTATAAAATAATTAATTTTATCACGTTACATCTATGTACAGTATGTAATACAATTCAACAACCTCTCCCCCAGTGTGTATGTGTATAAATGTATAATAGTGTCCTCCTAAAAACAAATTCTTAATATTCTTAATATAATATTGATCTATTGTTTTAAAGCACCTCATTTTCATTCTCTTTACTGGCTTTACTGTTGCAGGAATATATTATTGTTTTGAGGTTCTCCTCATGTTTTTTAATGACTTTGTATTTTTCCTCAGGATAAAGTCGACAGCATCCAGTTCTCCCATAGTGGAGATAGGTAAGCAACACTGGCTCCATTTATCTGTGTACATGTGCGAATGTGAGAGAGTGTGTGTTTGCATGTCAGGTTTGTTGGATTAATGAGACATGGGAGTTCTTATAATTATGAGCTGATGTTGTCAGCAGAAAAAAATACCCTTGTTCCCATCACACCCAAACATGCGTGTCAGATGCTTATGATACACATCGTACAAGAATGCAGGTGCATGAAATGTCTTTCTACTTAAACAGTAGGCATATGACAGTTATCCACACACACCAGTCTCTGCAAGCTCTTTTATGTTCCTCACACGCTTTAATTTAATGAGCAAATGTTTTTGCATTGGGGGAGGGAAATAGAGAGTGTGACAGGAGAAGAGGGAGAAAACGGGGAGAGAGAGAAGGAGAATAAGATGGAGAGGTCTGTAACGGGTCCCTAAGGATTTAAAAAGATGGATGTTCACATGAACAGATTCTTTTACCGGAGGAGACAGCATCCAGTGTTACATGTATTAGGAGGGAAGAAATCTCACTAATCAATAGAACTGCAGAAGATTGTACTGTCAAAAAGAAGATATTCATGCCACAAATGAGTAGACTTAGTGCATTGTGTGTTACTGTGTGCAGTCTTATTTACCGGAGTAACACTCTTGAGTAATACACTCTTATCTTTATGCAACCTTTATGCAAGCTCATGTCATACACACCTTGCGGTGTAATGCAATTTTTTACTTTAAAATTCACATTAATGCTATGCTACTGTTTTGTAGACTGCATGGACTCTTGTTTTTCAGCACAAATATCTAAACTTCCCAAGATAAATTTACTTGAGAATCAACATTGCATAAGATATTAAGATTTCAGAAAATAGATCTTACATTTTTACTTTTGTTAGCCCCTTGGCAAATTGTTTTTAATCTATGAAAAATCTATGAAACTCTTAACAAATTTTGAGGATATATATAAAAAAAAGCCATAGTGGTAAGAAAAATAAATTAATTTGAGATTTAAGAAAGAGATAATACATGACTAGCTGTGTATTTTTTATTTTTGAAAATCAAAAAATCTAAATCAATGTTGAAGCAAAGAACTGCCCGACACAAAGCAGAGGATGGTTGTTTTCGTGGAGCGCATTCAAATAGTTTAATGCACAGCTAGCCGTGGATTAACCTGCTGGTCATTATACATTATACCATGGTCATTTGCCAGCATTGACAAGTTAAAGCTCTCATTGTGAGAGAGAGAGAGAGAGAGAGAGAGAGAGAGAGAGAGAGAGAGAGAGAGAGAGAGAGATGTGCATGTGAATTACCTGCGTCTGTGCAGCATCTCTACTAGTAATAAAGCTGTGAGTTTATTTACTTCAAAAACAGTGACTTTACAACCTCCATGCTGAGTAATATAATGTAGTGAATCAGTAGCCGAAGATCATTTATTAATAAAAGTCAAGGGGTAGCATTGACTACAAATTTCTGTGCGCACAGCATGATCTCCGATCTGTGTGCGAGTGTGTGTGTGTGTGTGTGTGTGTGTGTGTGTGTGTGTGTGTGTGTGTGTGTGTGTGTGTGTGTGTGTGTGTGTGTGTGTGTGCGCGCTTCATTGAAAGCAGCGCATTAATATAGAACAGTGATTAAACGCATTAAACGGTTATATTGCACAGCTACGAGCCAATCAAGTATTCAGACAGACCATGGTATAATTCAGGATATATTCTCTAAAAAAACATAATATATTATGTAATTTTCCTTCTCAAATTGTTTTAAAGATATATAAATATTGTTACTGCAAATGAGATAATGTGTAATTCACATACAGCACACATCAATAAACCTCACTGTTTTATAGAGCAATACACATATGCATACAGAGAATGTATGTAAATGCACATTTAATACTATGTAATTTTAGTACTTAATACTTTTACTCATTTTATAAGCAAAGCGTGTTTGCATAGAAGTCTTATAGGCACAGTAGCAAAATTTGATTGTTTTTTTATCTCATGGGAAATAAACAAATTCAAATTGTGACCTTAACACATCACTGCATTATAAAATAATACATAGTCAACAATAAAAGAACCACATTCAGTGCACATTAAACAAAACCCTTAATTAAAACCTATTATAATATGCTCAAGGAATGGCAAGACAAATGGGATCAGTGTTGTAGAAATAAACTTTACAAAATCAATCCTGTGGACGTGGTTGGTGAAAATCACTGGGACCATATTAACTACACTCGCTGTTGCATAGGCCACTCCAGACTAACCCATACGTTTTCTCATTTTAACTTCATTTCACGAGCTTTCAGTTTCAACTAATTTCCCTTCCAAATAAATTCGAAGTGGTAGAAAAAGTGGAAATGAATTTGCAAGTTGTACAACTTTCATTTTGACTAAACGCTTTAAGCATTTTAGTAGATTAAAAGTTCATTACAGTATGCCTCATTCTGAAGCTTCATGAAAAGGAATGAATATGTATTCTTTTAGATGAGGTTTTCCAACATAAATCTAAATCCATCAATTGTGTGTAGGTTTGTGAGTGGCAGTAGAGATGGCACAGCACGGATATGGCAGCTGCAGCAGCAAGACTGGCGGAGCATTCTCCTGGACATGGCCACTAAATTACCTGGGTATGATAAACATTAATCACTGTTTAAAAGTATGTCTCAATTAACTGTGCATTAATGTTACATTTTGTTTGCTAAACAATTGATCGTGAGCAACATAATTACTTGGGAGTGCCACGAGGTCAATTGATTCTGAAAACACAGCAGCGACTGAGATACATCTCTAAAGCCAATTATAGAATCAACATCCAACTCTACCAATGGATTCATATTCAATCTAGAAAGCCGATATTGTTAATAAAACAATACAAAACAATAAGCAAACATATGACATTGGATTTTTTTTGGATGCTCTTTTCTCCATCATTTACCGATAAATGTCCTATCAGTCTGTAGTAACATGAACAAATTTAATCATTTGCATGTTAACTTGTTAATTTTGGCAGCTTTTGTCAAATTACCGTGGGGTCCAAAAGACCAAATTGAAATTATATAATATATATATAAACCTACAACTTTCCGCTTAATTCCAGCTCTAAAATACATTTGGAATACCAGAATTGTAACAATTTTAATTGAACAAAATTCGTATTAAATTTCAATTTAACATTTTACTCTAATTGTTATGCTGTTAATATCATTTGTATACATTTTTGAGAAATTGGAAAAATAGAAACATTTAGTTTGTCTTTCCGTATAGTTTGTCTCTCATTGCTTTGCCCTTTAAAAAGCAGAAGTTAGAAATGTCATTCTTAATTGTTTCTTTTAAAAACTTTTCTTTTTTTTAGCAAGTACAACCCTCCACCTTTAGAGGACAAAGTTACAAAACTGAAGGTGACTATGGTGGCCTGGGATTGCAATGACAACACAGTCATCACCGCTGCGAACAACTTGACTTTGAAAGTGTGGAACTCTTACACGGGGAACCTTATTCATGTGTTGATGGTAAGAGTGTGAAGATCTCTCCAGAATGATTGTAAGGAGACGATATGTGACGAATCATGTTGTCATCATGGCCCTTCACCCACAGGGCCACGAGGATGAGGTGTTTGTGTTGGAGCCACATCCATTTGATTCAAGAGTGCTTTTCTCTGCTGGTCACGACGGGAACGCCATCGTCTGGGATCTGGCAAGAGGAGTCAAAATACGGTCTTACTTCAACATGGTAAACCAACCAGCTACACTCCCATTTCTTTTATCAGATCCTATCACGTTTGACCTAAGTAAATATGCAAATCTATTGATTTATTGGTGTTTATTGTGTCTCACAGACTGTATTTCTCTACTTTGATGTGTGTTTGTGTGTAGATCGAGGGTCAGGGCCACGGTGCGGTCTTTGACTGTAAGTGTTCTCCAGACGGGCAGCACTTTGCTTGCACTGACTCTCACGGTCACCTGCTTATCTTCGGCTTTGGTTCTAGCAGCAGATACGACAAGGTACTGAAAGCCTATGTCTGTCTCTGACACTATGCTCAGAATAAAATAAATATAGATTGAATCGTATCCAACATTGTTGTCACATGACTTCATCACGTTGCTTTTTAATTCAGTCTGTGATTTCTTTTGAATTCTAGTTTTAGTAATTTTGTTACAAAAAAAGAAAGAAAAGAAAACGCTAAAAACTATTAAGTTTTAAATACTACAAGTACATTTTTATACAACATTATAATGTAAAGTATAAAAATGGATATTTATTGTGAGATTTGACAAAGATTATATTTAACAGTGTTACTTAATTATTGTTTTTAAAGATTAACTTTAAGTGAGTGTTAGATGACAGAAATGGTCATCTAAATGTAAAAATAGGGGAAATGAGCATGCACAATTAAATATCCAATATTGTCCAATACCGATATAAAAAAAAAAACTGTAATATCGGTCAGTAACTGATATGATGTCAATATACAGCTTCTGTCTGTTTGTCTTAAGCCCTGTTTGCCTTTATTTAGTATTAGTCAATGTGTATTTATTTACTCTGAATGTATTTATTGATCTGTTCTTCAGATAGCCGATCAAATGTTCTTCCACACTGATTATCGGCCGCTGATCCGTGATGCCCATAACTTTGTGCTGGATGAACAGACCCAGCAAGCACCCCACCTCATGCCCCCGCCGTTCCTGGTGGACGTGGACGGGAACCCTCACCCCCCACGCTACCAGAAACTGGTTCCCGGCAGAGAGAACTGCAGAGATGAACAGCTCATACCCCAGATGGGACTCACGTCATCAGGTATGAAACTCAAACAGACAGTTTCTTTTCTGTGTTTTTATTACTTGAAGTAATTTTTGGCCACTTGTTTATGCTCACAGCTTTCACAAACATACACCTACAATCTGTCACTGAACACTAAATAAGGCGCTCAAATGTCTCTGTATTTGTCTTTTTCCCTCAATTAGGGCTAAATCAGGTGGTTAGTCAGCAGGCTGCAGAAGGCTCGAGTCCTCTTGATAATATGATCCAGAGACTACAGCAAGAGCAGGACCAGAGACTGGGCTCTGACACCAGAGCCAATAGAGGTAATGCAGACTAAGTTTTTTAGCTTGTTTTTGGTAAAGTAGGGTTACTACATTTTTGCTACCAATCGATATCAATACCAGTGAAATTTCATGATTCTTGATACCACAGTAAACACTAATATGCTATTGAACAAAAAAACAGCTAATATAAAAAAGACATTCACATATACATTCAACAGTTACAACCATGGAAAGCCTGTATTTTTAGCAAGACAAAGTTATCACTACTGTAATGCCTGGTTCAGATTACACAATTTTTTTTGTCTGTTACGATAGTCACTGTGTCAGTTTACGCGATTTTGACTCATCAAATCTTGTGTTGTGGACAAGAAAAATTTCAGACTACACGTGGCTTTCTCACCAGTCATCGCGTGCCGTCTCACACACACACATTCACTTGCACTCGTCTCGCACACATATATACACACAAACTCACTCGCGCACTCACACACACACACACACACACACACACACACTATTGCTCTCGCTCACTCACTCGCGCACACACACACTCGCTCTTGCTCACTCACTCTTGACGGAACTGTCGTGGAGCACTGAAAAAAATGTAAACATGCTAGTCTTTTTATCATGATATCGTGAAGCATCGCAGACTAGTAGGTTGTCGCCCACTATTACACACTATACGAGATGAAATGAACGATTCTTGCGTCCCGACGCCCGTTGTCGTTTACAAATCCCCACGACACACTACGTCAAACGAATCGTGCCAAAATCGGGTTAAAATCGTGTAATCTGAACCAGGCATAAATTAAAAAAAATTCATAAGATGATCTCTATAAACCCCTGGGTGGTGATTGTGATTCTGTTGACAGCAGTAATGCTGATGCACGTTGCATGTCTATTTGTGTGTAGGGTCTGTCAGTTCTCCCACAGAAGTCTCCTCTCCACCTAACGTGGGTTTGAGACGGAGTGGACAGATCGAAGGTGTTCGGCAGATGCACAGTAACGCTCCGCGCAGTGAGATCGCTACCGAGAGAGACCTGGTGGCGTGGAGTCGACGGGTCCTCGTCCCTGAACTATCACCAGCCATAGCTTGGTAAAGCGCACGCACACAGTGGGGTCCAAAAGTCTGATACCACACTGCAAATCAGGCTTTTAAAACCTGGAAGAGAATACAAACAAACCTTATGATGTTTAATGAAGTTGAAACTCATATATCTGTTATTTGCAAAATTTTGATGGACACCTCGTACTCAAACAAGACTTTCCCATTTCTATCTTTCTATTGTTTCTTGCAATATAATACCATTTGTTCCAGTTAGACATAGATGAGGTGTTTGTGACACTTCTGTGTGTCTGTTTGCGAATGTAGTAAGCAGGAAAATTGGCGTACAGCTAAAGGGGAGGAGGAAATCAACACCTACCGATCAGAGAGGAGGAGGCGCAGCTTACACAGCCAGTACCACAGAGAAAACCGGGTAAATCATCATATCTGATCATCAATTTAAAAATGTAGATAAACTAGTCTTCCTCACTAATTGATTAGTCAGAGGTTGGATAAATATACTGTGTGTGTGCAGCATCATAAACCGCCAAATCTGTATATCAATATAAATGTGTCTTGATGACATGTAGCTAAAGCCATTGTTGCTGTTTAACATGCAATTTAAATTCAGTATGTGTACTGAAGTTTGTGTTTCTCATACCAGCATGCTGTTGAAAATGCTGTGGTGGAGGAGGGGCGCCGTTACCAGGGTAACCAACATAACTACCATACACGATTGGCTGTGGAGGAAACAAGTCGTCAGAGTGAACCCAACGAGGAAGAACACAGTGCCTCTGAGGTACTGTCAAAACATGCAGTGTCCCTTTAAGGAATAGTAAAGTTATCACCCATAATAATGTTTGAGGTCAGTAGGATTTTTTAAAATGTTTTTGAAGGAATTCTCTTATGCTCACCAAGGCTGCATCTATTTGAAAAAACAGTAAAAAAACATTAATATCGTGAATGCAGCAAGCAGGACGAGGCCGAGAGCCGTGAGAAAGTTGCGATTTATCTTCGATGCCGTGGCGTGATTGCTAATGAGCTTCACCTGCACACAACAATTAAGTTTTTTATTTCAATATATTTTAAAATGTAATTGATTCCTGTGATGAATTTTCAGCAGCCATTACTCCAGTCTTCATAGTCACATAATCCTGTTGAAAACACTTGTGCTGCTTAATATTTTGTGAAAACCTTGATACTTTTTTCAGGATTATTTGATGAATAAAAGTTTAAAAGAACAGCATTTACCGTATTTGAAATATAAATCTTTTGTAAAAATATAAAAGTCTTTACTGTCACTCGATTCATTTAATGCATCCTTGCTGAATAAAAGTATTAATATCTTTTGGAAAAAGATTTTAATGACCCAGATCTTTTGAACGGTAGTGTAGATGTGGACGATTTAAAAGAGGAACAGAATATTCAATGAGTGAAACAAGTACTGTATTTGACTTTCAATACCAATTGAATCATGAAAAGTGGTTACGGTATGACAGGTGGTTGAAAACTAAAAGGGCCTGTTGACAGATCAAAATGAAAGTCATTTCAGAGGCGGTGTAAGTTATTACCTTTTGTTAAAAGACTGCCATAAGATTGCCATATATTAATCATTCACTATACAGGAATGTGTGTTACGCAAGTACGTAGGGTCAATTTTGAGTTCATGTTCACTTGAACATATAAAACTGAAATTGTTTCATTTATTGTGGGGATTGTCTTTTTTTTATTGCTGCTGTGTCTGAAGTGTTATTGTTCCATCTGTTGTGTTAAAATCTCTGTTAGAAGTGTGAGTGGTCCATTTGTAGTGTCAGTGTAGCATCCATAGCAGGTTTCTCAATCTATAGAACCAGATTCATACTGTCAACTGCAGTGTAAATGCCAACTAACACCAAATCTTATTTTTCACCATGAAAAACATGCATTAAAATGAAATGAAATATGAAAAGAAATATTGTACTGTGAAGATCAAATTTTTCGAGATAGATTAGACTTAGAGAGTTTAAAAAAATTGCAGTCATTGGTCAGTTTGGACAACAGTCATTCTGATATCATGAATGTTTGATGTCAGAAAAAAAATGAAATATTGTGAATATTTTATGCTCTCCTGCTTTTTGTAAAATGGAATTTGCTGTGAACAGGCATGTTTGTGAATATTTTATACTTTATAGTTGTTTACACAGCAAAAACAAAACAAGATTAAAATTACTTTTTGCGGTGTAGTGACATCAGACTTGCTGTGTTCTGGGAATGGTATAAAAAAGAGTGTGGTAATCCTCAGTCTCTTTGTACATGTTGGTTTTTAGGGAGAAACGGAAGCAAGACCTCCAAGCAGAGAATCATCAGATGAAGAGAGAGAAGAAACAGAGGAAAAAGAACCCTGGCCTGATGATAACAGCAGCTCCAGGTAAATGTTCATTGCCCTCAAACGTCATATGACACAGTGCCGTATATCTGACAGTCCTTATACACATACATCAGTCAGATCCACAAATATATGCCGGATCTGTTTATATTTGCAGTGATTACTCCAGCGATTACTCAGACTGGACAGCGGATGCTGGCATAAACCTCGAACCGCCCAAAAAGACCAGCGTGAAGAAAAAGAAGAAGAATGCCAGCAGCTCGGAAGAAGATGGAGAGAAGAAAAAAGACTCCAAGAAAGAGAGGAGGAAAGAAAAGCCGGACAAAGATGGAGCCCTACCAAAGAAGAAGAAGCCAAAGGAGAAACGGAAGGTCAGTGATCCTTTGTGTGTTATTTTAATATGAACCTTTTTATAAATAAACTACCTCAAACCACACTAATCAAGCTCAATAGGTTATTGAATGTGTCCACTGACTATTATTCTGACACTGTTATTCTTTTTTTTTATGAACAAATGTAATTTCTACCATGGAAATTACATTTTAAAAATGTTTGGAATAAAATGACAGATTCCTTTCTATTGCTAAGGCTAATTTCATAGCTAGCATTGAATGTATCCAAAGTGAACACAATTTAATAATACTTTCACAATTTAATAATTTTACAATTACATCTTGACTTGAAATTACACACACAAAAAAATGTTTCACAAGTGAAAACATTTTTTTTTTATCTCCCCATCTTTGTATTCTTCACACATCACGTCTCATTTAATCTCAAGCTCTTCACTGAAACTGATGTGTCTTGCAAGTGCACAACCTTTATTGAAGTGATAGTTCAACCAAAAAGGACAATTCTCTCATCACACTCACCCTCATGCCATCCACAATTTATATATGACTTTCTTTCTTCAGACTTGCTTGCTTTCTTTAACCACAAATATCTTAAAGGGTTAGTTTACCCAAAAATGAAAATTCTGTCAGTAATTACTCACCCTCATATTGTTCCAACCCCGTAAGACTTTCGTTCATCTTCGGAACACAAATTAATATATTTTTGATTAAATCTGATAGCTGGATCACTCCTTCATAGGCTGGTAGGTAATTGCATCTGCCGGCCCAGAAAAGTTAGTAAAAATATTGTTAAAATAGTCCAAGAGCCTAAAGTTTATGAAGTGACGAGAATATTTTTTTGTGCGCAAAAACAAACAAAAATAAAGACTTTATTCAACTATTTTTTTTTTTCCCGTGTGGGCCTCTGACGTGAGTTCACAAGAGCGTCACGATGCATGCGCGAGAACTGAGTGTATTTAACATGTGTATTTATTCATTCAGAGGATACCTGAACTGCAGAACCAGGGTTTGACATTAGAGGAATGGCTGCCCTCACCCTGGATCACTGACACCATGCCACGGAGATGCCCCTTCACCCCACAGATGGGCGATGAGGTAAACAGTCTGCTAAAGAATAATTAAAATGGGAAATATTTTTATTTATGTGTTGTGCAGAAACATGGTGAATATTAAGCTGCTTGTTGTGTTTGTGAACAGGTGTATTATTTCCGTCAAGGCCATGAAGCTTACGTGGAGATGGCCAAAAAAAACAAGATCTTCAGTATAAATCCTAAAAAACAGCCCTGGCACAAGTTAGAGCTTAGAGTAAGTCTTCGAAGAAATATATTTTAACCTCACAGTATTTTTCATACACATGATAAAACAAAGAAAATGATTTATGATTGTGTGCCTACAGGAGCAGGAGCTGTTGAAGGTAGTGGGCATCAAGTATGAGGTCGGTTTGCCAACTCTGTGCTGTCTGAAGCTGGCCTTCCTGGACCCAGACACTGGCAAACTGACGGGCGGCTCCTTCTCTATGAAGTGAGTGTGCAGTCTGCGTGAGTCACTGTGACTTATTCACGATGATCTTCGCTGAGTGGCTTTTAACCTGCGACTCGCATTTCTATTGTTGTCTCAGATACCACGACATGCCTGATGTCATCGACTTCCTGGTACTTCGGCAGCAGTTTGATAATGCAAGACAGAGGAACTGGATGATAGGTTAGTGTGTGAATTGAATGTGTTTCTGCACAGGTTTTAATTTATATAGGTTTAAATGTTTAAACATCTCAATGTTTGAGATGATGAAAAGAATAAATCTTTGGAAAATCTAGTTCAAAATGCAAGTGCTAAATTCTTATAAATGCCATCTTTGGGGTTTTATGCATGCTGAAAAATGATTGTAATGACTAAAAATGTCAGAGTAAAAGTATTCTTCTTAGACCTTGAACAGACATGATTGTTCACACTCCATTTGACCTGATTTAATATTGCTCTTTCATAATTTGTTTTATGATACGTGACAGTGACGTATATTTTCTATTTCATGGCAAAAAAAATTTTTTGTGAAGAAATCATTTATATATTTAGATTTTTTCATGAAAAATATTTTTCACTTTTACACAATTTTAATAGAAAATTGTATTCAAGTAATAGTCTAAATGAATTGGGGGTGTTTATGTATTTTTAAATAACTTAATTTGTTGCTTTCTATTAATGACTGCTTCTTCCTGATAAAGAGTTGATGAGCATGTCTGATTTGACACCCATTTATTTTGACAGGTGATCGTTTCCGTTCAGTGATAGATGACGCCTGGTGGTTTGGTACTATTGAGAGTCAGGAGCCTTATCAGGCCGAATATCCGGACTCTCTGTTCCAGTGCTACAACGTCTGGTCAGTTATCCATGTCCATCTACACATTTTACACATTCTGTAGTAATTCAATTATTCTTACATCGTGTCTTAACCAGGCATGAACCCATGAGGCCACAAGAAATACACCCTATTCGTTCTACTTTAACCTTTATTCTATGTTACTTTTAACTACATTAACAAATTTGAATTCTAAAACCCACAAATCTTTCTGACGTTAATTGCTCTATAACTTCACTCACTCTTTGATTTTTTAAGTTAAAGGCTTATTAACATGGTTTATATGGAGGCTTGGAAAAAACTTTTTTGTGAGCTTGTGAGTTTGGTCTGGTGTTACATGTTTTTTGGGTAATAATTGACATCTTTGTGTTATTGTGTGATGCAGCTGGGATAATGGAGATACAGAAAAGATGAGCCCATGGGACATGGAAGAGATTCCCAATGAAGGTATGATAAACACTACGGCTGTCAATAGAATGAATAACTTTGATTTTAGGATCATTTCGATTAATTTAAACTTGCTCTAATTTTTATTTATTTATTTAATTTAAAGAAATTCATATTTTAATTAGGATGCATGAAATTGATCAAAAGTGACAGTTAAGACTTTTACATAGTTACAAAATATACATTTTTCAAATAAATGATGCTTGAACATTGTATTCATCAAAGAATCCTAAATAAAAACTGTATCACGGTTTCCAAAGAATATTAATAAGCACAACCGTTTTTAACATTGATAAGAAATATTTCTTGAGCGGCAAATCAGCAATGATTTCTGAAGGATCATGTGACACTGTAGACTGGAGTAATGATGCTGAAAATTCAACTTTGCATCACAGAAATAAATTACATTTTAATATATATATATAGATATATATATATATAACAATAGAATAGTTATTTCAATTTGTAGTAATATTTAGCTTTTGCAGGAGTTTTACTGTCCTTGTGGTGACATTTGGTCCCACAAAAACGTGGTAGTTGTCATGGCAACCATCAGATCGAGAGTATCAACTGCTCTGATGTCCAGCTGGCATTGTTTTAATAACCAATACGAACTGTGCTGTGATTGTCTGTCTCTTCTTTTCCTCCATCTTATTTTCTCTGTCTGTCTGCAGCAGTTTTTCCTGACGAGTTAGGCCTGAGTGTGCCTCTAACTGAGGAGGAGCAGAAGGCCTTGTTGTACAAGTCCCTAGAAGGAGAATGGGGCTCACGCACGCGTGACGAAGAGTGTGAACGCATCATCAGGGGCATCGACCAGCTTTGCACTTTGGGTATGACTTTATCATTTAGCATTACATGATAGCTGAGAAGCCTTACTATGGCTGTGTCCGAAACTACAGGGATATAACTAGGGGTGACTGGGCTACACTTAGCTCCCAAGACGAGACGATACACGTTATTGGGTTCATGAGGACAAGATGATATTTTAACACTATTTTTAAGAGATCTTCAATGATGAAATATATGACTAGAAAAATATTTTGATATAAAAGAAAAATCTTTTGATTATTTTGATGTTAAACTAATATTTTTGTTGTTGTTGTTGTTGTTGTTGTAATAAAACTAGACCTAAGTGAACAATATCCTTTTAAATGACTTAAAATACATAATAACAATAAGGCAATAATAATTTATTTAAATAAAGTATCAACAGCAAGTAATTATACAGTTTCATTGAACAACACTGTTAAAATACATAATGTAATATACATAATATAAACCTTATGTAACTGCATTATTAACTGCTCACCATAAACTCATCCCTAGATATAACAGATTTTGTTTCTCCTCCAGATGTGGCTGTACCATTTGAATTGCCAGTAGACTTGCAGGCATATCCAACGTACTGCACCGTGGTCGCTTACGTCACAGATCTGAGCACCATCCGACACAGACTAGAGAACCGTTTCTATAGGTCAGTATGAACTCTGAATGGACAAGACAATCCAACACTTGATTTAAATCAGAAAATCAGTGTATACTAATCTAGATTATATTGAATTTACATGTGCATCTGTTGTTTGCTGGTGTTTTTGTCAGGCGAATGTCATCGTTGATGTGGGAGGTACGCTACATCGAACACAACGCTCAAACCTTCAATGAACCAGGCGCGTTCATTGTCAGAACTGCCAAATTTGTATCTGACCTCATGCTACAATTTATTAAGTGAGTCGCTCGCAGATAAAACTGAACTTTTTTTTTTCAGCACAATATTTTTGCATATTGATTTTTGATATCGTAATCAGTATTTTAATTCATTTGTATTGTCTTATATTTATTTATATTTCTTTTGCCATCATCTCATGCTCACTTTATTCTTTAAAAACACTAATGATTTAACACTGTTAAATGTATTATTTAGGAAGTCTCAAAATGAATATGCATTATTCACATACATTGTACTGCAATGCTGTAATGCTTAAATTCCATTGTAGCAATTAAATCGATTGATTTTATTTATTTTTTCAGACAAAATAGTATATATTTTAATACTAGCTGTTTTTAAAGTAGTCAAGCTGTAACTAGCTGTAGTTAAAAATAATTATCATCTTATCAGACACAATTTTTGTATCAGTACATCCCTAGCATTTAGTTTTAAGTCATACATGTTTTTTGACTTCCTGTCTCTATGTCTGTGTTCTTCAGGGACCAAAGTTGTACAGATATTATTTCACTATATAACAGCATGAAGAAAACCGCTTTCTCAGATTCAAGTGATGTAAGTGTCATTGAAACACACACTCATAACCACTCATATTGAACAAGATTTAATACATTATTTCAGTACCTTTAACAACTGTTCTTTTGCTGCTTTGCAAGCACTTGGTATTCAGGAAATGTAAATGTGTATATTTATGTCAGTGCTTAACATGCTTTGACGCTTTTTTCCCCAACTCAGGATGAAGATGAGGATGAAGATGAAGAGCATGAGGCACCTTGTACATCTAGCCGCAATAAGAAGGTGTACATTTAAGTGATTGTTTACCTTTCTAACCATGCCAGAGAAAACAGGATTGATTATGTATGCAAGAATATTTTATGTTTGTTGTCAGTAACATACATGCACATCATGGCTAATCGAGAGTGTTGTTCTGTTTCAGAGGCAGCGGCAGCAGCCCATCCTGAGGAGTCTGCGCAGTAAACCAACATCAGACCCTCAGGCCTGGAAGGGGCGCTGCAGAGAGCTGCTCGAGCTCATCTTTCAATGTGAAGATTCAGAGCCTTTCAGACAACCTGTGGATCTGGAGGAGTATCCGGTAACACACAGACACATGGAGAAAATACATACACACAGAACTGTACTTTATACCTATAGCATCGGGTGGGAATTATGAAGGATGCCATAGTCTTGGCCTCAGACCTCATGTTATTGTTATTTTTAACATAAAAATGTATTAATTTTAGACTAACCAAAATTCACATGAAAAAATTTACATTTTAAATTTGGGTTCTGCAATACTGTAACACAATGTCAACTATACATACACAATGTATTTACACACACACACACTACAAAAATCTTTTTTTTTAATCAGTATTTTTGTCTCGTTGTCCAGTAAAAACTTTCAAGTCCTTAAAGGGATAGTTCACCCAAAAATGAAAATCCTGTCATCATTTACTCACCCTCAAGTTGTTTCAACCCTGTATGAGTTTCTTTCTTCTGTTGAACACAAAAGAAGATATTTTGAAGAATGTTGGTGACCAGACAGTTGATGGACCCCATTGACTTCCATAGTAGGAAAAAAAGATACTATGGAAGTCAATGGGGTCCATCAACTGTCTGGTTGATGCTAGCACATTATAATTATACACTAAAGACTGGAGTAATGATGCTGAAAAATTTAGCTTTACCATCACAGGAATAAATTACATTTAATGCAGCCTTGTTGAGCATAAGAGACTTCTTTCAAAAACTCTTGAACAGGACCATAAATAAGCATATCTAGTTTATGTTTAGTAATTTGTACTGGAAAACAAGACAGAAATACTGATTAAGAAAATGATTTTTTGCAGTGCACTGTCTGCTTATATGCCCTGTTCATCAAAAATACCTCTCTCAGGACTACTTGGACATTGTGGACACTCCTATGGACTTTGGGACTGTATTGAACCGCCTGTTAGCAGGAGAGTATGACACTCCCATGGATCTTTGTAAAGATGTACGTCTCATCTTCAGCAACTCCAAAGTCTACACACCCAGCAAAAAGTCCAGGGTATGAGATCATGTCCAATTATTATCATTTCATATTGTAAACATAGTAACCATTGTAATCTCAGTCAGTACTAGTCAAACCAGTTCATCTAGTTAATCTACTAGTTTTTGTGTATGCAGATCTACAGCATGAGTCTGCGATTGTCCGCTCTGTTTGAAGAACATATCAGTTCGATCCTGACCGATTTTAAAGCTGCTCAAAGTCTGCAGAGTGAGCGATTCACCCGTCAGCGGCTGCACACGGAGCGCTTGACCAGACAGTCTGTGAAGAGGAGAAGGAGCTCTTCACCTTCAAGCTCTGCCTCTAGGTACAGACAGCATCTGATTGGTCATTGAAGAATATTGTGCTCTAGAATTGGTCACTTTGCATACACGTTTTCTTCAGAAAGGTTAATTTTACTTAATTACAGCAAAACTTAAACAATCAAATATTTGCTTTATTTTCTAATTTTCAGTCCAGAAAGGAAGCGGCGGGTCTCCTCTCGCTCTGCTCCTCGATCAGACAATGCAGCTCCGCCCACTCCCGCTGGACCTTCCCGGGCTCCTTCTTTACGGCAAACACATCCACAAATCAACGGCAAGGCTGAGCCTCCTGTCGTCCCTGGTCGGACCCGCAGCTCGGCTCGCTTTGGAACCCAACACACAGATGCGCCCTCTGCACAGTCAGCTCCTCCCCCTCCTGCCGCCCACAGTAAGGTGGCAGAGCCCTCCTCCAGAGTCCTGCGCACCCAGAACTCTCACTCCATTGGTGTGTCCAGGGAAACCGAGCGCTCTGCGGCTCCCCACAGCAATGAGGGCGGGGCCAGAGAGTCTCGTAGGAAGCTTCGGACACCTGTTAAACTCACACCAGGTCAGTAGCCTATGATAAAAGCTTTTATTTGTTGTCAAAAGCTGATGTTATTACATGAGGGACTTTCGCACCACAGGAACCTTTTCATAGTTCCTAGAGCTAATAACGGAAGTACCCACTTTTTGGCGTGTTTGAACCGCAGGAATTGGGAATAAATATATTTCTAGGAACGCCTTTTGGGGGACTTAATTAGCTCTACTTCATAGTAGGGTCTAACCTAGCACAAAAGGAACTACTAGTGACAAGTCAAACGCAGACCATACAAAACAGCACCCGCCATTTTTAAAAAGCTGTGTAAACGCACACAGTTTACTCCACAATAAACATACAGAAAACTAACGTTAATGCCATTTACCTGTTGACTTTGTCTGCGGTGTTGTGTTCTTTTCTCAGCGATTCTTATCAATGATATGTAGCACCGCAAGTTTCGTCTCTTAGTCCACCTTTTTGCTCTTTCAATCGCAAAACTATACGTCTACATTCCATATTCGTTATCACGAAACCCACGACACAACAAAAACACAGCTCGGATCGTGGAGTCCTCCATTCTCCAGTTGTTGAATGGCTCGCTGTCTCTGTCGGCCAGCTTACGTCACTTCTGAGTTCCTACTGGTGATGCGAATGCAACCAGAAAAATGGCCCTGGGAAACATTTAGTTCACGGGGAACCACCGTGGTGTTCCTGTAAATAAGTTCTTAGAACTACCCTATGCGAAGGCCCCTATGGAAGGGGATTTTGAATGTTTTCTGGTAATGTAACTTCAGTGCACAAACACTGAAGTTACTGTAGCTCTACTACAGGCCCAAAGTTCAAAAATGTTGCCTATAAATAGTGTTGCGCGCCTCTTTATCAAATTCACATGATCAACCTCTCCTCTATTTTGCTTGGGAACTAATGTGGTCGGAACCAAAGTTTACAGGACTGCGTTCTCTGGAATCCTCTCTAGAGGAGCAATTCTACATTCCGATTGGTTGCCGCCGAACCGCATCATAGCTCATTACCATAAAGTTGACCTGACTTCAACTCTCCTCGCCGCCCAAGACGTGCAGCGCTGCGCTGCGCTCGCCAGCGGCGGTGTGAACGCACAGTTACACTTTATTAATTATAGCTAAAAGTATAATCAAATTTGTTAAAATTGTATTTAACAAACGAACATCCCAGCCATGTGAAGTCATTGGAAATCTGTGGATCTTATGGGTCATGGTATTGATTCCCAGGGTGCATATATTAAATGAATGGGCCTCATTCATGAAACATTCGTAAATATACGAGTAAATATGTGAGTGATTTGCGCGTAAAGAGACCTTCCCGAAAACTCTTCTCCTGATTCACAAATACTTCGTAAACGTCAGATGTGATAGTGAAACGTGTGTGTGTGTTAATGAATTCCAATCAGTCGTAAATGGGACGCGCGTGCACGCTCATTCTCAATTACCATAAATCCCGCCCGTTAAATCCGACTGACAACTAGGCTATATATGGGCATCATATTATGACACCAAACGAAGGATTTCAACATGTCTTCTCAAAAGCGAATGAAAAAGAACAATTTCTCAGATGCAGAAATTGAAGTTTTATTATCAGATGTTCATTAAAAACGCCACATTTTATTTTCAAGCGTACATAGTGGCGTATCAGGTCCTAAAAAAAGGAAGCTTGGCAGATATTACAGAAGCAGTTAATGGAGTTTCATCTGTTAATCGAACAGTCCCAAGTAGTGAAAAGAAAATGGTTCGACATGAAGCGACTGCAAAAAACGAATTAGTTCACTTCGAAAAAATATAGCCCAGCCCTATTGAAAGCAATTAATTATTTTATTAAAGTGTACTGTTTGCAGATGCTATTACTGGCTCTCATAATAAAAGTAAAAAGAAAAACCATATGTATTGCTATATATAATAATATTTTTTCAAAATGCTGTAAATGTACCCGATTAGGTGAATTAAAATGCAGCCTTATTAATGAGCAAAACGTTCGGAAGTTAAACGCACTATTTACACGTGGTTGGGAGCAGGTGTAGATTTCTTTCGTACCAACTAACATTTGGAAAATACGAACATTTTAATGAATCCGAAAATTTACGCCAGAACCACTTTACACACGATTTACACAAGAATTCGTTCTGCTCGTGTTTCATGAATGAGGCCCAATATGTGTAAATGTTTGATCTGTACTTATATGCTTCTTCTCTCTTAGGTCCAGTGGATCACAACTCTCCACCTCAGAACAGTTTGCATTTGAATGGTCATAGTCAAGTGACTGTGGGAGTGGTACGAAGAGGCCGGGGCAGACCCAGATCAGACGCACAAATACAGACGCCAGTAGTGGTACCGCCACCCCCATTGCCCCAGGCCTCTGGGAAAAAGAGAGGGAGGAAAAGCAAGAAAGACCTGGAGTCCCTAAGAAGAGACTCTGACCAAGAGGAGGAGCTTCTTCTGTCTACTGGTGATGAGGGCGGGGCTTCTTCTACAGCCCAGGACAGTAGTCTTTCAGATTCAGGGGTAGTGACTCCAGAGAGTCCGAAACGACGAGGCAGACCACGAATCACCAGATCGACAGATACTCCACCTCCTTCAAGCCCCAAAACCCTCAGAAGGAGCAGTCGGCGTGGCAACGAAGAGACCACACCCCCTATGCCAGGCCCCGCCCTAAGGGAGGAGCCTGACATTTATATGGAAGAGGATGAGGGCTCGAAAGCGCAGATGAGAACGCGTAACCAGGGCCGAAGGACAGCTTTCTATAACGAAGAAGACTCTGAGGAAGAGCAAAGACAGCTTTTGTTTGAGGATGCCTCCATTACTTTCGGCACGTCAAGCAAGGGGAGAGTCCGCAAGCTCACCGAGAAGGCCAAAGCCAACCTTATTGGCTGGTAACAATGCCAACTTTGCATGTCCTATGCGACACAACCCCTTATCCTCACCCCGCTGGGGAGGGGGAACCATTCCTGCTGCTATCAGACTGTCATGATTATCTGAATCTTTCATTCTCAAATTGATTATTACGTTTTGAATCTTTGACTCTTTTGGTGACTTCAATAGTCACAGCCCCTCGACATCCCCCAACTTCAACATTTTCTTCCACAGAAAAATCCCAAATGCAGTTAAATACTGATTTTCATATGCAGTATATTTGAATGCCAGTGAAGAAAGGTACTTACACAGTCTTATGAATCCAAATACCTGATTTCATCTCTCAAGAAAGCACTTATGTGAGGATTGTTGTGTGTGTGTGTGTGTGTGTGCGTGTGTGTGTGTGTGTGTGTGTGTGTGTGTGTGTGTGTGTGTCTGTGTGTGTGAGAGAGAGAGAGTGTGTGTGAAATAACTTGAGCTTTTACTCTGTCTTATTTCTTTAAACTGTTAATTTTATGCATTGTTTTTACACAGTTGTTGCTAAGGGCAGCAAATCAAACACTTCTTAAAAAAAAAATCTATTTTTAACAGATCATTGTGTAAGTGGCTGTAAAGCTGTAGTGGAGGGCAGAGAAGGACCTCATAAATTTCCCGTGTTGTCTTTTTAACGTCTTTCTCTGCGAGTCAAGATCAGTGGCAGTGGTAATTCACGCATGTTTTTATATAATTAGCAATACCTTGTGCCTTTTCATACTTTCAATACATTATGGCTCCTTTGTACTCCCCAGTGTGTGTGTGTGTGTGTGTGCGTGTGTGCGTGTGTTTGTGTGTGTGTGTGTGTGTGTGTGTGTGTGTGTGTGTGTTTGATGCTTTGGCGTATTGATTTATTCAGTACAAACGTATGTTATTGATCTGTTGTTGGGATAGAGATTAGTGAGCAGCATATCTCCACATGACCACTGTGTGTGTGTGTGTGTGTGTGTGTGTGTGTGTGTGTGTGTGTGTGTGTGTGTGTGTGTGTGTGTGTGTGTGTGTGTGTGTGTGTGTGTGTGTGTGTGTGTGTTCATGCAGTTGTTGAGGTGTGTTATAATAGTGACATCATCACTCCTTGCCTGTTTTATCGGGCTCCCAGAATGCACTGTGATCCCTAACTAGAACCAAGTCTTATAAATACAGTGTCCACAAAAAGTGTTTAAGCCACCGTTTTAAAATGTCTGAATGTCATTGCATTAGAGAATGAAATATCTAATCAGGGGGCATCTGCAAACAAATGACCGTAGAGCTTTTCAGAAATAACTTTCTAAAAAGCAATCTTTGAAACTATGGCTAACAATATAATATTGTATATGTTGTAATATGTACATTTTGAATGAGTTTGAATAATTATTCATTTTTTAAACAATTTAAAAATGACTGCAAACATTTTCAGTTTAACAAATTTTTATATGATAGTGTCCTAAACAAACAACACCTTCATTTGAAACATTTTCTCAACAAATAACATAGAATTCTGTTCTAAAGTTTGGGGTCTGTAAGATTTTTTTCATGTAAAAAAAAAAAAAAAGAGTCTCTTATGCTCACCAAGGCTGCGTTTATTTGACCAAACATACAGTAAAACAGTAATGTTGTGAAATATTACAATTTAAAATAGCTGTTATATTTTAAAATGTAATTTATGTCTGTGGTGGTGAGGCTGAATTTGCAGCATCATTACTCCAGTCTTCAGTGTCACATGATCCTTCAGAAATCATTCTAATATGCGGATTTGTCAAAAATAAATAAATAGAAAATCTTACTAACCCAAACCTTTGAAAATCAGTGCAGTTAATTGTGACTACTTTGATTAATTCATTAGAAAATCATGTGATTTAATTAATTTGAAAAAAATTACACTTCTTTAATCCAAACGAAAAGCCCAATTTTGAAGAGATTTTTTAGTGGATATTCCCCTCAAGTTCACTCAGGTGTCTTGGCAGACTAACCACAGTCATTATTTACCAACATGTTAAACAACCAGAAAGTGTGCAAATATTTTGCTGAAACATTTGCTGTCTTTAAAATAGATGCCACTTAGTTTGACATTTTCATATTTAATGCAATGACATTTTTAGATGTTTCTCAGCTTTCCAAATACTTTTGTCGCCACTGTATACAAACCACTATTGACAGAGTTATTATTATTCGTGTAGCGACGTTCGTTGCCTCACCTTTTCAACACTCTACCTGTAGTTTCATCTATCCCGGAGAGCAGGCCTCTGTTTCTGTATTAGGTAAACTCATTGAAATACTGGGGAAGTCCTCATTTCATTAGCATTTGTTTTTGCCTGATCACATTGAAACACTGTTTGATATTTCCCATTCTGATGCATTGACTCAGTAGATACCACAGGGCAGCGAATCACACAAGAGGCAGTGTGCATGTCGTATTCTGTGTTTTTGAATGTGCCTTGACTTTTTGTGTGTATGTACGTACATGTCTGTGTGATGTACAACTGAAGAATTAAGGTAGTGTATCCCACCTTAATGTCCGGACTCACTTATGCAGCGTAGTCTCCTTTATAAGGGAGGCATTCAGTCTGGTTTGTTGCCATGTGATTTTGTAGGTTCTTGCGTACTCTCAGCAGTTGTGGTCTGGGTCATCCATTTCGACAGAGCTAATCCAGCCCATAGCTTTAAAACTGGTTTGATGAACCAAAGCCTTTGAATGTGTTTAGTTGTGGAAGTTTATGTATGAGACTGTTTGGTAAAGTGGCTGTTTTATATGCAGTTGACGCATGTCTGAGTCCATTTCTGTATTTGTGTTAATGTACAAGCCCCATGTTTTGTTGAGCTGGTGTTTATAATCTGTTGCTACATGAAAACTGTATTATACTGACTCACGACCCCTCTATTACTACCACCATACTGCACAGGAAGTGACATCGGTGACAGGTTTTAGAGGGGAGATCAAAGATGGATGCATGTTAGTATATTCTCCGGTCTTTTAAATCTGAAGGTACAGTCATGTTTGTGGGGTCAGGGTCTTTTTTCCCCTCTCCGGTCTTATATCCTCAGACTGAGAGGTCTTTCTATGTTAGTTTGTATACTTTTATATAAAGGAAAAAGTGTAAATAAAGACGTTAAATAGAATGTATGTGTAGGGTGTACTGCTGTCACATTAGTTCATACTGATATTTTAAGGAAATAAACATTTGTGTTTCCACAAAATCTCTTGTTCTTTCATTCTTTCACATGTTTTTTTTATTTTTATTATTTTTTGCTTTAATCTGGTCATGGGGAACTTTGAAGTATCAGGCAAAATATACAATTGTGAATTCCAGGCCTGAAAAAAAAAAAAAAACATGGTAATTTCTGTTGTGAATTTAGAATTTGGCCCTACCATGTTTCTTCAGCTATAGGCTGTATTGTGTGTGAAATATAGTATATGAATATTTGGTGCCTTACATGGATCTGATTGATATTATATAACCATTCCTAAATTATGAAAACTAAAAAATAAACAACATTTTAATGTATGAAGGTTAAGATACAATTTAAACCATTGAATGTTTGATTATAAACCATTTTGTGGTGATCAGCGCCCTCTATCGTGCATTATTTGGAATTGCGCGTGAAATAAACCACTCATTTTTCATTGCTAGGAAAGTACAATGCCAATGATATAAATGTGTATTTAAAAGTATATTTTAGGATCAAAATAGTAATAAAACTGGTATAAATATGAGATATCATTTAATTTTTAAACAGGCTCACTTCAAAAAAAATTTTTTAGAAGGCACTGATATACATGAATATTCCTGTTTTTTTTATTTTTATTAAATATATGAATATTAAATACATTTATATCAAATCTAAAGAAAAACTTGACTGCTAAATACACTTAAAATAACACATTTCTCAGAACTATGACCACATAATAAAAATGACAATCACCTATGCTACAAACCAGACTTGTGAATGTGAATGTATACTACAAACGGTGTTTACAGTTTTGAAAAATGTGTGTTATGATCCAGGATATTTGGATTACAAAACCAAACATGGGCGCGAGGCGTCCTTTCCTGACGTGGCGGCGCGAGACTTGTACACACCTCCTCTCGTGGGAAGCCGCTATTGGACGCGCACTGTCTAGTACAACAAGTGTTCAACTTGGAGGCACAGGTGTCGAACCGAAACTGCCCCCCGCATGTAAATTTCATATTCAGTTTTCAAGAAAGTGCATACACAACGCATAACAAGCTAAGAGTTTCGGCGAGCTCTTCCTGTTATCAAATTAAAAATAGTAAACCTCTCTCTGACAATAGTGCATTGAATTCAGTGCTTATTCACTGAAGGTCTTCATAAGGTAAGGTACTTTTAACTGTGCAGTGTGTTGAAGCAATTAAATATAGTGTAAAGGCCTATTTTATAGCCTACTTTAAAACTACAACAGTAACATACTTTCCTCATGTAGTGATGTGAAACCTCTGTCATATTAAATGTACAGTGATGCCTGAAATCACGTCAGGTGTGATCTTGCAGCTGACGCTTCTGCTGTCAGCTTTACCTGCGCAGTATCTCATCTCCAGGTGGACGAGCGGGGACGCGGCACAACGCCACATCGCCACGCAGAGGTAAACACGCATCACGCAAACACTAAACAAGTGTGTTTGACAAATATGTGTGTGTGTGTGTGTGTTTAAAGTAATAGATTAGGCTACTTTTATTCAGCAACGATGCCAAAAATTGACCAACTGTAAAGTATTTTACACAAAACGTTCTATTCTATAAGAACTAATAATAAGAAATGTTTCTTGAGCACCAAATCTGCATAGACTATATGGATGATTTCTGAAGGATCATGTGACACTGAATAGTAACTGAGGAATAAATTACATTTTAAAATATACTAAATTAGAAAGCAGATATTTTAAATTGTAATATTATTTCACATTTTTGCTGTTTTTAATAATTTTGATAAAATAAATAAGATCTTATGTTGAAAACATTTTTAAAAATCTTACCAACTGCAAACTTTTAAATGTTAGAGTACATTCCTATAATTTTTAACCTAACATCTTCATTAAAAAAATAAAAGATTTTATGGACATGGTCAACTACCTGTATGACAGATGGTCACCAATTATTTTAAGTTTTTAACTATTTTTAAATCAACTTTTAGCTTCTTTTCCAGTTTACTTAAATGGCCATAATCATTTTAACTACAAAATGACATTACTAGTCTGAGGTTTGAGAAATTCTTACAAGTTAATATTTCTCTACAAAAGAAATTTCAAGCATCAAAGCTTTTAGATCCACAGTAACAGCATGTTTAACATTTGTGACTGGTACTGTACTTCATCTCTCAATGAAAGAGACAGAATGTTCAATAAGCTGCTGCTGTTGTCACTCATTGAAATATTCCATTCCATATTCCATATTCAGCATCCTTGACACATGGGACTCTATGAGAGGATCCTACTTGAACTCGACTGCTTGGGTCGACTGGCTAAATACCTGGATTCCTAAACTACCGTAAATTTATGCAATTTCTTTATTTTCTTTAAAGTCATTCTGAATCACTGAAATGCTGAGGTGGGATGTTGTGTCACTTTACAGGTCCTTCGGAGAGGAAGAGGAACAGTACCCAACTCTAGAAGAAGCGCTCGCAATCGAAATGTTGATGCATGATAATGAGCAAGGGTACTTTGGAGGTAGGATGTCATTTCTCTGAATAATCTCACAGTAGTCATTTAATCTGGTATTTAAAGTTAGTTTGATGGAAAAATAGAAGTAACAGAACATGACAGATGTGTTTATGTAATCAGTCTCAAGGGAGGTGCGAAGCCCCAGGCCTGCATACGTGCTGCACCGTGTGGGTCAAATTATCGTGGAGACACAGAATAAAATGGTTGGGGTGATAGTGGGCTGGGATGCAGGACTCCGAGCCCCGCCAGAGTGGATCAAGAGAAGGAAATTCTCAGACTCAGAGGTTTGTAAAACAACAATGTCATAACCTGAAACCACAGAAATATAACAGTAGTCCATTAAAAATGTGTATTTGTGTGTAGCTGGAGAGAGCCAAGGACACTCCTCATTACAGAATTCTGTTCAGTGGGCCTGATTCCTCATCACTACTGATCGGATACATTCCCCAGAATAACGTGAAGCTCTTTCAAGGCTTTGAGGTGCAGAGAAATCCTTTACGCTTTTTAACTTTTGTGTTCACCTTGTCTTCTAGGTTGTTTAGGTTATTGGACTTAGTCTTAATCTTAATCAGTGTTTGTGTCTGTCTTGTGCCACAGCCAGACATTCCTACTCTAGAGCAGTATTTTTCACACTTCGATGGGGAAAGGTTTGTTATGGAGGAATCTTTGCAAGAAATCTACCCTCATGACTGAAGGAGTAAAAGAACAAGATGTTTTAAAAACACCATGAAGCACAGACATGATGCCTGCTACTCTTCACTGACAGTATTGATTCTTCTTTTAAAGCAATGAAAAAAAGGAGGAAAGTATATTTGAGAGATAGTATATTTTGTTTACATACCCCATATAAATATATAAATATACACTGACTGAGCAATTTCAGTTATTAAACTGAAGAACTAAAAAAAAACAAATGCAATTTTATTATCACTTTTATACATGTATATATATATATATTATATACATGTATTGACTATTAAATGTTTTTATAATATGCCATTGGATCAAAATGCATGCATGTTGATCTGACTCAAATGGGTTCCAGGATATGAATGAATTTAGATGTCAATATGATATAGCCTATTTATTTAGATGAACAAAATATAATGATTTGTTGTGTAAAACAGTATTGAGAATGTAATAAACAGTGTTCAAAGTAAAGCCATAAATAAACAGTGTTCAAAGTAAAGCCATAAATACAACCCTTATGTTTTATTAAAGTTAATTTTTTTTTAAATATCCCTTTTCGAAATGTTGTCTTTTTAGTTCGATCAGTCTGTGTCATTCCCACAATACCTTGGGAGCCACCGAGTAGAGTGTGTTTAGACAGTGCTCCTCTAAAACACAACAATAATATTAATTATTAAAAATATATTTCGAACTAAAGCAAATGATAGGGTGAAGAACATGGTGAAGAAGAGTCAGACGCAGGAAGATCCGGTGATCGTCACGTGCTCGATCGGCAGGTGCAGGTATGTGGTCTTTTTACTTCAAGTAAGATTTTGTTGGAGTGATCAGTGATGGATTAGAAATAGCAGTCATAAGAGTAATGTGGTCGCTCGTTATTATCATGTAGGCCTATTGTTCTCAAACGCATGTTAAAATGTTCATTAAGAGCAAGTGGTTGTCAATATCTCACTGTTTGTCGCCTAAGCACAGTTTCGTGCTTATATGACGCCTAAATCAATTGTTTAATACATATTTTTGCGTTTTTGTTAAACTTCCAACGAGTTGACTATACAAGCTGTACTCAATTTGAAGGCTTAACGAATTGACTAACTGGGTTTATTATTCAGTCAATCTGACAGCGTCAGTGGTCGATTAGCAGGCCTATTAGGATAAATCAAATTAAGCTTAATTTTAAGATTAAACTGAAAAAACATAAACAAAAAAACAAAGTTACATTTATAATTTAGTAAGCAAACACATGGCAAATCATATAATTCTCTTTTTAAAGGATGGGTCATATTAAGGCTTTAAAATACAAAATTTCTGTAGGCCCTTTTTTTGGAGTTCACCTATAGCTATATATTCACCAGCCTATATTGTGTCTAAATTATTTTTGGTCTTATATCTTTAATTTTCAGTACCCAAGCCTCTTGTTTGCTGTTTTGAGATACTTGTATTCTTATATCATGATTATGTGCTCATGTTTTTTTAGTTTTTTTTACATGTAGGCTAGGCCTACTGCAGCTGTATCGGTTATTTATTATTATTTAACAATTTATATACATATTCCCTTTTCTTACATTGTTTGATCAGCTTGAGTTTAGGCTATTCTGTTTTTTTCTTTTAGATAGTCAGATCAAGTTAATATATATACATATAAAAGATACCTTGTTTTTTATTTACTCCAAATCAAATACCCAAGACCTTACAGTATCTTGTTCCCGCTCTCATTGTTGTTTGCAATCATCAGGTCTGCTCTTCTCTCTATGCAGTCCTCTTTGGCCATAGTTTATTTCCTCAACTAAGTAAGTAGTGATAGCTACAAAGTACAAACCCTAGTGTTGTATCCAGCTTTTTCTCTAAATGGATTTTCAAAGCCCCAAATGAATCTCTTTAGTTCTTCATGCAAGAATGTACATCTATGCAGGGCAGGTGGTAAACACTCTATTTTTCTTTCTGTGTTGAGTTTGCATGTTCTCCCTGTGTCTGCGTGGGTTTTCAGATTTTCCCCACAATCCAAAAACATGCAGTATAGGTGAATAGGAGATGCTAAAATGTCCATAGTGTGAATGCGTGTGTGTCTGAGTCCTGACCATACCTACCCTGGAATATCATTGCCATTCCTGGTCAGTCTCGTGTATGGAAAGAGATGGCCTTAGAATCACCAAGTGCAAGTAAGAGAATATGAAGACAGTTCAAGCATCACCGAAAAGTACCATATTTCACATTATCTTACCAGCTATAACAATCAACATAGAGGCATTCTGATTATAATTACATCAAGTGTTTGGCATTATACTTAACAGAAATCTTACAGACCTCTAATTTTTGTTTTTAGAAATAAGAGAACAATTTTTAGAAACCAAACAAATATGACATCCCTTATGTGTGCAAGATGCATCATTATACGAGTACATATTCCCTATTCAAAAGGGCTCATCTAACTAATTTATTAGACTTTTTAGATTTTAACAGTGTTTTCTAACATGCAAATATGATTTTACCAGTATGCTTGAATACTGCTAAATTAATTGGTTCGGACCAAGTTTTTAGCATTACCTTTTGAGTTGCACACAGTGCTATTCAATATATGGATTGGAGAATTTATTTATTTAAAACATCAGTAGTATCATGTGGTATCTTCATTTTAGGCCCTCTTTTGAATATTGGTGGTCCTCTATGGTGCTCACTTCATAGAACTATGTGTTAACACAGGTTTAGTCAGCAGCAGATATTTGAAAAAAATTGTGTCCTTTTATTATTGCTAAAGAAAAACTTCAAAATTTCCTCCTGTTGCTGTCCTTTGGTCGCAATTCAAAGGTCACAAACACACGTGAAGAGGCAGAGACTAGTGTAATCCCAGTCCTCTGATGTAGTGTTAGAGGAGAGCCAGTGACTTCATGCTGGCCGTTGGTCCACTCTCGTGATTCCTCCTCGCGTACAAGCAGCGGGCGTCCCAGAGCTTGTCCCAGAATGCCACACGCCTCGCTGGCTTTTAGTCGAGCGTTGTCCACTGCTTCCAAACATACTCGCCGTCTGCATTCAAATCATTACAAACAGGCATATTCATTAATTTTAGATGGCAGATGGATGTTCAGGCTTACAGTGGAGCTTTACATAAAGACTGACATTGTTCACCTTAACAAATTGAGGCTTTCGGCACTGTGACTGTAGTAAGGGTCACCAACACACACGCTTTTGTCTAGTTTTTCAATCAAAACTGAGCGTGCACGCTGCATCTTCTCAAAGTCTGAAAACACAACAAGCACCTGTAGAGACAAAATAGATAAATAATCAGCAAATAAATAACCTGACAAGATAGGCCACCTCTATCCATCTTACCTCGGCTTGCATGTGGAAGAGCTCCTCCTCTCTTTGTAAATGTTTGGCCACCGTGATGTTTTCTTCCTGTTTGGAAAGAAGATACTGGAATTGCTTGTTCTTTATTTTATTTTTAGAAATACGCACATTTTAATCAATTAGCACCTTAACATCATGCTGTCTCGCAGTCTGTAGTACGTATTCCAATCTTCGCGTAACGCTGTTAGTCACGTCGTTAACATTTTCTTTACTGTTTTTGAGGCTGATGGAAACGGTCGCGCGGTCCGGAGGACACGATATCTCCGCACAGCCCGTCACCTGAACCACTCTTACGTTACTTTGAATTGGTAAAGTTGTTTGCTTGCGGCCCTGATAGAACATCGATTCGTTTTCGTCTCGGTAAACATCACCAGCAGTCGCTGAAACTGCAGCAAAGACACGAGACGGGCTGTGCGCCATATTTGTTGGTAAACCAACGTGGCGCTATGGCAACTTGTACAGTGCATGTCGGGAAATGTTGTTATAGTCGCTTTTTATACGTCACAACAACAGCAATATCTGAAAAACTTTTGTGTTGGCGTAAACTTACTTCAATATGTATATTATCAAATAGTTCGAATCGTTCGAATAGTTTAAAAGGTGCCTCATTTTACTCTCATAGATTTTGAAATCATGTTATTTCTTGAGAACTGACCAGCAGAGGGCAGCACAGATCAACAAACTGGTTTGACTCATTTGACTGTAGATTTCAGTAATTTTGTTACTTAAAACATTTAGAAATTAGAAAAATGTCAAAGCACTATATTATTTGAAATTGAAGTTTCAATTGAATTGAAGTATATATGTTAGAATCAGTATTTACTATTTAGATGTCTAAATAGCAAACGGTTAGAATGTGGTGATATCACCAGGAAAATGTATGCATAATAATAATGTCATATTATAATAATAATTTGTTGTTGTTGTTGGTGGTGTTATTATTATTATTAAACTATAAAAAGTAAAATAAAAATAAAAATGTTGACTGACCTGTTTATTAGTGTTAGAAATATTCAAAATAATTTTTAGTTGGCCTAGTCATTTTAGTTATAAAAATATTGAAAGTAGCCTACCAGTGACAGCAGTGCATCTCTTTAACACAGTTATCCATTTCATCATCCTTTTTATGAATCTTTTTCAGAAACAAGTATACCATAACCTTAAGACGTTAAGAAGAAGAAAAAATAAAAATATATGTAGGCCTATATATATATATATATATATATATATATATATATATATATATATTAATGTGCGTTTAATATGTGCATGTTCGTATATTTATAATGTATAGTGTTTTTGATACTGGATGTATGGACACTAGGTTATTTTTCTTTAAAGATTTGAAATGTTGTTTGTTTTAAAGCTAAATTATTTATTTACTGATTTATTTCTAAAGCAGACAGTTGACCTAACAGTTTGTCTACACCTGACCTACCTTTAATAGTTTACCTAATTCAAAATGCAAAAATGTCATCCAAATACACAAATTCAGAAGATATTTCATACATTTTTGAATTACTATGCACATATTTAAAAATATATTTTAATATGACATCAAGTATGTGTGTGTGTGTGTATATTATTATAAATATTAGAGAGAATTAAAGGCAGACTACTATTCATGCACGGCCACTGTGTTTGTTTGTGTTAAACCATGAAGCCCTCTGTCTAATCCCACTCTAAAAATGCGCAGGACGTATTTGTTGATATTGTCTCGAGTTGCGCATAGTTCTATGTTGGCTTTTTGAAACTGTTTATCTGATGATGTGTCTTTGCCAAGATACATGCAATGGCTTCTTTTATTTGCTTAGCCATGTAGGCTTTGACTCTGGAACGCCGCCATTCTGTTGAAGGAAAGGAATATTTAATGTTCAAGCTGGGATCGTGGGTGCAGGCGTGGGGTTTGGAGACACTGAGCGCTTCAAACGGACTGATAAGCGATCCGATAAGTTGCGTACGGAAGCGCAGCAGTCGAGCTGTGGAAACAAGGAAACAAGGCCAATTCCCAGGAAATGAAAAATAACATAAACTCTTTGTCCCTCTCTCTCTGTGGCCTACGTGGAGTTAGAAGGAATGATCTCAGTGTCAGTCATAGTGAATATGTTCCATTTAACGAATGTAATATTCAAATTTGCTTTTATGGCTTTTCATTCGTTTTGCTGTTATATTTGATTCGCTGGTTTCTATTTGCCTCATTTATAATACTACTGAGCTACATACATTCACCAACAAATGGTTTTAGTCAGTTAATTTTCATCAGAGATCACCTGCGTAGTCCACCTGTCTGTGATGTCATGTGACACCTCTGTCCACCTGACCTCTCTCTCTCATTGATTGGCAGTGGTGGGTCTCGCTTGCTGTGAACCCTGGGAAAATGCGTTTTGACTTGTCTTTCGTGTTCCTGGACATGATTAGAGACTCCAGCGGGGGAGAGGGGGTGCTGAGTCTGCCCGAGGGCATGAATGTATATATATTTGTGTCTTTTCCCATGTGTTAGGCCTGTGGCGCTCCAGTTTAACTCGGATATGTCAGTGACATCGGGAGGCTTTACAATCCTACTTGTTTGCACAGTTTCAAATTAAGCTGAAGTATTTTAACTGAATTTGCAAGATTTCTTTCTGGCATTTACGTAGGTCTACATATGTTTTACTCAAATTTTTATAGCTCTAACTTAGCACATCTATCAAATGAGTTCTGCTTATAACCTTTTTTCCCCCCTGTCGCCTGTAAATACATATTAGCTCAAATAAACAAACTTGCACACTGTTCAGTGGAGCATGTTATTTGGTCAAGCTTTATATACATCTCAATTTTCACTCAATTATTGCCCCATTTTTTGTTTACATGTTCAGAAATGTGAATGACAGTCTTCATATACATTATAACCTTGCAATATTACCTCAAGATATCAAATTCAGATCAAAGTCCAAGGGTACATGTTGAAGTTATTAAAATATTGTTGGTTTATACGCCTCATTATCCATATATTTCGCAAAACGTAAGTAAGCTATAGTTTCGTTTGAATGTGCAAGACATCCAATTCATTAACCGCTTTATAACTAGAAGAAAAACAAAGTGCAGTAAACCGTAAATATTTTAGTGCTACAAACCAGTGTGTTTATGGTTATGATAATACATTAAAATAATATGATAACAAACACCAGTTTTTGCAATATAAAGCATGCATAACGGACTGTTTATGTACAGCTAAAATAACTGGAAGCGAATGACATCGGAAGACTCGCACATTCAAGTTACAAATGGCTGCGCTGCCTTTCTGCTTCACCATTTAAAAGTTTTGACCCTTAAACAGGCTTGTTGACTTCTCATACATCGTAACCCAGCTTGTGTGACCTAATTCACTGGCAATAGCCTGGACATTATTTTATGTTATTGTACACATAAATATTTTAAGCATGGAGTAGATTTGAAATAATTAACAAAAAAAAAAAAACAGTTTTGCTTATCAGTATGTGACCTGAAAGAAACAAGCATCTTTTGCAGTATCGCGTCAATCATGTCAACCTGTCAATCATGATAAATAATTGTTTACCCAGTTCTGCCTCATTAGAACTGGTTTGTTAAGGCGTCACCTTTGGTTCTGACCCACGGGGCTCTCTATCGAGGGCCACATCTGGGCAGATCGCTGATGCGAAGTTATGTGCCGTTGGGACTTTTGACTATTGAGTGTTCAAGTTTAAGATCTATGAAATCTCTTTTAGTAAGCTCTCAGCTTTCTGTCCCTCGTACGTTTAGCCCTCCCTTTGTGCTTTCTCCGTCTCCGTCGCCTTCGTTCTCTCAGACTTTCTTTCAATCTCTTTCTGTTATGCAGAAATGTGTATTTTAAAGGCTGCTTGGATTTCAGAGCTCTATTAAAAGTTCAAAGCTGCAGTTTACTGCTGTAACAAGAGCTACTCCTGATCCAAACACTCGGCTAATGAGAGAGAGCCAGCTGCACCCCCCACCTCCCTCCCTGTGGCCTGTGGCACCCATATACGAATGTGTTTTGATGCAGTGTTGTGTGGATAAAGGAACCGTTTTATAGATCGTAATCATTTTTTTCTTTCACTTGATGATCCGTCAGTCTTTAAATAGTTCTTTCACCACGTCCCCCATCTGACTCTGTCTCTTCTGTTCTGCTGATAGACCGAAGTTGTAAATCCTTTTGATAATGGAAAATCTTCTCTTTCTTTTTGATACATTTCAACCATAGAAAGAATCCTGTGTGTGTGTGTGTGTGTGTGTGTTGTGGTAGGAGATTCATTAATAGTTTAACAGTGTATTATTCCAGTACCCATCTATAACAAGAGTGAATTATTGTTCTTCTGGACTCCAGAACGGCACAAACAAATAAATAAACACTTTAAAAGGGGCCTTGTGATTATTTGGCAGTGGTCTTGGAGGATGATAAGATGAGAACCGTGTGATCTGGCTGGCCACGAATCTATTGGGAAAAATTGAGCGTGACCCGCTGAGTGAGGAATGGAATTAAAGAGACCGTTTTGAGATTCTCCGGCCCCGTAACCTCATAAGACTGGTTCACCACACTAAGCTTTTTTTTTTTATGTGATTATTAAATATAAAAATAAAATGTTAGAGAGGAAAATACACATGTGAGGCCATCTGGGCTGAGAGGAATGGTCTTCTGGACTTCTCTTTAGAGCCATTTTTAATGCCAGAATTGATTTTATCATAAGGAGAGTTTGGTGCATTTGTTCTTTCACTCTCTAGCAAAAGATCCATTAAGAGTTGTATTTATTTATTACCCACACTTTATTCTGATTACTTGAATCCTTGATTCTGGATTGGTCGTTCGCTGCATTCTCACTGTTCAAATGTTTTGTATAATCAATGACCCTGAAAAGTATTTTCTGGCATTGTGCTATAGTTTCACGTCTCTTGTATCACTCCATGGTCTCTTTATTTGTCACATTTTCAAATGAAAGCAATATTTAATGTTCATGTAACCAAGTAGTAAGGAGGAAAATGAGCAATCAGCAGACATTATGACGAAATAAGCACTGTGGGGTGATAGTGACCTACAAGGTGACCTTGTTCTTGGGTTTATTTTTTGATAATTATTTTTGTCGGGATTTTCTTGGTCATACTTTTAAAATCTTTTTGCCGTTGATTGTAAAAAAAAAAAAAAGAGTAATTTTTGTTTTCAGCATTATTTTGCAAGTTTAATTTTTTCACTTTTTTGTTATTTTTATATTTATTATCATATTTTTTGAGTTTATCAAGGTTTTCTAACTTGTTTGTAAATTTAAATAAACGATAATTGTTATTTTTTTGCCAATTATTATGTTGTCTGTATTATTTGGCAGGTTTCATTTGTAAAAAATGTTTTATTATTATTATTGGTAATATCATATTTTTTATATTTTCATAGGACTATACAATGTTTTTTATAAATAATAATATATTTTTTTAATTGTGTGACTTACCATTTAAAGTAAACCTTCTATATGTATGATAACAAGTTTTAGGTGGCATTTAAAAACAAAAACAAAGTAACACTGGGAGTTTTTCCAAACTCTATAAGCATGCATGTTAAATTATCATTACATAACCTTCCAAAGTGATGCCCTGAGTGCTCATTCACCAGCTAATGATCTTTTTTTTTTTTTTTTTTTTACTCCATATCCTGTCCTCGTCTCGGCCAAAAAAGCCCAGCTCTTCTCATCTCGCTCTCATTTAAACGCTTTGGGTTTAGCCTGACTGACTGAGCAATTGGCTCTACAGGGCAGCACATGCCAATTCTAAAACCCAGACCTCCGTGAGCTACAGGAAACTGCCACAGCAGAGTCGAGCCAACACAGCGCTGCTCTGGGACACCGTGAGGCTTTAGCCCAGACATCCCAAGCCAAGATGGCGCCTCTGCAGTAGAACTGAGCCTCTACTGGGGTCTCCTTTAAACAGGCCCGGTATTTTGTAATGGATCGGGGCGAAACTTAGTGGATGAGTCGTGATATTTCTGCCCTCAGATTGAGGAGAGAGGAATGGGAGTGTGTGTGTTTGGGTAAGTTGTGGCAGTCTAGGAGGGAGATTAATGTGTGGAGTTATTGGTGTAATGATGGAGTCAGCTCTCTGGGCTTCAGCTTGGAACAGATGAAATTAATGAAGTACCTATTCACATCCAGGACACACAGGAGACCGGGTAGACAGGAAAATGGCCTGGTGTGTGTGCTTGAACTTTGTTGACTGGTGAGGTTGCAGTGAATGAGTGGCGTATTTTAGAGTGGTGTTGGCGGAGATGTTTGAGTTGGTTTTTGGATATAAGTGTACCTAGGAAATGCTGCTAAAAGGTTTCTGAATATCAAGGAGAGAGTTAGTGGGAATAATTTAGTGTTTAATGATGGAAATCACAGAGAATTGAATGATTCAGATTCCTTTTAATGCTTCCGGATCCTTAATTCTTCTATTTAATGTTTTTTTTTAGCACTCATAAAGTTGGTGTGTAATGGAAATTCACCCAATGTATTTTCTAAATGGATGTTATTAGTCAAAAATTCATCCTTGCATGTTTTTTTTTTTTACCTCGTAAAAAACCTTTGACCTTAATCAAATTGTCATTGTCATAACTCGATCTTCTGATGAAATGAAAGACTTATCTCTGGTGTACTACTTCAATTATTTACTCCGCTCAAACCCCGCTCCTTTCTTACAATTGACTGCAACCTCACATTTAGATTTGCCTCCATTCATCAACAACTGATGGATAGAACCAAGTCCCACCCTATATTTCTTATTTTTCAACATGTATGTCACAATACATGAGAAAAAATCTTTTCACTACTTCCATTTCATTGCGACTTTAATGCAATTTCCGAAATGCAACTACGATTTCATTAAGAAATGAAGAAATCATTTCAAAAATAAAATTTAAACCAATGATTAATGACGCAAGTCTTTTTTGGAGCACCAAAAAAGTGCCCTCCATTAATTGCCGTATTAATAAAACAAAACTAAACACTGTTATATAAACAACCAGTCAATAACATCGCTGATTAGTTATGCGTGTTTGATTCAGGAGTCGGACTAAACAGCTTTCACTTTATGCTTTTGATTAGCTAAAAAGAACCGCCTCATAAAAACAATTGTTCACTAATCAGGACTACACTGGCTATGCTTTCAGTTTTATGCTGTAGTTCGAGTATTGACGTTATGGTGCTGAAAAAAAATGGAACTGGTTCTGAATAAGAGAGTGGTGTCAATAACAGTGTGTTTGTGTGTGTGCGTGTGTGTGTGTGGGGTAAGAATATTCTCCTGTGAGTAGACCAATCAGGTGTTGACAGAAATGCATTCTCCCCCAGTACACACCTAGTAGTCTACCCATCAAAATGAGTTCTCCTCCCTCTGGTCTTTGAACCCTTAAGTGTCAGCTGACCCCAACTGAAGCCGCCCCTTAAAAGAATGATTGGCAGTTGATGCTGGGGCTGAATTAAAAGCAGTTGGGTCCAGGCCAAGAAAAACACTGAGAGAATGCAGGAGACTATTGAAAATACCAATGTGATAAAATTATTATATCATAAGAGGGTTATTGTAAGTTTCCAAACAGTTTTAGAAGTGTGTCAATTTCGGGTTTATTTATTTTTTTGGATTAACATACTTGCTATCAAGACATCAATTTTGTTTCCCAAAGGAACAGTATCTATACCAATTCACTTTTTTATGCCAATCTCTCAGGTCCTCAAATGTCCTTAAAAATCAGTGTATTCACCAAACCACACCGAGTGCGAGAGCGCGGAGCACGGCCAGCCTCGCTAAGCAGGCGTTTTAAACGGTCGAGGTGCAAATCTACTGCCCATGCGCCAAGCGGGTGTCAATTTTTCCTTGGCTGACTGGCGGACTAGCAGATCAATAAAGTTAATTTAAAACATTCACACTCTGCCATCTGAAATCAACCATTTAATGACTCTCTGTTCCAGTAAAACTGCAAAAGGGCCCTTTGGATTTACAGCAACAATAAGAAGGAAGAGAAGAGAGAGGGGGAAAAAAACACGGTCACCCGAATGCAGTCGGAAAATGCTAGCATAAAAAGACAAAAGAGAGGAAACTATGGCTCTTTATTTTGTTTTTTACCGCAGACCGAGTGGTTTAAGACCTCATTATTGACAGTAAAGGAACAAACGTAGATTAAAGGTACAAACACGAGTCTCTTGATCTCTGTTTTAAGAAGAAATAGACCAAATGGAGGAATAAACAGTGTTGTGGACTGTGTGCACTTTATATATATGTGACTTTATATACTTTTTAAATTTTATAAGTGTAATTTCTGTGCCACTTGCATCATCAACCTAAACTGGAAAGAATAGCTTTCAAACTGGTTTCTCTGAACCTACACTTTTCGCCATTGGTCAAATGAACAGGTAGTTCCACCTCCAAACTCACACCATTGGTTGAATCAGTGACAACGTGTCAGTCTGGTTGATTTGAATGTTTTATTGGTGCCAAAGAGAGCCTCAATGTTTGCAATTTTGGTGGAAATAAATCTATAGATGGTTTGCTTGTAGTCTGTTAAGCTTGGATAGAAGAAAGTTTTTAAAAAATCCACATTTAATCTATAAAGGAATCTTCCAGCTTCAAAATTAGTTAAACTCATCCATCCGTCCGTCCGTCAGGAACTCTCCCTTTTAAAGGAGAATGCTTATAATTTTATAAAAGCATTTACAGTGATTATTCTGTTAAAATATTGTATTATTTGAGCTGTAAAGATGTTGAAATATTTTTTTGCAGTAAATTTAGGCATATTGGTGACGTTACTCAGAGAAGGTTAGTACTTGATTTTTTTCACAATAAAGTTGGTTGCTGTATATAGTTTACATCTTGTGGAAACTATGAGTAGCCTATATTAATGTTTACAGATTGGTGGTGTTCATTTCCATTGTAAGTGTCTCACTGTAATTAAAATTAAAATGGAAGGACAGTTGGACATCATTTTTGTGGAATTAGGCCACAAACTCTGGCAGTTGATCTTCATTTATACTGAACCCAGGATATATGTTTCTAGCATTGTTGCAACACTTAATGAAGCATATGCCTCAGGTCAATTCAGACTATCATAAAGCTTGAAACTGTGCACCTTACTGATCCCACTGACACACTCCATGTGTTCCCTCTTTGCAAAGTGAGTGCAGAAACCCTGTGTGTTTTGTCTTAACATTTTCACTATGTGCAAACACACCTGCGGCTGGCACATTAAAGACCCCACATCTTTACAATGCTCTAATTGGACCTTACGTTCGTAAAACGCAGTGAGAATGAATTACTTGCCTACACGCTCATGCCTTTCCTGTTGCTCGGGCCCTCGGTTGTTTCTAATTACTTGTGCGTTACTTTGAAATGATTCGTCTCTCTTCATATTCTAGACTCCTCTGGTTATCCAGTGAACCTTCCTACATGAGTTTCTGTGGCCGGAACAGGCACGGTTTGCCGTGATCGCCCCCTGGAGAAGACCCTACCTCCTGCAAACTCTTTTCCTAATACTGAAGACCACACGACATGCACCATAAACACTCGTTACACCATCCGTCATACACAAAAAACACACACGCTCTCTCGCTCACACATATTCTCTACAGGACCTCAGGGAGACACGCATTCATCATCATCCGCAACAAGCCGGAGATAAGCCTCTGCTAATACACACTAGCCGATGACTAGTCGATGTTTATGAAGCGAAACGACAGAACTTCCCGTTTTCACCTTGACAATTAAATTAGCCGAACGAGGAATAGGAGGAGGAGGAGGGGGTGAAAGACGGATGATATCATCTGCCTCCCTCTCTCTCTTTTTACAGTGATGTCTTACTTTGGCTTTACATTAAGAGAAAATTCATTTAACAGCTGTGCCTGCTTTAGCGAGAACTTGGTGGAGTGGACTTTTCAGAGATAGCATTACCAGCTCTCTTTATTTTATGTGTCAGCAGAAGAAAAGCAGCATATCTTAACAAGCAAGGATGGAATCGATTAGACCTCGGGTCCATCTCCTCCTTGCTCTTTCTCTCTCTCTCTCTCTCTCTCTCTCTCTCTCTCTCTCTCTCTCTCTCTCTCGGTTTCTTCGCATTTCCCCCCTTTCCCACAACAATAATGTAAATTTTCACTTTCTTCTTCTGTTCTTTTAATGCAATATTCCTCATGACTCCTTGCTGACAGCACACATCCCCCTCAGACGGACGTGTGTGTTTTGGCTTGTCACAGGTTTATTTGAAGAGCCTTTGCAGGGTTCTCAAGTCCGTTTGAAAGTATATGTGTATTGCGGGGAGCTGTTATCTCACTAATTTGGTTTAATTTGATAACCGTTTGGCAGATTTGTCCTAGCTTAGTTGGACCAGCTGTGCCTGACCTGTATATTTTGGTTGAATCGCAGGAAATGCACACCAGGTTTTTGCATGCCGCCTTGCCTGAGAATACTGACGTCAACAAAGTGTACAAAAAATAATTTCTTAATCATTTTTAAGTAGAAATTTACTTGAAAGATCAATTAAATGACTTGTTTTAAGAACGTATTTTGCATTACCCTTTGCCAAATAGTTTGTTTTAAGTTGAATAAGCTCCATGCATAACTTTTGTCCACTACTGTTATATATACCTACTGTATATGAGGAATGTGTTTATATATAGCCTATATAAACACCCATAAACTATTTAAGAGTAGCCTACTAAATTAATATAGAAAGTCATTGGCTATTTAACAAATTTACTGTCATTATTCTCTTTAATTTAATTCTGAGGTCTGAAGCACATGTCCAGACATTATATTTTTTATCTAAATGAATGTTAAGTAAGACAGTTTAAGATAAAAATAAAATTAAATCTGTAGCGCAGTCAGAGACAGTGAGTGGAGTAAGAAAGAAAGAGAAACGGAGGAACGAGAGCGACTCGAGCATCTGTTTTTCGTTACGGTCCACCTCACTCAAGTTTTCAACATTGAGCTTCAAATCATCTGTTTCCTTCAGGTTCTCTCGGTGAGACTGGTCAACTGAAAGAAATGAGGACATTGAGTCTCCAACTGTATTTAATAAATGATGGAGAACGGTAGAGTGAAAAATTGGAGACTTTTTTTTTGTTGTTGACTAATTTATAACGGGTTTCGTTTATAAACACTAAGTCAAACTAAGTTATTCGTGTTTTTCTCTTTTTCGTAAAGAAATTCCCATCTCTATTGGGATTGTGTGAACTGATAAATACGTATGTGTGTGAGTGTGTGTGGTCTGAGATAGTGATTGGTTCTGTCATTCTGTGTAGGAAGTTGACTCGCCCCCTGTTTCCTCTTGTCCTGTCATTCTCGATTTTGGCCTCACAACACCTCTTCAGAATGAACACTACTTAAACACGCACATCAATGAGCTTTTACACACACATATCCGGTGAGAATCAGCACACACCAGAAATAATATTTTTTTATGGACAACTGAAAGACAGTTGGTGATAATTTGATGCAGGATCGGACAGGAAAATATAAGTAAGGAGAGCAGAGATGATTGCAACACGTTTTGAATTTTGCTCTTTTATTCAGAAAATGTTCAGCGTACAGCTCTGGTAAATTTCCTCAAACATCTATCTCAAGAAAAATTTATGAATTAAATTCAGATACATTAAAACTAGAATTAATAGAAGTCTGTTGTTTTGTAACATCAATGCTATATAATTGTAATGGTGATTATAATGGAAATAATTTGTATAAAATCAAATTTTGTACACAGCACATATTCAAACAATATTTATTTTAATATCAATAACTTTAATAGTGAGACTAGAATATATAGTTGTTTATCAAGCCCAGAAACAACATGCTTGCAAATTTACATTTTAAAAAGATTGATTTGATTTGAATAATACTTTGCAAGTTTTGTGGTTGCACATCTTGTATGTGGACGAATAAAGCTTTGACATTTATTGAGCATTACAGTTATCCTTCTCTCCCCTGCTTCAGCAAAATATGCTTCAAATACTTCAAAGAAACCATGCAGAACAAAGTTCAGACATCTGATTTAACAAGCATCCAGCATCTGAGGAGGAAGGTCTCATTACAAGCAAATTCTTACTCTGCCACTAGAGCTGCCATTTGTTTCTTTGTGCCCTTTAGGTCCTCCTGGATGACCTATGACCTCAGCTATCCACACCATTTGGTGCTGGTGTACTGGAGGTCTCAATGCTTGGACACACACAGACTCTTGAAAAATATTTTACTGAAGAATCCATATAAATAGGCTATTTATTGACATAATGAGAATTATAACAATGATAATCACAATTGAAATGCCCCAGAATTAGTTTTTCATACTCAGGAGTCATGATGGAATTATCAGTTATGTTTTATCGAAGTTTCAACATTTTCTAAGATGTTTCTCTTATAATTCCTTGGAGAAATAAAAATAGAGACAAATGCTGACGTCCTGTAGGGCTGCAGCCAGGATTTGAGGAATTAAATCAAACAGATTTTTCCTCATTAAAAATTGTTATTTAATTTTTTTAAATGCAAAAAAAAAAAAACACTCCTGATTTGCTGTGCTTGTTTGTAGGGCTGAACAATTTGGCCTATGCCTATAATAATAATAATTAATAATAAAAATGGCTAAATAAAAATATGTAACAAAATAATAATGATATTGTAATTCACTGTAAAAAAAATAGTATTAAAGAAAAATATCATATTTTTAATTTCGCAGTACAACTATAAAATTGCATATTTGCGGCAAATGTTAAACCATCGAACTTTCACTCTGAAACACGCAGGATATTTAGTTAAATTTGATCATTGTGTTTTATTCCAATTAATCATAAAGCCTCAAAGTACAGTAAGATTATAGAGCTACAAAAATGAATGTGGAATTTATTTGGTTTTGGAAGAATTGGATGAGAAATATTCATAGTTCAGAGATCTTTTAGACTTTAGCAAACCTGAGCACAATTTTCTTAGCTCTCCTACACTGTAAACCAAGTTGGCAAAACTAAAAAATTTGAGGTAATCAGTTACAATTTTTTTTTTAAAGTTAAGAAATTTAAAGTTTAAGCAAGCAGAATTTGTACTCATACATTTTAATTGGTCTTAACTTGAAATATCTGAGTAAGCTCATTCATATACTTAACTTAGTTTATTGTGTAATATCAACGTAAATATTTTTAGTAGCCGAAACTTGGCTAGCTTTAACTAGCTAATTCAATAAATGCTATCTGGCTAATTGGTTACATAATGCTTTGATAGCATTAGCATAGCATTGCACTTTACTGAATGAGTACAACAATATAAAACATCAACAAGTATCTGTTCTCAAACTAAGCTCATGCTCCACTAGTGTCCATGATGGTAGCCCTACAAAAAAACAACATAACAGAAACTCTTTTAAACCCGCATAACAAAACATTAAATACTACTAAATCTCCCACTTAACATTGACCTTGCACACAAAAACATTATATAACACTTAATTATAGAATTTACTCTTCCTTTCAAGTGTTATGGAAAAGCATACTGGGAAATAGAAATCCAAGCCCAGTTTCAGTTAAATTTAAGTTTGTCTAAATTAAAAGAAACAAGTTCATAAAACTCAAAACAATGAAACAATTCAGATTACATAAAATGTGTCGGTTTTGTGAATTAAAAAAAACAACAACTTCTAAATACTCATAAAAGTGAATTTGAACTCATTTGTTTAATTTGAGTTGTCTCTACTCAAACCTGTCAATGATTTTGAGAGTTAGGGTTTACAGGAGAATCCATTATGATAGTAAAGCAATTTCAGTTTAATTTCCAGCAGAGTTGGTCAAATGTGCCAATATCCGAAATTGTGTGCTCACATGTGTTTCTGTGCTCCCGCTATGATGAGGGTCTGAGTTTGTGTGGTTATGTTTTGGCGAGTACGGTGGCAGGTGTGTAAGAGCGAATGGCGATCTGAAGAGAAAGACGAATATACAGACACACATAAAGGGAAGCTTTGATATATTATACCAGGGAAATCAGAGGGAGGTAAAGTCAAGCTCAGTGTTCACAAACACACACACATACTCGCTCTCCGGCTCTGATCTGATTCTGTTGGATGTTTTTAGAGCTTACACTCACTTCCTTGTAAACATACCCATGGCTCCCGTGGTGATAGCAGGCTTTGACGCGCCGCCAGAAGAGGGCCTCGCTGTCTTCACGGAGACGGAGAACAGCAGGGCACATGCACACACAAGTGCACGCTCGCACACTCTTTCAACTTTACATATGGCCTCAGTGTGTGCATGTGATTGCCATGGATACAGAACGGGTCCCGTAATATGTCTCTACCGCTGCTACAGATATAAAATTAAATCCCATTAAAACACCTGGAGAGGGCGAGCGAGCGAGCGAGGGAGGCTGGGAGAAATGTAAGGCACACCCTGATGATTAAATATGGCTGGTGCAGGGTTTGCCACGGTCCACTGAACACACAAAATCCTCACATACTCACACTATACCCAACGAGTTTATGGGAGAGAGACTTACTGACAGCTTCACTATACAGAGTGTGGGAACGGCAGACCAAATGGAGGAAAGTACACAGAGGAGGGAGGCTACGGGGAAATAAAAGCTGAAAAGGAGCATGTCGGTTTAAAGCTATAGTTAACATTAATGTCATTTCAAACCTGTACTGTATGATTTGTCCATGAAACAAAGATTGACAGTGACCAGTTTGTAAAGCTCCAAAAAGAACAAAAGTTATACCATAAAAATGTCCAAAAACTATAGAGGCCTTACTAAAGCTTTGTGTGAGGAAAATACCAAAATGTAAGTTCTGTCATGACAACTCTGAGTGTTTAGCATGATATAAATGGATATGACAATGTTGATATGTTTGGTCTTGGCGGAATATCTTGCTGCTGCAGAGTAAGTACAGGACTTGATACTGCCCATAGTTGATATTATGCTGTGAGTAAGTAAAACATGCTGCACAACATACATGCATTACCCGTAGCAGATCTATACAGGTGGAGCTGGGGAAGGTGCAGGGTTACATCAAACTACACTTCTACATGAACCATGTATGACCATGTATTTGAAGATTGACCATGCAAGCTCATTAGCCACTGATGCAGCAGGAACCAATCAGCTGTGCCCTATAGAAAATTATGTGATTGCAAGCAGATCGAGTTAAGGACGTCAAGTAGAGTTTCGTGACAGAACTTTGTATTTATTTGCTGAGAAGACAGGTGCATAAATGCAATCCAATGACTGAACAAAAATATAGTAACGCATTTCTAAGTTTCTTCTTAATATTTCTAAGTTACTAAGCTGTATGTATTTGGTTAATTAGAAGGAGCTGGCTTAAGAGAGTCATTCGTTCTGGAATCAGACTTAATTAGTTAATTGTTTTTGATTCATGGGTTAGGGTTAGTGCAAACAGTATTCATGATGCAAACAGACCCATAAGAGTAATTTATTCTGGAATCGAACTATACACTGGTTGTGCTCTAGGGCTAGGCTATGTTTTTTATTCACGGAAAGGATTCAGCTTATTAGTAATTTGTTTTGGAATCTGATTACACTAGTTGTACAGTGTTTTATGTAAATGGACTGAGTCATTTGTTTTCCGGAATCAGACTTTTACTGGTCTGTTTTACACTGTAGATTCAGTAGCGGTGTTGCAGTGCCAATGAATAAGTATTGCAGGAAACACTGTCCGAGTATTTTAGTCTGTGTTGCGTCCACATTGGCGGACGAATGCACATGAGAGAATCGTCAACATAACCGAATATCCTCCGATTCAATTTTTTTTTTTTAAATGGAACCGATCCTGAGTAAGAACTGATAGTGGTGTAAAGTATTTGTAGTTAGTTACTGTACTAAAGTATCTTTTTGGCTACTTTGTAGTTTTACTGAGTGTTAAAGATATTAGCAACTTTTACTCTCTGCTTGACTTTTTTAAATAAGTATATGTATTCTTTACTCCGAGTCCAATACATTTGTGATGACGAGTGATGCCAGAGATGGTCTTATTATTGGGAGATATGAGGGTCTGTGGCTCTACCATCGGAGAAAGCGTAACGGCTAACTTGGATCCCGTCTGCCTTAATAACCTTGATAACTTGATAATGTGATAATGATCACATTACAGCCTTGCCGTCATTAAATTTCATTCAGAGTTGTGCGACAGCCAATTACTGTTTTGCAGACACCAGAGAAATAAATAAGAAGTGCCGTAAACTGAATCAAACCTGTGCGCAATTGTCCGTGATTTCTCGAAAAAAAAAAAAAAATTTCTGAGACTGAAACCAGCACGTCCAGTGCAAGTAGACTTTCACTATTTAATTTTGTTTAATTTTTGTTTATGCCCTATTTGAGCACTTGACCTTAAGTGACTTGAGTGTTTGTAGACATTTAAGAGGCTGTTGTGTCGAACTTGAGTTATTACAATTTTGAGGTTTTCAGTTTTATAGGTATTTCGATTTTAGAAAATACATGTGATTGGTCTCCTAACATATTAGTAGTTTCTTGTTTTTCAGTGGTATGTCTGTTAGATGTTGAGGAGTTTTAATCTAAACTTGTAACTTCTAATGGAGTCATTTTCACTGTAAGTTATCTGTCCTTTTACTTAAGTATGGGTTTCAGGTCTTTACACTTCTGAGAACAGAACGCATTTCCCAACCCTACTTTTGTGTTAGAATGCTGTAATTCTAAATGTCATCATAAATAAAAACTCACTCTATTTTTGCAAACCACAATAATGTAATTTAGTTCCATCTAAAGTGCGCGTCTGTCTTACACAAATGTGTAATTTCTTTTAAACCCTGGTTTGGTTTAATCTTTTATCTATATCTTAGCATAAAATCCAATGAGTTTCAGATTATCAAATATATAAATTACATTTCACGCAGTCTCCAGTTTTCCGCAGATCCAGATGACCGAGGTGTTGATGGGTCATATTTGGCTCAGACATGCCTTGCGTTCTCCGTCTCTCTAACACTCATTTTGTCCTCCTTTCTTTCCTTCCACCCTGCACATACCCCTCCAGCGGCAGTTGCGGCTGTTAGACATATGGAGAAAATTGAGGGAAGTTAAAAATAAAAGGAAAAATGTGAAATAAAACGTGTGAGTGGAACCCTCTCCTCAGGGCAGGGTAGACCTCTGCTGGCTCTCAGATCACACAAAACCTCTTTAACAACGGCAAAAGAATTGGTTTAAAGTGCAGAAGAGAAAAGTCAGATACTTGGACAAGTTTGTCGTCATACCAATTGAATGATAAAATGCATGCACTTCTTTTAACACTTGTTCCAGTGCTGTTATCGTTAACTAAACTAAAACAATCGGAATGATTTCGCCTGTGAAATTCAGCCGAGCAACATTTATGTGACAACACCTAAATGATGAAAACTTACATAAGACATTTCTCAAAGCTAGTAAATTGAGTGAAAGCAATCAAATTGATATACTGTTAAAGGGGTGGTATAATGCCCTTTTCACAAGATGTAAAACAAGTCTTAGATGTCCCTAGAGTGTGTGTGTGAAGTTTTAGCTCAAAATACTCCACAGATATTTTTATATAGCATGTTAAAATTGTCACTTTTTAAGGGTGAGCAAAAACGCACAGATTTTGTATCTGTTCCTTTAAATGCAAATGAGCTGCTGCTCCACACAGACATGCACTGAAAATTTCAAAAACTTTCAGCCTTTTATGTTCAAACTGGAGTCAGACAATGATGGAGAGACTCAAGAAGAAGTGACAAAATATAGACAACATTTCTGAATGGCTAGTTGATGAATTTAGGTAGCTTATGTGTAGTTATCTTCTAGTCATTAATTAGCATATTCGTCATTATAATCTATAAATCGTGTTCCGGGGTGGGGTTAATGTACATTTTAGGGTTGGTGATGTCACTAAACCCGGGAGGAATGTTGTGTAGTCCCGACTCCCTACCAGCTGTTTGTTAAAGTCCTTAAAAAGCCATTTCTGTAAAAGCAAATATCTTCCTTTGCTTTGAACTTTGAACTTCGTAACTTTGCAGATGCTGTTAAAGGGATAGTTCACTTTAAAATGAAAATTCTGTCATCATATACTCACCCTCAAGTTGTTTCAAACCTGTATGAATTTCTTTCTTCTGCTGAACACAAAGGAAGATATTTTGAAAAATGTCAGTAACAAAACAGTTACCAGGTCCCATTGACTTCCATAGTATTTATTTTTCCTACTATGGAAGTCAATGGGACCTGGTAACTGTTTGGTTACTGACATTTTTCAAAATATCTTCCTTTGTGTTCAGCAGGTTTGAAACAACTTGAGGGTGAGTATATGATGACAGATTTTTCATTTTAAAGTGAACTATCCCTTTAATGCTCAAACAGCAACATTACACACTAACTAAAGTTAAAAAAGTGAAATCATAATCAACCACTGCTTTAAAGGATTAGTTCACTTTCAAAAAAATGTTTGCTGAAAATGTACTCACCCCGATGTCATCCAAGATATCCATGTCTTTCTTGCTTCAGTCAGAAAGCAATTTAAGGTTTTTGAGGAAAACATTCCAACTATCCCAATGTTCAAAGAAGGTTCAAATGTCCGTCTCAATGCAGCTTCAAAGTCTCGACACGATCCCAGTCGAGAAATAAGGGTCTTATCCAGCGAAACGTCATTTTCAATAAAAAATAAATATATATATATACATCTCTGAAATGCGCCACGTATTCCGTCATCACGTTGGAAAGGTCACGGGTCAGGTCATCTGTCTAAGGGCGAAAAATTCCATCTCATTTTCTCCTCCAACTTCAAAATCGTCCGACATCTTTGTTTGAATTTATTATTATAAAAAAAAAATGTCCGTGACCTTTCCAACGTGATGACGTAATACGTAAATGGACATCTCAGAGATGTACAGGATGGGCAATTGTTGTTAAAAAGTATATATATATATATTTTTTTAATATATTTTATTTATTTATTATTTGATAAAATAACCGATCGTTTCGCTGGATAAGACCCTTATTTCTCGACTGGGATTGTGTCGAGACTTCGAAGCTGCATTGAGACGGACATTTGAACCTTCTTTGAACATTGGGATAGATGGTTGCCATAGAAGTCCATTATATGAAGAAAAATCCTGGAATGTTTTCCTCAAAAACCTTAATTGCTTTTCGACTGAAGCAAGAAAGACATGGATATCTTGGATGACATCGGGGTGAGTAAATTTTCAGCAAAACTTTTTTTGAAAGTGAACTAATCCTTTAACACATTAAAACTGTCATCTCATCAATTCATTCCCAACCACTGAAAATATCACTAGTTGACCTTGCCAACTAGTTTGTTTGGTTAGATCACTAGACCATCCAGACACATTAGCATTTGGCTTCTTTAATGATTATATTTCTACATGCTATAGATAAGAGAAATGAGAAGCTAACAGCAGCTCTCACATCTACAGGTGGGTGATGCGAGTGTGAGGGGTTAGGCCATGTTCGCTCTCTCTCGGTTTTACACACCCTCTCAAACACACACACACACACACACAGGCAATCTGCGGTTTCTCAGCAGGATGCAGAGATTATTTTATCACTGCAGGATTCCGGGACATTCCTGCTGGACTTCCGAGCGTTGGTGGGATAAAAGCATAAGCGAATCCCGCAGCTCTGACTTGGATTTCACTCCCTGGGCAACACTTCTGTTTGGCCAACAGGCTGCGGGCCCCAGGCCGGTGGTAAGCGGCAGGTTTTAAAGGCCTGAGTGTATTTATAGTCATTTCCCAACATCGCTGCTCAACTCCAGCACAAATACATTACAAATTCACACTCCCAGAACGCTGAAAACACACACACACACACACACACACACACACACACACACACACACACACACACACACACACACACACACACACACACACACCAAAATTTTACATACAATCAGCACAGAGCGAAAAGATTAGGAGAAAAATGGCACAGTGTGTATTTGAGATTGTGTGTTCAGTGGAGACAGGAAGAGATTGAGACTGAAATGGTGAGAAATTCTGCAAACCTCGATGGGCTCCTACCATAACAATATTAAAGTTTTGGGCTCTCTGATCATTCTTCATTTGCACATCAGCCCTTTTCAACCGGGTAAAGCGAGTCAGCTTCAAAGGCACGGTGCAGATGAATAGAAGCATAGAGAGACCGCTGACCCAGCAGTGTCTAACAGAACAACACTATACTTCACCTCTGACTCAATGCTATTCACTATAGTCCTGCCGTATGCTGCTCTGACCCTGATACAGGACAGTCCAATATTTATCATATTATATATATAATTATATTATATAATATATTATAGGGTTAGGTCACCCAAAAATTAAAATTCTGTCATTAATTACTCACCCTTATGTCGTTCCAAACCCGTAAGACAATCGTTCATCGTCGGAACACACATTAAGATATTTTTGATGAAATCCGAGAGAATAAATATAAGAAGATAAGAAATTGTTGATCAAAGTCATTATTTTTGTTTATTTTTAAGGTAGAGCCACTAGTCACACGGACTATTTTAACAATGTGTTTACTACCGTTCTGGGTCTTGAAAGTGGTTATAACTTTGCTGTCTATGTGGGGTCAGAAAGCTCTCGGATTTCATCAAAAAAATATCTTAATATGTGTCCTGAAGATAAACGAAGGTCTTCCAGGTTTGGAATGACATGAGGGTGAGTAATTAATGACAGCATTTTTGGGTGAACTCTCCCTGTAAACCTTTTATATGATCTGAGTGGTCACTACTGTTAATTTAAGGCCCAACCCATGGCTTTTTAAATGGGGTTTAAGTTGTGTATTTAATTTTATTTGTTATAACAGATCTGTTGGTGACAGTTGTAATTTAATCACACAATTTGTCAATAGGACATGGACATTTGTTTGTTTGTGTGTGTTTGTAAGTGTGTGTGCCATGCTGTATAGTGTTGGATGATGGTCATGGTTTGCTAGCCGTTATAGGAATTGGATCGAATCGAGCAGTGAGTGAGATTACGATTCTGGCTTTCTGCGAACATGCACACACAAAACACACACTCTTAATATATACTCAAGAGTATTCTTTTTAGTTAATCAAACACAGACAACTAACTGTGATGTTTATATAACCAACTATAACGCATTAGCTATGTGTTATGTCAGTAGCATTTTAAAATGAATGAGTGAAATATATTTGATCATACCATATTTTTTGTTTAATTACTGGATTGCATTAATGAAAAGTAAAAAAGTCTGTGTAATCCTTAACAGTAATAAAATAATCGTTAATGGGAATCATAAAGGAACTGGAATCATTCAGTTCTTCATGATTCTCATTGCTATTTTTGAACAACCCGTGCTTTAATCAGACATCATTTAGAGCAACCCATGCTTGAGATAGGCAAGACATAATTATGATATGAATGCATAAGTACACACACACACACACACGCGCGTGCGCGCACACACACACACACACACACACACACACACACACACACACACACACACACACACAAACACACACACACAAATAATATAATCTAAATTATCCTGAAACGGATCATCCAGACATGAGCACTCTCCCAGTCCTACAAACACACACACACTCGCATATATAGAGCCGGTGTGGCCAGGCTTGGTCAGAGTGACACATAGTAAAATTTTACAGGTGCAGTGAGGCGGGTAATTGGTGTGTTAATTCGTCCACGAGCGATCAGTGCAGTCTAATGAAATTTCCACTGGTGTTCTCTTACATCCTGCAGGTCAGGAGGCAACTTCCTGTTTGGATAAGAAGTGCTTTAAAGAGAACGAGGAAGGAGAGAGAGAAAAGGGCATACTTTGACTTTCAGCTGTGCTGGACTGGGCTGGGGGTAAAGGGGATGAATGGAATTTCAATTTGCCGCTAACCAACAGCATAACTACCTACACACACACACACACACACACACACACACACACACACACACACACACACACACACACACACACACACTTCTTGGATCTCTGTCTGCAGGGGCTGAAAAGATCACAAAATGAAAGTTTGTATGAATGTCTCCATGAGTCCGTGAGCATCCAGCCATTACTGTTGCAGGTGGACAAACGCACCTGAAGGCTTGACACACACGCTCCACTTGACCTCCCAAACATGCATACAAAGCTCTCTTATACAAGAAACAAAAAGCTACATAACTGCCTCAGAAAAGCTTTTGTTTTCAAGTTGAAATTGGACTTGTCAGCAAATCACTCTCAGAAACCGTGTTTGTGTGTATGTGTGTGATCATCTGAGAGGAGTTGAGAGGCTCCTGTTGAGAAGACATATGTGTAAGAGCCTGACATTTGACCCTTGACCTTTGGATGGAATTTACACACACACTCACTCATTCCAGCTGCTGAGGAGAGATCATTGCCACTGTTACGCTGCCTCGGTATTGATTGATACTGATTGATGAGTTTTAAAGTTGTATTTCTCTTATGCCAAAGACAATCTGAGGAGGAAGGGACAATATACGTGTTGAAAAAAGAAGTCTTGTAATGCTCAATATGGTGGCTTAGAAATCCCATCCCTTTCATTTAGAAGAACCAGTCACATTTTTGGTTATATTTATTTTAGACTGTCCACGAGAAATGGAAATGTAAGTGTAACCCATATTTTAAATCGGCAATATAATTTGACAGTAATGCCATCAAGAATTTTAAAAAGTATATATTTTTTTAAATTCTGTTGGATGGATGGATGAATATTCTGTCATTTAGATATTAACTACACTTTTACAGCATATTTGAATCTAGGTTAATGTTTATTTATTTATACATTTTCTAGTATTTGTTAATTCAGTTTATAAATTGTATTAAAATCTGACAAAATTGGTATCAAATATATATTTATATAGGCATATATATACATATATATATATAAAATGCTATATTTGATACCATTTTTGTCCGATTTTAATACAATTTATAAACTGAATTAACAAATACTAGAAAATGTATAAATGAATTCCTCATATTTCATATGCTTATCCTTTCATTTTTATTTATACAACTTGAAATAACAAATATATTAATATACAGTATGTAACTCTTAGGCTTAATTAATGCTGTAGAAATATTATTTATTGTTATTTAATAATAACTAATGCAATAACTAATGTTAACAAACTGCTCGTAATTGTAGAGTGTTACCAAAATGTTATTGAAACATAATCTTGACAAAAGGTCTTGGATCTTTTTAGTCTTTCCTCATTCAAGTAGGAGCTGATAAATCCATTGTCTTTATAGCAACTTCCTGTGTGTGTGTGTGATTTGAGCGTGTTTCTGTGAACTTCTGTGTGTTTATTTGCATCTTGATACCTGCCTGCCTGTTAAGCCATTTACACGCCAGTTCCTCTTGCCTTAAATCCGTTTACAATATACGAGACCTCATGTAACTTGTGCTGCCGTAATGGGTGATGTGACTTAGCATTCAAGGGTGCAGTGCTGAAAAGCTGTTGTTCCTGTGCCGTCGATCAGATCCTGTGATGTGCGGACCATTCTTTCACGCTCAAACACACACGCGTAACTGCTACAGTCAGTGACATTGACATGTATGGAGTCAAGATTTACCAGATCAGCTTTCCCCTCTGGGAGGAAACTTTATAGGAGTGGTCACTTTTCCCTCTCCGTCTCACTCCTGAAGAGGAACAGTAAGAGAGACAGAAGGGATTTAATATAAATATGATGGAGATATCATGTGTGTGACCAAGCCCAGTGGAACAGTAATCAGGGATATCTGGTCAACTAACACACACCTGGAACTTTAAACGCGAGTACACTCACTCACACACTTACAAAAGGTTCTGCTGCATCAGTTTTGATGAAATAATGTAGTGTTTGCAAGTGTATTGAATTGTATGGAACAAATCTTAATGGAACATAATTGATTTGAATTTTCTTTTTTTAAATAGTTGGCTTTTATAATTGCCTGCTGAAAGATATAGTTTAGCTAAAAAGTGATAATGATAATTCTGTCATAATTTGCTCACCCTCATGTCATTTCAAACATGTATTACTTACTTTCATCATTGTAAATGTTCACATTAAATTGCATTGAACAAGGTCGTTCAAAAAGGATGCATAGCACAATAAAATTAGTCTTTTTTTTATGTATATTTTGGTAAGTTTCGGTAAATTATTGTATGGCACCATATAACTGGTATGTGAGTCATAGCCTATGGACCACCTTTTTGGGGTTGCATCATTTATGAAGCTAACTTCACTTTTTTCCTCATTTATTATAATTGCACTGAAAAGAAAGCACCGTTTTATGAATTCCTTATTTTGTGCTCAAAACAGGCAAATGAGTTCGGAACGACATGATGGTGAGTAAAAATGTCAGGAGGTCTGGAAGAATTGAATTCAGGTTGATTGGGACACTTTTCCCCAGTCATCTCAATGGCAAAAAGTGTCCCAACACTGTAAAAAAGAAAAAGTACATTCAACTTGGATGTTTAAGTCATTTCAACTTAATTACATTAAACTGACTTAAAAATGAGTTGAATCTTAACTTAAAAGTTATTTCGATGAGGTAAAGCAATGTAAAGACACACTTTGTTGTCATAACTTATTGATAATAAATTATTTTACAGTGAATGAACCTGAATTGTCTCAAATGTGATGTATGAAAGTTAAAAAAAAATGTTTTAGTAAATAATGGTAGGTGTCCACATTTTGGCCATGTTATGAACAAACCATTTTGGAGTGTTTTTAATAATTAATCTCTAAATAGTTTTGGGACCAGCTTTGCCAGTTACCAACAACTTGTCCATCAAAACACTAGGGGGAGCCAGGCACCATTGTCTTTTTCTCAAATAGGCTCTTGGTACTATAACAAGATGCCCTGTTGATTGGCAGCATTACATTCATTTGCATGTATTAAACCTTACTGTGGACTATACTGGAAATAATTTACTTATTAACTTGTGCAGTGGTTTAACAATATGAATAATTATGCAGTTTTATATTTTGTACATTTGAGGACATTAGGAAATTCAATCATCTTAAATGACCACAGAGTTAATAAACATCTGAGATTCACAGTTTGCTTTGGGATTTAATGAATATAAAGCATTTCCGTTGCCTGCTTCTTTTGAACCAGGAAACACGGTTGTACAATCCAACAAGCACAAAAGGGATCTCCTTCATCTGAAACTTCATTAAATGTAGGCGGTTTAAAAAAGACTGAAAGGGACATGAGGTTGCGTTTGAAGGAAGACTGTTAAAATGTTTGGGATATTTTTCACTGCGTTGGATTTAAAAATACCCTAAACCAAAAGCCACATTCTATGGAAAGCTTTCGACCCGTAGAGAAATCAAACATTTGCAAAAACATGGAAACATAATCACGCTAATCATAAAATCAGGACCAAAATGTCAATCAATTCTTTTTAAAGCGCCGCTCTTAAAACAGTTCATTTCATCTAGTAATTCGAAGGACTGATTTTTTTTTTGTAATTAGCTGTTTTTGGATTATGAGTAATCACAGATTTGCCACATTTTATTTTAAAAATAAACATACTGTTTGCAGAATGCAAGTCACAGATTGAATGATCGTTCACACCTTGTTTTCCCCCCTGTTTTGTTCTTATCTGTCCTTTTTCCCACTGTTATTTAGTTGATTCATCTTTTTAAGATTCAAATAGGATTTTCATATAAAGAGCGAGAGTTAAATCTCAAATCAATTCTCCACACAGTCACTTTAATTTGGTTTTGGGCAGTCATATATGAAATGCATGAAATTTTTTGATAGTCATGTATGAAAATAGTAAATTATCCTGTCCAAAGGAATGTAACGTCCTGTTTGCCCCTCAGTCAGGCCTCTCTCTCGCTCCTTTATCTGGACAGAGCTGGGTATACACTGGCCCTCAAAGCCCTGCAGGGCTGTTTGGACATGCTGTGTGTGTGTGTGTGTGTGTGCAGCATGTCCGAGAGAGAGCGTGTATGTGTGTGGTGTGCAGATTTGTCAAAGCCACAGACTAAATAACAAATATTGGACAGACAGGATTGGAGAGACAGGGTGAGAGCACATACATACATAGTTACATACACACTCACACTGGTCTCTGGATGACTTAAAATAGCTATTTCTGGATGCTTAGTGTGTCTGACTAAATGTACATGTCTTTTGTTAGCCATGGCAGAGACCACATAAGAACACATAAGCATAAGATTAAAGGAATAATACACCATGAAACTGTAAATTCTGTCATCTTTTATTCACCCTCATGCTGTTCCAAAATTGATGAATTTCATTCTTTAATTGAAAACACAAAAGAAAAACTTTCACATTTCCATGCAATTGCAATAAATGTTAAATTTAGCTTTCAACCTTTTAAAAGGATGCAAAAGTACCATATGACTATTCTATACATTTTGTGAGAGGATGACCAGAAGTTAAATTCTGTGATAGGAAGTGGAACATTGAATCAGTGAGTTGAACAGATCAGTCTGATTTGGAAAGGAATCATTCAGATTAATGTGAACCGTATCAATCAATTCATTGAAAAGAATAATTTCACAAATTGAACATCTGTTCTTCTCTCATGCTAGGGCAAATTTTACGTGAATAACAACTTACATTTTGGTCTCTTCTTCACACAAATCTATATGATTTCAGAACATTTGGAATAAAGCACATACCGGTAAGTCTAATGGACCACTTTTATGAAACTTTAATACTTATTCTTATTTTTTTTCTTGAGTTCTTTAGAGAAAGAAAAAGATTGACTTACACATTCTGCAAAAAAAGTTGTTTTTTTTGGTTCCACAGAATAAAGAAAGTCATACAGGTTTTTAAATGACATGAGTAAAAACGTTTTAATTTTAATTTTGAATTTAATTATAATTTTTGGGTGAACTAATCTTTTCAATACTAATCTTTGTCTAGATCACAGATTACCAAACATATTTTTCCTAAACCCCCCCAGACAATAATCTCTTCTCTTTATCTGTTTCTTTCTGTCTGTGATCGTATATGTATATGACTCAGAGCCAGACTCACGCTGCAGTGGGCCAGCAGGGTCTGGTTTATTGAGGGGAAGAGACCAGTCATATGCACACACAATGGAAAACATAAAACCTTTCTAAGCTGTTGACTTTATGGGGAAGGTATCGATGTTATACCTGCAGACAGTGTCATAAATACCCGTCCATAGCCCACAATGCAAGCCGCCCAATCACCTCCTCTCTTTACTTACACACTGTCCATCTCTGCGGAAGAATACATCACACATGGAGAACCTAATAGTCTGCATTTGAGTTAAGGATCTGAGCTGAATTCTGATTTGTAGAAAATTACAGCAGTCATTCCCAACTGGGTTTGCTTCAGGAACCTTTTTGTGAATGTTGATCATACAAACAATTATTAAAATTGAACATCACAAATTATTAAAATGATCATGAACTGCATAGGCCCAACATACACTAAGAAAAAAAGGTACAAAAGCGATAGATAGATCTAGATAGATGGATGGATGGATGGATGGATAGATAGATCTTTAATTTAGCTAACTACATCAATATGCATGAATTGAAGAGCATGTTAATTCTGAGAAAAAGATGATATGAAAGGGTCCCTCAAGAACCGAATTAGCTGTAGAGTTTGTAAACTCTTTCTCTGAAATGTGTATGTAAGATCAGCTAATATCATCAGCTCCCCCTGTGCCCAATGAACTGCACAGCCTGGATGTTAGAGGATTGTTTCTGTCTCCAGGCAGCAGAGGGGAATGTTGTAATAGTGATAATGGTAATCTGGTTGGTGCATTGAGGGTAATTGTAGATGATTTGCAGATGACAAAAAGAAAGAAGAAAAAATAAGGTTGAAACCAGTACAGGCCAAATGATGTCATTTTTTAATGCTTTAATCTGGTTTTGTTGTAGAAGGGAGTTCTCTGGAAGATCTGACTGCTTTTGAACTTAATCGCCACCTTCGGTCCCGGACCAAACACACTCTCCCTAATGCTCATTTCCTTTTGAAATGGAAGTGATAAAGATTATGGAATTTTAGTTGTGAATGTGTCATTGTCTGTGTGCAGTTTCGTGTAAACGTGTGTGTGGTCTTTTCTGGCATGACTGAGATGGTAAAGCCATCAGAGGGGAGTGACAGTGGGTGACACTCTGCAGGGGGTGGAGGGGTGATACAACACAAGCCTTAATTATCCACTTAATGTGTTTCACACCCTCCTATATGCACACACATGCCAGCACACAACCTGTGTTGTGTAACACATTGAATTAAATCTAGAAATACTGAAATAGTATTTTATTGTAAAATGTACTCCAATAATCTTTAAAGTTGTATATAAAGTGTCTTTAAAAAATATTTTATTTTATTTTAATATTGCAACTTATTTTTATACACTAGCTAATTTTATCATATGTGTGTATATACAGTGCAGTCCAAAAGTCTTTAGTTAAACATGCCTTTAAATAAAACCTTATTTTTTCCTTAAGTATATTAGCATATTTTTTGTTATATCATAATATTAGAAATATTATAATGTAATATTTATTCTTTTACAATTTTTTTACTAACTTTAAAAGGGAAAAAACTGATTTGTAGTCAGAGACACTGTATGTTTATAAGTATGCATATACTATATTCATTCATTAGGCATATTTCTGTTTTATATTACCAGATCCAGCTTTGGCTGTGCAATCGTGGCATTAATTATCATGGTAATAATCTACTGAATCTAGAGGTAATCTACCTAATTTTACTAATCTATAGTACATTTCTAAACATCTTCTCAGAAGGTATATAGAAACACTTTTGTGAAGGCCATCTGTGCATCACAAGGCATTTGAGAGTCTGATATGTCACGGCACATGTCCTTCTCTTTTTACTCTGTGTGTGTGTATGAGTAAGTGGGTGCATGAGTTTTTTAACTAATGAAATCCATAATAGGCCTCTCTTTACTGCACATTTCTGGTGTCTTTATGTGGTCACTGTTCCACTTTATAATCTGCTTGGTTATTTTGATGTATAAACTTGGTAACACAGGCATTGTGCCATTAACAAATGCCACTTCTCTCCCTCTGGTTTAGAATAGAAACGCTAACGTGTCAAAAGAAGTCTTTTCCCTACGGATGCAATTACAATCTTAAAAAGGGAAATGCAGGCTTGCACTGTTTCAAAACAGGAATGTGTGCGTCTGCCTCTCTCTCTCTCTCTGTGTGTGTGTGTGTGTTGATGGAGAACGTTTGCATATAAAAATCCTTTCCACTGTTTTATAATTAATCCAGTCAGACATGTTTCCATTGTAATACCTCATAACAAACTGTCTTGAAATTAGTAGTTTGCAAAGAACTAAGATTCAAAGAAACATCTGCACAAGTCAAATTTCCATCCACCTTTATTCATGCTGATGAGATTTCTTTTTTGAGGTATAGATATATTTCTTCTGTAGCCGTAGGCAGAGCGTGTGTAAGGCTTACCCTTCCTCTGGCCACAAGTTGGAAATTAACGGAGACTTGGGCCAAATTTAATACCAAATCTAGTAATAAAGTGAAAATGAAATTAAAAGTGTCGATTGTGGCTTTGAATTTAGATCTGATCATGTTGCATCACACTTCTTTTTACACGTTTTATACCGTTGCGCATTATAACCTATCACACACGATTCTGTTGAGCTTATGAATGCAATGGCCAATCAGAGGCGGTCAGATTAGTCATCGCTGAAACGCCGGAGTTTTGTTCAGTGCGTGCGCTTTTAGTTGCCTAAAAAGATGGATTTATGGCGTATGTTCGTAGGCTTCACACCCTCCGTCTGGCTGTAGCTCTCAAATCTTATTTACACTTCCAAGTAATTAAATTTAGTATTTTGTGATTGGCTGCAACATGTGCAAGTATCAGAGTTTGTTTGTTTATTTGGAATTTGGATGCATCTTAATGCAAAAAATGTAAACAACCTAGGCTCACGGGAAAAACGTGTCTCTATATACCTACATTTCTGCAACACTTCAGAAACATACCTATACATCAAATTCAAAACACCAACAACATTTATTCCTTTTCACACAAATTATGATTTTTAGGGCAGATTATCAATGAATAAAGTATGTTTTCATACGGTTCTTTGACAATATGTTATTACCTCAACACACTTTTAACAGTGCTAGATTTGTAAACTAATACATTTTAATGTTTGTATAACATAACTAGGTCCAAATGTATGTGTTATCTGACATAGTAAACTTGCTTGGTAGTTCACCTGGTACACTATTGCACTTACGATGCAGAGTCCTGTCATGATAAAACAGCCGAAAGACTTGTAGAAGCACGCTAAATGGCATGTTGCTTTAGCAAATGTTTCTTTATCTAAGTAACTCTGCAACTACATGTAAACTAACTCTCATTTAAATATTAGTAGACTGTCTGCTTAATATCTGCTAGCACTTAATTGTGTTCATTCTACTGACATTCAACTGACTATAAGTAACTTTGCAAGTACATGTCAACTTATTCTAACCCTATACCAGTCTACTACTCTACTTACTCTCTAATGAGAGTTAGTGGACTTTTAGGTGCAACGTTAGTTATAGTTATTATAGTCAATGTGTTAAAGGATAATCCAAATAAAGTGAAACAATTTTTTGCACCACTCACTGGACACATTTTTTCCAATGAGCCTGGATTGTTTTGAATGTTTTAAGCATAAATGAGATTTAAGAGCTACTGTGGAGGGCACGACTTTCAGTGAATATTACTGCCTGTTCTTCAAGCCAAACTTGTGTATGGCTTCAGAAGACTCACTCAAGAGTCATATTGACTACTTTTATCTTTTTATTTGTTGGTATCGCTATGAAAAAGAGTGTTGCCATTGTTTAAACCCTTCTTAAAAAAAGAAAGTCATAAGGTTTTAAAATGAGGCTCGTGAACTACTGTATCCCTTTCAATTTAATACACATCAAGTCATAAGGGCATCGATGCTCAGAGGATTGTTAGATTTCTCCTTTATGGAGGAACAAAAGCTCTAGAAAATATCAAGCGTGGGTTCTAGTTCATTTGTTATCCTATATACTCTAGAACATCAATAAAAGTATGAAAGATTACTCAGAAGCTGTTTATGACCTTCGGATGTAGGAGTTTCAGGCCACTTGACAAATTCCACCTGGTGACTTATCTTCAAAGAAATACTGTAAGCCAGAATAGATAGACCTTCGTTTGCATTACTTTGTGTCCAGAGCATGAGGGATACAGTTTTCCACACTAATGATAAGGATAACATATGCTGCACAAAAATAGACAGTTTTGAGCTTCTCAGGCGCCCCATTTAATCTCTTATTCATTTCCCTCTGTCTCCATTTCGAAGAAATCTCTCTGCTTGTCTATAGGAGACTGAAAGAACCATGTCAGATATGAAGAAAGAAAAGGAGATAGAGAATACACACTTAAATACACTTATGCTAACAGTGTGGCTTTCCACATTAAAGTCTTGTGTGGGAACAATATGGAGCAACTGACCTACAAATAACCCTTAAGAAGAAGACTTCTGTACTACTGTATGTACCTAAGCATGAATGAGTGACCTAAACAAGCAGAATCGGGTAACAATAACGTATAAGTGATAATATATGTAGCATGTTCATGTTATTTGTGTTCTTCTGAGCATGTGTTTGTGACAGAAACCAGCAATGCAACGATACGGATGCGGTCTCGTTTTGTGTGCTTGTGATAATGGGGGACATCTCCTGGCATCCCATCACATTAAGATAGATAAAAAAGGGGTGACATGTATGTTTCGCGGCTGTCTGGAGACATTCAAGCGTAGAGTTATCGCACATAGACGAGTCAGAGTCACAGGGCTGATAGCACAGTGAGTGCTGCTTTCATAGAGCAAAGATGATACTGTATGCGGCTCTTTCTGTCTGATGTCACTGAGACACTTGCATTGGTGTGTGTTAATGTGGTTGTTGACCTCACTGTCAGACTCATGAGTGTGTGTGTGACGTATGAGATACCTGCTGAAAGACTTAAGAGGGTTCAGAGTGAAGGAGGAATTGTCTGTGCTATGCAGGGAGAGAGAAGACAATAGTTCACCCAAACATGAACATTTTGTCTTTTGTTATTTATTATTACCCTCATGTTGATGGAGAATGACTTCAATGATGTAATTTTTTTATCTGGATAGTGGCTTAACAAGAGGTGAAGAGGTTAAAAAACACCTGTATTATAATTATTACTTAAGAAAAAAGGTTTATGCATGGCGTCTGTGAACATGGCAAAAAATCATGACAATTGCTCAAAACAAAAGTGTGTTATTATTTAAAATTATCATTAGTGTTATACATGTGAAACTCAAAAAAATTGAATATTTAGCAAAAGTTCATTTATTTCAGTAATTCAATTTAAAAGGTGATGTAAAAGATGAATGTATTATAGACTTTGCATGACTCCTTACATGCAAAGTGAGATATTTCAAGCCTTTATTTGTTATAATTTTGATGATTATGGCTTACAGCTTATGGAAACCCCAAATTCAAAACTAGAAAATTGTGAAAAAACGGTTTTCATATCATAAAAAAAAGGCTTGAAATATCTCACTTTGCATGTAATGAGTCTATATAATATATTTGTTTCACCTTTTAAGTTGAATTACTAAAATAAATTAACTTTTGTACGATTTTTCGAGTTTCACCTGTATAATTTACTAAATCTGACATAGTTATTGTTTTATTCTGATTTCTAAAGACTAATTAATTTGTCATTTTAATTGTATAATAAAAACTATTTTTGAATAGATAACCCACAAATGTTTAATTTTGAAAAAATTCAAAAAATTTATTTTTTGTTTTTAGGGTCATCGAATAGAACTGTGTACAGGTTCAATTTCATAGCAACTGACATATTTATAATAATTGTTTTTTTTTTTACAGTATAAATCGTTCTGCATACATGAAAATATGGCTGCCTTATATTCAAAAGTTTGATCATTGGACCGTTTTTGTATGACTTTTAATGGGTCATATTTAGGAGTCATTGGCATCCAAAAGTGTGAAAACCCCTGTACCGTATATGATAGAGACATGAAAATTCATAACAGCAATGATCTAACAGTGGTTTGCAGAGGTCATTTCATTTTTCTTGCTTTTGCTCATTTTCTTCAGGCTTTTCATAGTCTGTAAATGCTTTGGCAAGTGAGAAGCCAGTATGAGCCGAAAAATTAAATAAAACAGAGCGAGAGAGTGAGCGAAAGTCAAAGACCACCTCTTTGTTTCTTGATAGCTTTCACAGATGTTAAACACCAACCGCTCGCTCTGAGCTCTTTATTAGCGCCTGATGCCTTTTAGAACATGAGCATGAAAACAGCTCACACACACTTTCCCCCTCTCTCTTTCTCTGTCACTGTCTCTCCATTCATCCTTTGGCCTTTTCTTTACACACCAACCCACAAATGCCCATATTTACTCTGCCTGAAGTAGATTCAGAGACATGGCTGTGTGTGTGAATAATATGGTCAATACTGTGGCATTTCCCCCTCCAGAGATTCAGATTAAAACATGCTGTGTCATTAAAGTTCATGAGAAACATTTCAAGATTTGCTTTACTCTCAAAGTGTGTGTGTGTGCGACATCTTCATGCTTAATTTATTTAGCCTTAAAATGGCAAAATAATGAATTCCATCATGTTGGACTCAGACTTACAGTGGTAAAGATGTTTTTCGTGTGTGTGTGTGTGTGTGTGTTTGTGGGTTTGTAGGTTGGGGCTCTTATGAAGCTGAACTAATGCGGCTCTGTTGTAAATCACACTAATAAGGCCGCAGCCGATCACACACTCACTCATTTCTCTCTTTCCCCCATACCTCGCTCTCCCTCACCCCCTTTCCTCTCCTCCGCCGGCCAATAAATAACCTCCGGCCTGGCTGCGGACATAACGCTCACACTACAAAGGTTCGCCATCCCATATTTTCCGCGTAACGATGTCTGAAAAGGTAGGAGGGACCGCTGCTATCAGCAAATGAAATGCCATAAATGTGATTCATGGAGGAATGAAGGCGTCAGCTTATTCCTCAATCTTATCACTCTATCACCGGCTCACGCCATTTTTTCCCGTACTTTGTTTTTTTTAGCTTGATCCCAATTATCTTTTGCATGTGTTTTGCTCAGAGTTCCTGTACTATTCCCTGAGGCCCCGCCCACATTTGGCTCGTTGCCATGGGGACAGCTGTCCGAGAGAATGTTCATGTGTCTCATGATGTCATAAATTATCACCACCGCTTCCCTTTCCACTTATCAGAGGAAGATAGAGATGCAGACATATTGGGAGGGGAGGAGAAAGGGAAGATGTTCATGAGAGAAAGTTAGAAAGAGACGGATAGAAAGGATGGGAGTACATGATCTGGTGTGTGTATGATCTGTGATAGCGAGCTGCTGATTTTGTGTGTGTAATAAATTAGTTAAACTCTTCTGATGAAGTTGTGGTGTTTGAGGCGACTGATCCCCTTTGGCCTCCAGCACACTTCATCCTCATATGTGAAAACAGTAATATTGTTGTGAATATTATTATAATTCAAAATAACTGTTTTCTATTAATGTATTTTCAAATTTCCCCCCAGATTTCTTTAAAGAATAGAAAGTTAAAAAGAACAGCATTTATTTAAAATATAAATATTTTGTAACAATTTAAAAGTCTTTACTGTCACTTTTTTTTATCAATTGAATGTGTCTATGTTGAATTAAAATGTTAATTTATTTAAAAAGATCTTTGAACAGTATAGATGGGAAACGGTACAGTAATTTACAGCCTCTGTTTGGCAGAATTGTAAAATCTTACATTGTAATCTGTATATATTTATTTCTAGGCTAATTAAAGCAAGTTTAACTTAATTATATATTAATTGAATCCTAAGTGGACTGATCAAAGTTATTTTATTCTTTTCACAGCCATAGTGTTTGTGTGAGTGACAGTTTTTTGTTGTCATGAACAACTTAGCTTTCACTCACCATCAAATCCAAATGGACAATTCTTGTTTTTTTATGAAATATTGCAGTATTTATTATAAATAATGTATTTTTTTATTTTTATTAATGTGCCCTCGTAATCTTTAAAAAAAAAAGAACTTCCCCTGTCACCTGTGACATCACTTCTCACCTGTCATTCACGAGATCCCAGCAGCAATGATCCAATCAACTCGAATCAACAAAATCAAGTCACGCCCCACTTTTTTTTTCTTGTTCGAGAAGCCGTTCCATTCAGAGCTAATATTAAAGCAATATGTTTGACCTTTGTGCATAATGTAAATGTTTATGTGTTTATTGTTGGCTACATGTGTTTTAAATACATGTGTGCTGCTGAATATCACTGACTCTTATGTGTTATACTTCAGCTAATAAATCTCAGGACATTATTGTAGTGTTAATCCAGGTGCTTCCAAACAAGCAGCCATTACATTTCTCTCCAGTCATGACCTCCCTATCTCAGCCTCATTAAATCTGGAGAAAAACCTCCTACCTACCACAACCACAGACAAAATACCGACCTCGCTCGCTCGCTCGCTCTCTCTCTCTCTCCAGGATATCATGAGTGTTTTTGTAAGCCCAGCTAATTAGTTTCTCTCTCTCTCTCTTGCTCCCTGTATGTTTAACTGGTCATCAGTGCTCATAAATGTGCTGTTGATTTGGTTACTTCCTGAGACAATGGCAAAATTGTTTTATGTGCCATTCAATTAGCAGCTGCTGCTGGGCTGCTCCATCTGGACCTCTTTATGCTGAGAGAGAGTGATGAGGAGAGAGAGAGAAGTGCAAAGCCACAACCTCCGCTGATGGAGGACCAAATGACAGGGAGAACCATGCTGTCTCCAAAACCTGACCCTAAACAAAGGGGAGGAGAGGGAAACTGCAAGTCTCTCTTTGCATTTCAAGAGTTCAGGTGCCTGAATGCCATATGGACGTACACTAAAAAAATGCTGGGTTGTTTCAACCCAACTTTGGTTGGGTCAAATATGGACAAACCCAGCTGTTAGGTTACATTTTCAAATTACATTTTTAACCCAACGTTTGTGTTTGTCCATATTTGACCCAAAGTTGGGTTAAAACAACCCAGCTTTTTTCAAGTGTATATGAAGTCATTAATTAAATCAACATTAAATTGAATAGGTATCCATAAATGTAACAATAAGCAACACATTTTAGGTTGAAAAATGTTTGTGACTTTATTTGAACACGGTATATTTCAAGTGTAGGATTTCACTTTAATTGTGAATTTCACAAATAATGGCAAGTAACAATTAAACGAATTAAATGTGTAATTTTTAAATAGAAAAACTGAAATAGCATTTTCTTGTAAAACGCTCTAATAACCTTTGTTTCGTTTACAACTTCAAAAAGTGTATTTTATTTTTTTTGCAGTGTATTTTATTGCGTAGTACGTTTTTATTTCTTCAAAATATGGGTTTCCAGAACTATTGGCGCTCTGGAAGAATATTTAAAGCCAAACAAAGTGGCGGTTGTTATGAAATCCTATGCTTTACAGTTGGTCTCTGTTTCCAAGAACTGTATTGCTGCCTTTCTCCAATACTCGTTTCCCTGGGGTATAAATATGAGTTTGCACGCATGTAAAATACCTTTGTCCATCACCATGGGTTAAACCACAGAGCTTTCAGCAGAAAAGTGACAGATGATTGTTGAACCGCTCAGATCAAGTAACAGATATAAAAGAATACATAAACAGTTGAAAATACCGCTAAGCACAAAGGCTAAAATCAAAACCTTTCAGAAGTCTGAAACAACTGCAGATTTGCCAGAGAATTATGTGTGGGGATTTGCCCCCACACTGAGTGAGGGAGACGATGAGAAGAATCCAGGGGTCATAGTTTTAGAATTCCACACTTCAAAATCAGCTGTTAGATGACAAATCAATGTCAACAAGTGCTTAGGAAAGGATGCACAAATGAAGCCATTACTGAGCACAAACTGCAGCGTCTGGAGTATTTAACTTTGCCAGGAGTTATATTTTGAAAAGACCTTTTCCCTTTTTGTAGTCAAAGAAAATTCATGCAAGGAAAAGCACCTGACACACAATAAAGTATTGCGGTATCTTGGTAATTAGTTGACTGTAATTTACCTGACGATATAAGGTGAAAATTATATTCTATTTAACAGGAACACACACACGCACGCACGCACGCACGCACGCACACACACAGGCAAATATTTGATTTATGGTAAAATACTTAAGACAGTGTAGTTTTGCAGTAAAATATTGTTAATTGTTAAATGTTATGTGTTTTTTTTTCAGTTAATAAAGTATGAGTCCTCAGAATATTTTACAGTCTGGAACTATATTCTAGAAGTCACATTTGAATTATCTTTTAAAAGTGATGTTTTTCTTATTTTGTTGTTATTTGTGCACATTATGCTGTTTTATGCTACTTTTTTATAGCATTATAGTATTTTCAATTTTGATATTTTTAGGTCAAACCGTTGTTGTCTGACAGTCATATCATGCAGGTCTATGGGGTCCACCTCAAAGAGCATGCACAGAGAAGTCCAAATTAAACATGACTTAATGACTCGTAAATGTAAGTACATTGATGGCCTAAGACACGAAACGAGCGGTTTGTGTGAGAAAACGAACAGTATTTATATAGTTTTTACCTGTAACACGACTGTAACACAGCCACGTCCAAAGTGATCTGAGGGCGCGAGCGCATCCTGGTGTGTGACGTGTGCGCAGCAGACTGGTGCATAGATGTATACACTAGACATCGCCTTGGCTACGGCAGTTCATTGGAACAAAAGTCTTTGATGTGAAATCTAGTGTATGTATATCTATGCACCAGTCTACATATCTATGCACCAGTCTGCGTACACGTCACACAGAAGGAAGCGCCCGCGCCCTCAGAGTACTTGGACGTGACTGTGATTACAAGAGGTAAAAACGACATTTACTGTTCGTTTTCTCACACAAACCGCTCGTTTCGTGTCTTAGGCCATCAATGTGTACTTACATTTACGAGTCATTAAATCATGTTTAATTTGGACTTCTCTGTGCATGCTCTTTGAGGTGGACCCCATAGACCTGCATGATATGACTGCCAGACAACAACGGTTTGACCTAAAAATATCAATATTGAAAATACTGTGGAAACAAAGACACCTACATCTTGGATGCCCTTGAGGTAAGCTAAAACATATCAAAAATTAATTTCAAAGTGAACTATCCCTTTAATATATTAAATAATAAATTAAAGGTGCAATAGGTGATATGAGAATGCTAACATTAAAAGCATACGATCCCAGCTTCCCTGCAATTCGCCGTCCAAATTTCTGTGTGCAAACACACGTTGACTGACAGGGAACTCAATCATGCTATCATTTTATTTGGACCGAATGAAATGACTAAATTAACATTTTCCACAGATGATATTTATAAAAATACATTTAGACCGCTTAACATAGTGATTGCTATCAGTATTATGTTTCTGTAGAGAATCACCTATTGCACCCCTAACATTAAATAGTATATGGTCATGTCCTATAAAACATACAGTGCCTAAAATGACATCCCATAATGCCTTAAACATTGGCACATTTTTTAGTAAGTTTTACCACAACTGCCCAAACCCTGCTTGCCTCTGCCAGAAGTACAGACTTGGCCACAGTTTGGACATTTCAGCAAGATTATATCACAGAAATGGTTTCTAGGAACATAAAATAAGTGCTTTATTAAGGCCAGCCCAGTCATGGGATTTGAATCCTATACTTAAAACAAGATTTTTTTCTACCTTCAATATTGTTGTTCTTGAAGAGAACAAGCTTTCTAGTTCCTCCTGCTGAAGAGCAACCCCAGAGCATCATGTCTGACAGTAGCGATGCTGTTTCCTGGGTATCTGAATCTTGTGTATGTCAAACACAGTGCTCTGCTTTCACGATATAGAGTTGAACTTTAGACTCATCAGACCGCAACGTTTTCTTCTAAAGCTTTTCAGGTTTTGTCAATTAGCTTCTAACAAACTCCAGGCGTTACTTAATATTGGCCGTTCTTTGAAGTGGTTTTCTTTCAGACATTCTCCGAAAGAGGCCGAAAATGCTGGGGAGATCGTTGATGTCGGTACAAAGAGTTTAAGTTGACAGATCTCATAAATGTCAGTGATATTTATTGTACAATCAAGCATTTGAACACGAGTGCATGTTAAATGAACAACAATAATAATGCTTTAATGCGTTTGTGATCTTTAATGTTTTTGTTTGGCATCCTCTGTCACAGTGGAATGTTTTGTGTTTTAATTTGAGATTTTTTTTTTTTTTGCCCAATATGCATTATGAAATAAAAGTCGATTAAAGGGTGCCAATAACTTAATTTTCTATCCCTCTGTCAATAATGACAAATACAGTAAATGTATCCTAATTCTTCTAACTAAGTCCTGCATATCTTTTAGTTTTGTCTTTTGTGCACTTGAAGAATATCAGAATATCTGCAGGTCAGAAACGGTCTCATTGGTTGATTGATGGATCATATTGTGGGTATATTGTATGTTTTTGCACAGTACAAAACAATGGTTGATTTGTAGTTGCTTGGCAAACCATAAAATGTCTTAGTTAACTTAAATGCTTAAGATTCTGTGAAGTTTTATTATTTAGCTTGTGTTAAATGTGATTGTAGGATGAAACCTCATTCTTTTTTGCTGAGCGAGCTCAGGTTATGTTTGTATGGAGAGATACCAGTCCTGTTTCAGATCAACACTATTATGGTTTATCAATTGTCAGATGGCAACATTCCTGATCTCTGATCATCCATACACACTGATAAACAATGCAAACACAAACTGCCTTTCAGACATATAGTTTGTTTGTGATGTTAATATTTCTTTCTGAATTAATGTCATTGATGCGATTTTTGCCTCAGAAGGGAATCACTGGAGTGGTATTGTTTGCGTACTTCAGTGTTTGTGTGTGTGTGTGTGAAGATGGTCCCCTTTGATAGCTCCCGGGTGGAATGTGCGAGCAGACGCTGTCATCGCCCATAGCCGTGGCGGCACCTCATGGCAGTGTTTTCCTTAGCGATAGCATTATTTTGACTAGTCCAGAGTTTCTGAGATGGATGAGGGAATGGCAGGAGAGACATATGAAGGGATGGAGGGAGACTCTGTTTTCCTTTCTGTGAACGTGTGATAGGAGGTGGGCCTGATGACAGATAGAGCAAACAGAGTTTATGGAGATCAAGAAAGAGAGAAAGTGAACAATGAGAATTTGAGTCTGAAAAAAGAGTGTGAAAGAGAAACGTGTATGGAAAAATGTATATACTGCTTGATATTATTGTGGAAAACATGATACATTTTTTCATGATTATAAAATGGATAGGATGTTCAAAATAACAGCATTTATTTATAACATAAATCTTTTGTAACATTATAAATGTCTTAAAACGATTTAATGCATCCTTGCTGAATTAAAATATTGATTTCTTTCAACAAAATTCTTTCCAAACCTTTGAATGGAAGTTTACATACATCAATTTTTCCCCCCCCAATACTCTAATTTGTAATTTTTACAGTAGTGTCTTGTGTGAAACATGAGTAATAGTAATTGTTTTCTAAAACGCATTGTTGTTATTAATACATATTGTAAAGATGTTAACATAATATGTGTGGAATATAAACACAATGATGATAAATGCTGCTCACTGAGTCCAGATGTCATGTAAACATCAAAATTCACTCATCAATTTTCTATAAACAAATTTATATTTACAAATGTACAAAGTTATTTTTTGGAGGAAAAATATGCTAGATGTTCTCGGGCCAATGTTACGTTTAATACTAGGCTTAAATATAATCAGATGAGAATAAGGATGAGATCAGTCCTTTTTAGAAATTGCAAAAGGTCAAAATCAGTCTTATGTAATTGTAAATCCTTTTTAAGGAGAGAGGAATATAGACCGACCTTGACCGCTGTTGTCATTTTTTTTAACCTGAGGAAAGTCTGGCAGGTTACTCCTCGATGTAAATACATGGTCCTAACAGAGCAACCCACTGCTCGTGCCCTGACCTTTAACCTTTGACCTCAGAGCTCACCATGTGGTGTCAGCACTGTCTCGCTTATTTCTTCACTTGAACATAGTGGGCTGTGTTGAACACCCACCCGCATGAACACACAAACACACACTTTTTTTTTTTACATTTGTTTGTGAGTTTTCAGGTAACATTGCTGACTCTGCCTTTTCAACCAGCTTGAGGAACTGAAGTGTGTTATGTTTCTCTGATGTGTTTTGCACGCATGCATGTATTTTAAGCATTCCTCTCCTCTCTAGATTAAATTAGCTACTCTAGCCATGCAGGGTCTGGGTAGTTAAAGCTCTAAGTTTGGTTGAGGGCATCTAAAAACTGCCTGATTGTAAATATCTTCCACCACAGTGCTCAGATCTGCTGTAATGACATGATGTATGTGGTAACAATGCAGCGCAAGCCTCCCAATCTGTCATTACACTTTATGAAGGACCCAAACATGTGGCTCTTTATGGACAAACCTCAGAGTCCATCAAACGTCCCCTTCTGTTGGCACTGGACACATAGACGAACATATATAAATACGATATATACTATTTAGAAAATGTCAACTGTGCGTAACTTTTATTTTGTCACAAAATGTAACTATATTCTCGCTTAGCTTTTTATAAAGTTGGATATATATGTCCAACTTTATCCGCATACAGCTTACATTTTTTTTTCATGACTTGTTATCGTAACTTTTTTTTTGTCAAATCAACTTAAATAATTAATGTGGTTCATTTAACACAATATTCTGAGTTTAAACCAATATCCATTGAATAAACTCAAATGTTTTATTTCAAAGAACTCAAAATTTTAGGGCAACCATGTAAATTACTTTGTTAAACCTAAACATTTTTTTTACAGTGTGTTTGATTGCTTGTATTGTCACAAAATTGTAACTAAATTATCACCCAGCTCTAATTTAAATGCGACTATAAGACATAAAGATATTAAAGTGCCCCAATAATGCTTTTTTGAAAATGATCTTTCATTTAGTGTATAATATAGCAGTTTGTGAATGTAAAAGGTCTTTAAAAATCAAAGTGCATGACAAATAAAATGATGGTCTTCTAGAAGAAAGAATCAATTCTGATCTGCTGAAACGAGTCGTCTGCAATTCATGTCATAAACCTTTGAAGGATTGTAACACATTTGCATAATGCCAGCCAATGATCTTCATTGGTTGTCCACGAACAACGTCTACTTTGACCCGCCCACAAACACTGGTGTTGAGGCCTGGAAGAGTTTGCTTTGTGTTGTCAACATGTCAAGATGATGTTGTGAAAGCAAATCTACTTTGCATGCACTTCCAGGATGAGGACTCAGGCTCAGATTGATACGGTAAAACCGACGGCATCGTTACTGTTTGTATCACTGTGTATACAAACGCTGCTGAGGCAGGCTCCGGAGCTGAGATTCAGATAATGGTCATGGACTTTGCGTTTCCGACTCATGCTGTAAGCTGTAGACCAATCACAACAGACTGGACCAATTGACCAATCAGAGCAGAGTAGGCTCCCAGAAAGGAGGGGTTTGGAGAGACCGAATTCTTTATTTAGCTGTTTCAGACACTGAGAAAAGAGGTGATTCTGCAATTTATGAGAAATGTAGTGTTTTTTTTTACCTTGGATGCATGTAAACCTATTGTAGGAGACCTCCAAAACAAAATTAGGAACCTTTAATATAGCATAATAGGGGCACTTTAAGATATAAAAAACATCAACATCGTGATCTTCTTTAAAAGTGCTATAGAAAAAAATTACTTGACTTGAGTTAAATATAAATATAGAGATTTAGAACATTCCAACTTCTCTAACAAAAGACAGAGAAAAGGAAACCAGTCCATCTTTGGGATGAAGCAATTTGTTGTCTTAGTAATTTGTCGGCTACTCAACAAAGCCCCCAAAGGGCTCTGGGTTATTATCTTAGGAGCATTATGGATGAAAATTCTGGGTTGTTAGATATCACCAGGTTTCTTGAGAACTGTGAAAGAGTGGGAGAGCGAGTGAGACATGGCGATAAGAAGGGGCAAAGGGGCAAGGCGAATGAGAGAGTGGGCTGTGTGATTTGTGGCTAGTAATAAAGGTGGTGTATGTGGTCTGTTGTTTTAGTGTGATAGAGCAGAGCTGGTCAAACTCCCACTACAGGAATGCACGACTCACACTTTATCTTTAATGCACTGAATCACATTCACATAGACAATGTCGATGTCTCTTTAAAAAAAAGCGGAATGGCAACAGGTAATGTGGAAGCCATTGAATCAGGTGTAATTTAAATGTGGGTCATAAACAGGCAGATACACACACTGACAGAGGTCACACACAGGCCACACACGACGCAGAAGCTTCTTGTTAACGCGTCTGTGGAGATGGGGTGTCAAAGGCGTGCAAATAAACACTGACAGCAAACTTTCACTCCAGCAGATGAAAACTCTCATACCTCAAAACTATTTTTGTGTGCAATATATGCTTTTGAACCTATTTCCAAAACCAACTACCGGTATGTAAAGTTTTTATCCAGCAATATAACTACACATCCTTAATACAATATACATTTACATGAGAAGCTAAATGGCATAAGATATTAAGACATATTATCAGATAAAATATCTTGAGTAAAGATTATTTTTCTTTCTTTCTCATTTGAAAATATTTTTCTCCTATTGTTTTCAGTTAAAATCCAATAAAATCTAGTGGGGTTTATCCATAAAACCAGAAATAAAACTAAGTTAAATAATAAATAGTTATTATTTAACTAATTTGGACAATGCAATGAAAATAATAATGACAATATCATATATACAATAAATATACAAGTATGCAAATATACAATATCATATATATATGACAATATCGTATTGTTTATTGGAAAAATCTACAGACTTTCAGCTGTTTGCAATGAACAAATCAAACAAAAGTGATTGAAATAGCTCAACACAACAAATGTTTCAAGTGGTTTCCCCAAATTCAACTGAAAATGCAACTTTTAATGACTTTTGCAGTCTCAAAATTATTCAACCCCCTGAATAGAATTCCTCACGACAGCACAGATCTGCAAAACAGGTGTTGTGCACACACCTGATGCAATTAATCAAGGGCTTCATTAGTTGCACCAGGTTTGTTTGAGCTAGAACACATAAAATACCTGAACTGGCAAGGTTTGTTGAGTGTCACTACGTTTGACTGGATGTTAGAAATATGGCTACAGTAAGTCAAAAGAATGGTCCTAAAAGTTAAGAGAAGATATCATCGCCCTTCACAAAAAAGGAACCGGATACAAAAAGGTACTAAACATTAATAGAGACACCGTTGGAAGCATAGTTTGCAAGTTAAAAGTTGAAGGAACAGTGGTTACACTACCTGGACGGGGCAGAAAAAGGAAGCTATCAAAGGCTGCATGCAACCAGATTTCTGAGAAGGCATGTTAAAAAAAACATGGCAAAAGACCTAAAGCAAGACTTGGTGGCAACAGGCACTGAGGTTTCAGCTGCACTGTAAGGTGCGTACTAAACGCATGCCAGAACTCCAAGATGTAGGCTACACCACTACTGACCCTAAAGCACAAGAAAAGTCGGCTCCAATTTGCTCAAGATGATATAAATAAGCCACAGAGGTTTTGGGATTCTGTTCTGTGAAGCGATGAAACAAAACTGGAACTTTTTGGCCCTATCGATCAACAGTATGTCTGGAGGAAGAGGAATGAAGCATATGCTGAAAAGAACACTCTGCTTACAGTTCAGCATGATGGTGACCCAGTGATGCTCTGGAAACCTGCAGCGTGTGAAAGGCAAGATATATTCAAGTATCAGGAAATCCTAGGAGAAAACGTCATGCAGTCAGTGAGGAAGCTGAAGCTTGGGCGTCATTGGACCATCCAACAAGACAATGATCCCAATTATACCTCAAATTCCACCAAGGCTTGGTTGCAGAAGAAGTCCTGGAAGGTTCTACAGTGGCCATCACAGTCACCTGACCTGAACCCCAAATACAATCTGTGGTGGGATCTGAAGAAGGCGGTTGAAGCGCGTAAACCCAAGAATATTACAGAACTGGATGCTATTGCTCATGAGGAATGGTGTAAGATTCCTCAGAAACGCTGCCAGAAGCTGGTGTCTGGTTATACATCTCGTTTGTAGCAGGTCATAACAGCAAAGGGTGTTCTACTAAGTACTAAAGATGCTTGCCATGAAGGGGTTGAATTATTTTGAGACTGCAGAAGTCATTAAAAGTTGCATTTTCAGTTGAATTTGGGGGAACCACTTGAAACATTTGTTGTGTTGAGCTATTTCAATTACTTTTGTTTGATTTATTCATTACAAACAACGTGAAGTCTGTCAATTTTGCCAATAAACTTGGTTTGCAATGTGGGTTTAATAATTTCGATTACAACTATATATATATATGTTTAGATATTTGAACTGGAAAACAAGACAAAAATATAGATTAAGAAACTGCAGTTCAAACAAATGTGACTCCGATTTCAGAGTGTCTATAGCAGTGTAGGACGGTGCATGTGTGTTGTCCCTGAGGTGAAATGGTGTAAGAAGTATGTATTTTGTGTGTGTGTAAGATGTGTGATGAAGCGGTCTCTTGTGGAGACTTGCGTTGTGGATCATTGAGTGTGTGATGGAAGGTGTTCATGAGGAATTTACATTAGCACCAAGAGAAAATAAACTTAGCACATAGTATACACACACACACACACAATAAAGGAAAAAGGAGAGAGAAAGACAGAAATGGAGAGCAAGAAAAGGAAACAGGGAGCTGAAAAAAAGGGCAGTATTATAAAAAAAAGATGAGGTATTTGCAATGTCTCGCTCAGTGACAGTTTTTTTAATATGCTTAACAATGTATTTTGCAGATTAGATGTTATGCTGTTTTTCACTGCTTTTTCCTTCTTTAATGTTTTCTACACACTGTAAAGGCATTTTCCTTTTGAAGTCACGGGAGACCACAAAGACATCTGTATATTTATGGAAATGGAATGGAAAAATATCTTTGATGCAAATGTACATGCATTTATATGTGTGGTTGCTCATAGGTGCATGTGTGTGCGCTTGTGTGCGAGTGTGTTAACTCAGAGTTTTGTGGTCGAGTCTGTAATTGTGTGTCCCTGTACAAACAGCCTCAGTGTTAACTCTCTCTACCATATTTCCACTCCACTTGCACCAGCAGGTCTCAACCTTTAAGACACATGTTCCATTTTATTTCAATTACACTCTCAGAATTCCCCTACAGTATTCCCTCCGATTCCCCTAATGCAGTCCTGCTTCTCTAGGCATCACTAGTTACCCATGGCAATGGGATATTGGCCGTTGCCCCCGGTGATGGGTTATTGGGCGTTGCAGAGCTCCATGCTACATTTGCAATGCTTGGAGCCAGTGAAAGGGGAAGGAGGTCGTCATGGGAACCAAGCACGCTCAGTTGGACCAGACTGCTGACTGAGATTTCCTCACTGGTCTCTATAACCCAGTAAATTTATAAACCCGTAGGCAGCTGCCTGCTAATGCTAACAGCCACCAGCTTTGGCACAAACATAAACTCATAACCAATCTTTTTTTGTAGACCCAGTTTTGAATTTTTCAACACCTAATATATTTAGCAATAATGGGATTTTGATGAGATTCTGTGGTTGTTGTTGAGTTCAGCTACTGCCCTTAAAAGTATGCATTTATTTGGGCAAATATGCAAGTGCTAAGGTCCAACGCTAACATCTAAGTGTCAGCTGTGGATATTTTGTTTGTGTTTGATGAATTAACAGGAAAGTTTGAGGTTTGACCAAATCTGTGCAACTCTAATATTTTTGTTTCCAGTGGAACATTTGAAGCTACTAATTCAGAATACAGAGTAAAAGTAGCAAAATGGGGTGCATTCTGCATTAGAGGACATGTTAAAGGGATAGTTCACCCAAAAATGAAAATTAGCCCATGGTTTACTCGCCCTCAAGCCATCCTAGGTGTATATGACATTCTTCTTTCAGATGAATACAATCATCTGTTTTGAATACAATACAATGTTTAAAAAATGTCCTGGCTCTTCCAAGCTTTATAATGGCAGTGAATGGCCGTTTTTGTTTAGAAGTCCATAAAAGTGCATCCATCCATGATAAAAGTAATCCACACGGCTCCGGGGGGTTAATAAAGGCCTTCTGAAGTGATGTGTTCGTTTAAGAAAAATAAGCTAATTATTTTAGCCGATAAAGTTTTAAATATGGATATTTTTAAACCCCCCAAATGCACCACAAACCTGGGGTAATATGGTCATCAGAGCTTGAGTATAAGGATGGATTTGACAGATGGCGTGTTGTTTATCGTAAATTTAAATTCATATTTAGATTACATGACTGGTTAACTAAATATGCTGTAAAAGGGTGAATTGTTTTAAGCTCATTTTATTAAATGCTTGAATTTGGGCACACGTCAGCTTTTATGGAGTAGAAAATTGTAGGTAATAAATGTAAATTGTTATTTTATTACATTAAACAGATAGGAGAAAGCATTTGAACATAAGGAAATTAAGATTAATCCTCTAATAATTTAGCAGGTTTTATACATTTGTGTATTCTTCCAAATTTGTTGGACTTATTGTTGTTTGCATCTTGCCAGTCTTGAATTAGAAGCCCTGGTGTATTGATTTCCCATCCCGCAGTGTCTGATGTCACAGTCATGGCAGTGAACTCCGAGTCTCTCATCTACCAGCATGACCACTAACAGTAATGGTGAGGACATGCATTCCAGCTGCACCAGAGGGACGAACTTTATGGTAGTTCTGTGAGTCGGCTCTGTGAGGAGGCCCACTTTATCATGGTTGGTTAGTGCCATCAGAGTCATTTATCATGCTGTTCCTTACACAGCAGAAGCCTGTAGGAAGCTGTCAATCAACCTGTTCAAACACATCCAGGTTGACAAACACAAACTCAGATGAAAACACACACATGTCAGCTTTAAAGTTTCAGCTAATAAAATGGAAATGTTAATGTTCTGTGTTTTGACCAGTTATTGAATATAGAAAAAGCAAAGTCCATGACACCTTTTCTGGTACAAAAAGTTAATAATAATAACAATTTAAAAAACTATATTTTGAATTTTAAATATAATAATGAAAAAAGTGAAAAATATGACACCAAACTGAACATGTAAAAAACAATCAAAATTATTATTTATTAATATGAATCAAATTAATACAATTGCAAATAAAACAAAGGTCACTGAAGTACATAAGAAAATGCAATTTCAGTCTTTCTATTTCAAAATGTCACATTTAATCCAGCGTGTTGTTTGCCGTTTCTATGTAATTATTTGTATTTTGGAGTTCACTAGCAGTTCTTGAGGGAAAACTGTTTCTAAGTAAATCCTACATTAAATATTTTTGCGGTGTACTGCACTCTACAAAAACTCTATAAAGCTCTTTAAAAACGTTTTTTGTTTACATGATGAAATGCTTTTTTCTGAAGTTGATAAGCCTTCTTAGGAAAAGTATGATTCTGTTGTAGCCCCTCCCCTTACCTTTAGAGTCATCCAATCAGAACACAGATGCTCTTCTCATTGTTATGCCCCATTGCTCACATCAGTAAGTGTAGAAATGCTGGATGACAACAGAACGAGATCTGGATAAGGGTGAGAAGTGAGTGAGTGTGTGTGTAAATGAGGGTTTGTAGGGGTGTGAATGAGATATATCTTCTGATTAGGATTGGATGAAGGCGCCACTGTTTGTCATTCCGGATCCCTGCAGTTCAAAGCCAGGATAAGGGGTGATGACAAGCAAGAGAAGGATGTGTTTGTCTGTGCAAGTGTCTGCGTGTGTCCGTTTGTGTTCGCTTCACACGGTCTGACTTTGTTACCTTGATATTAAAAAAATAAACGCATACACACAAACAAGTCTACACATACACACAAATATACATGGCTTTCTCTTTGTCCTCTTTGTACTCTCTTTCATTTTCTCTCTTTTCACTTACTCACACATGGTTTTGTGGTGTCTCTTTAATAGTTTCTCAACATCTGTCTGATTCTCTAGGTGCCAGTAATGATCAAACCAGTAAAACCTTCCAGTAAAACCACTAACCTGCTCTCTACAACCTAGTCTGCTCCCACTGGCCTTTAACATTTACACAAATCATCTGTCAATTCAGAACACTCCAGATTGAATAACCTGCTCACCCGGATTAAAGTCCAGAGCAGGTGAAGGAATGGTGAAGCACTTTGTCCGTCCATCCATCCGTCCGTCCGTCCATCCATCCAATGTATTTTATTATTTATATATTAATCAACATTTTATAATTATTTAAATTGATTATCATTCTCAATTAATTATAATTTTAATCTAATCAATACGTATAATATGTTGTGTTGACTGTTATTAGTTCTATTTAGTTGTATATAATGATATATTTATTGATGATTAATATTAATGATTAAGATAATTAAAATATAAAATATGTAATGTAATGTGTGTGTGTGTATATATATATATATATGTTTCACCTTTTAAGTTGAATTACTGAAATAAATGAACTTTTGCAACTTAAAGCTGCAGTCCGGCACTTTTTTGGGTTTAAAAATATAAAAAAATACATTTTTGAAAAAAAACTTAACCAGCCAGTGTTCAAAACGATCTGCTTGCCTTACCTCGATTCAAAACGGTAAGCTTGTAATAATGATTTTAATTCCAGTGGTACTGGTGGATTTCCGCGGGAATTTCGAGCATGTCTTTGCGTCATTACGTCACTTCTGTAGGCTACACATAGAGAAGGAGTCTCGGCTAGCGTGTGTGGATGATGGAGGAGATTTAGCTTAGCACTTGGTATGGTGGATCCCGAAAGTTTAAAGCGACAATCACCAGTGACAACTGGAGATTCACCAGTTGTAAAACCCAAAGACTTCGGACTTCAGAGTGGCTACAGAAAATATATATTTTTCACGTTTTGACGTGATATAAGCAATCGTTAGATTTAATCAGCATGATATAGCTACTGCAATGCTTCCCCCCACCCCCCGAATTTGGTCAGAACAAACGTGAATGTTACTTACTTGTTCAGATGACATTTTCCGATGAAAATTCTAATGTTGACACTTTCAAAAAGTATACTCTGAGATTGCTGATGACAGTAGTACAGTATCCACAGCGACGCGGCAGCGACAGGTTCTCCTCAATACATTGTGTTCATCCGCGCTGTTTCATGCCGATTTACTACCCACGCACAGTTAATAATTCCGCGAATAACTGCAATTGCAGATTTCGAACAGAGATGGCGACAAAGAGGAAAAACGACGGACTGCAGCTTTAAAAGGTGAAACTATTATATAGACTCATTAAATGCAAAGTGAGATATGTCAAGCCTTTATTTGTTATAATTTTGATGATTATGGCTTACAGCTTATGACAACCCCAAATTCAAAATTAGAATATTGTGTTTTCATATCATCAAAATTATAACAAATAAATGCTTGACATCTCACTTTATGTAATGAGTATAATGTATTAGTTTCACCTTCTAAGTTGAATTACTGAAATAAATGAACTTTTGCACGATATTAACATTTTTCGAGTTTCCCCTGTATATTAAATATTTTGTAACACTAACACAATTTGACTAAATCAGTTAATAAAATATATAAATTAATAATAGACATATAATGCACAAACAAACACTTTTTTCTTTTGTTATTGTTGAAATAATTTATATTTATAAGCTAAGTAGATTTGCATGTTCATGTTCATTTAACATGAGTTAAGAGTAGCACTAACAGATGACAAATGAGCAGTTTGTGTAGGTGTTGGTGTGTATGTGTGTATGAATGTGGTGTATTTCAGAGAGCTATCACAAATGTGATACACTCCGGAAAACCTTGCAGCTGCAACGGATACTCCCTGCTATTCAGACATGCCTGTGTACAGATAAGAAGCACTTCTGAATGTCAGTGTGTGGTGTCTGAGAATATGTATGTGAGTATATCTCATGTGTGCGTTTGTCACTCATATTGTGATCAGATCGATTCTCTAACAGCTTGAATCTGGGAAGCAGAAAGTCTCCTTTGCTCTGTTTGGCTGAAAGTTACATAATGTCCTTGATGAAGGTGCATGTAAACAAAATAACAACACAAGATATTTGGATCATTTACTACATGCAATAAAAACACAATTATAGCACGGTTGCTGAGCAACCACCAAAACATTTTTGTCATGGTGTCATGATGTTCTCTTTCTTGATTCGGTACTCAGGTGTGTTTTGCAACATTACGCAGAGAGGAGCGAGTGCGTGTGTTTTGCTTCATAGTAGGCTAATATGAACAGTTTAGTTTTAATTAAAAAGGTCACGTGTGTCAGTGTGTTTGTGTCTGTCTCTGATCCCAGTCTTTATCGTAGGCCTGTTGGAGCCTGCAGTGGTTGCTCATCTGACTGCAGGGCTGATAAGATGTACAGTGAGCACTGGAGGCTGTGTGCGGGTGAAGCTGTCATACACCCATGCGGTTTGCTCTCCTCACAGATCTTATGATCCACAAAGTTGATACATTCCTTAAATGCTGGTGTCTCTTTTACACATTGCAATCTCTTGATGTATGTGAGTGATTGAGTGGTTTTGTAGAGCTCCAAAAACGAAACTGAAATAACTCAACAAAAAAATACATACATTTTAAATAAATATTAAAATGCTTAAATAACATACAAAGTATTATATTATTGTTATATTTTGGGGGATTTTTATTTCAAATCTCAAAAGATTATTAAATAAGAGGGTAAAATGAAATCGATAAATATATTTTATGTGGCACTGGTAAAGCATAATACAATTATAAAATGTTTAAATAATTAAATATCACTAGCACTAAGTTTAGCACTAAGATATTCCTTTTGGACGTTGTTTTTTATTGACTTTTACAGACCATGTCTGGCTGGTCTGCATATGTCCGTTTTCCTTCTAGTCAGATATAAACAAAATGTGGAACTCAAAGCCCGGCTTCCTCTACCTGCAGTCACAATATACCCCAGTATGTTTTAACAACGGCAATCACACACACACAGGGATTAGAGAATAATCCGTGCTTGTGTCTGACCTCTGGGGTCACCAACACATCCGGCTACCAGCAATAATGATCTCTCTCTCTCTCTCTCTCTCTCTCTCTCTCTCTCTCTCTCTCTCTCTCTCTCTCTCTCTCTCTCTCTCTCTCTCTCTCTCTCTCTCTCTCTCTCTCTCTCTCTCTCTCTCTCTCTCTCTCTCTCTCTCTCTCTCTCTCTCTCTCTCTCTCTCTCTCTCTCTCTCTAAAAAAACCTAGAAAACCTCAGTCCTCCACATATACACAGCAAAAACTTCTTCTTTATCAGAATCTTTTTTTGTTTTCCAGTAAAAATAGATCAACATCCCTAAAACATAATAGTTACCTGCAAAATTGCATAATATATCTAAATGTAAGTGATTTAATAAATACATTTTGCTAAATTTATGCTGGAATTGTGTTTATACAATATACTATATATAGTTTACTATATACAGTGTGTGTGTGTGTGTATAAATTTAATTTATTCCTGATAGTAAAGCTGAATTTTCAGCATTCACACTCCACTCTTCAGTGTCATATGATTCTTCAGAGATCCTTCTAGTATGCTGATTTGATGCTCAAGAAACATTTCCTATTATTATTATCAATATTGAAAACAATATTGAAATTGTGCTGCTTAATTTTGTTATGGGAACTGTGAACTTTTTCCAGTTCAAAAAATCTTCTTTATATTCTGTATATATCTTTCATTAATTCCGCACCCATATATATAATCACAGATGGATTGAAATGTGTTAAGCTCTTATAGAATATCTAACACTCTTTGTGCTTATATTCACCTCACTGTAATTGTGGTTTGTTTAACTAGATTTAACAGAAACAGATGGGACAAGAGTCCCTGATTGATTTTCTAATCCTATTATTGATTGTTACAGTGGTTTGAGTTGGTACTGTACACACTCTGTACTGTGTGTGTGTGGAAGAGAGTGTGTGCATATCAGAAGTGGTTACTGTAGTCCTGTGGGACATTTCTTATGCTCTTTTACTCCTCCCGAGCGTGTGCCTCCTTGGTACTTCTCGGATTATGGCTGATTTAAATGTAAACTGCTCAACACAAAAACATGCACATGCACAACACAGATTTATACACTTTAAAACAATCCTTTAGCCTCTGTATGTTTGAAACGTATCTTGTACTTCTCTGAATGCGTATGTCTGTCTGCATGTTGTCATTCCAGACTCGGTGTGTCTTTCAGTACAATCGGTTCCTCTCAGCAGTCATCTCTTCAATAATAAACACATGTACATGTTGGCCTATACATATCCATAGTCAGTCACCATATAACTTTTTTAGTGTTGTGGGTTTTAGCAACAGTTGAATCGCTGATATCTTTGGCATGATCCCTAGTTAAAGGGAAAGTTCACTCAAAAATGAAAATTATGTGTGTATTTGTTCACCCTCACGTCGTTCCAAATGGTATGCTGGGTTGCACAGACCAGTTGACTTGTCGAGTTGAACGCTCTGCCATGATGCATTAAAGGGATAGTTCACCCAAAAAAATTATTTTTGTGCGCAAAAAACAAACAAAAATAGCAACTTTATTCAACTGTTCATGTTCTTCTCTGTGGGTCTCTGAGTGTGTTCACGTAGTGTAACCGCGCAGCGCTAATGGTTTGTACGTCACACGCATCACACACATGACCAGCGTCGGCCAATAGTGAGCCTACCTGCTGACGTACAACCCAGAAGCGCTGCTCTGTTACACTACGTGAGTTAGACGTGGATCAGCTGACAGTCAGCTGATGCGAGCTTGACTAACGTGACCTGCCAGAACTGACGCTACGCTTGATTATTATTTTATGTAGAAATCTTTTTGATACAACAACAGGTTTACCGTATATTGGGTGTCGTATTTGATCTTTGAGCTGCAGTGGTGGTAAAGATTATCACTAAATAATTGCTTATTGTCACAGTTATTACATGGCTTCAGAAAAGCGCACAAAATATAGCTAAAATATAGATCACAAGTCATATGCACTGTACTTTAGTGGTGTCTTCTTTACTTTGCTTGTGGAGTTTAACAAAATGTAGTCACTGTATGAACTGCTGATAAATGGAAAGATCTTCAGAATTCTCCTTTTATGGTCCACAGTAAGAAAAACGAAAAACAAGAAAATTATCTTTTTTATGAAAAACAGTAATTATCAACAGAATTGACATTTTTGGTTGCACATCTCTTTAAAGTTGTTTATTTTAAGACATTTTTTTTTATTTTTTAGATTGAATGTCAGTCTTAGCACTGGAAGCTGAGTGCCAGTTGGTTACTGGATCTCTGCTTTGTGATTGGCTGCTGCATTCACAAAGTTGTCAGTAGCAGTGGTGCTGATTGATTGACAGCTCTGAGCTCTTCTGGCCGCCTGGGTGGTCATGTTGATCCTTCCTTTTCAGATGTAAACACATCTATAGCCAATCAGAAGACACTCCAGGGACTCTGGGTAACGCAAAGCAAGACCTCTGAGATCCAACAAATCTCCCTGGCATATAAAACACACTATTTGTCTATTTGGAATACTTTGGAGATATGTACAAATATATAATTTTTTCACAAATAATTACAAAGAAACAGCAGGTAACATTGAATTGGACAATTTTGAAGTAGAAATACTGAAAGTCTGAGTATGTATGTTTAAGAGAGAGAGCGTGTGCGTGTGTGTGTGTGTATTATATGCATATGAGAGCGTGTGCATGGGGCCGCGGCTCGTTGATGTAGCTGTCATGGGAGAGTGGACTCTAGTCCAGGAACCCTCCGGATGGAACCGGGGGGGACTCGGAGCTCTTCTCAAAAACCTAAATAAACCAAGATTTCCTCACTGCCCACCAGAGAGAAAGTGTGTGTGTGAGAGAGAGAGAAGCATACATTTTTGCGAGCCTTTATATATAGCCCATAGTCTGCCAAAATGCTACTACTGCAGTTTCTTTGTCCTGCGTATCAATTGCATATCCATACTTGGCAAATTTGATTACTGACAAGTGTTCAGACAATGTCCGACAATACATGATAAGCATATGTTAAAGAGATGGAGTTGTGTTACTTCAACTGTTGTCCTTTATTTTGGGCATGTATATATATGCATGTGTGTGGGTGCATACATGTGGTGCAGTTTTCACAGCTGAAAATGACACGCTTCTCTTGTTAGTGTGTGTGTGTGTGTGTGTGTGTGTGTGTGCGTGTGTGTGTGCGCATGTGTGTGTAAGGGCACTATAGATGGCATGAGTGACCTTGAGCTTGTTTTAACCATGAAGGTTTAACACAATTGGTCGTGTGTGTGTGTGTGTGTGTGTGTGTGTGTGTGTGTGTGTGTGTGTGTGTGTGTGTGTGTGTGTGTGTGTGTGTGTGTGTGTGTGTGTGTGTGTGTGTGTGTGTGTGTGTGTGTGTGTGTGTGTGTGTGAGTCTGTATTCATATCGCTTTGTCCTTGGCCTGTTGAGGAATGCAGGACTCAAAGGTCACGGTCCATATATCCAGAATGCTTTGCATCATGACACACACTCATTTAGCTGTGGGGAGTTTAAAATTGTTGCACCTTGTAGAGATACAATTTCTTCTATTCCACTCATCTCAACCTCTCACATCACTCATTTTATTCTGTTCTGTCCTTTGCTGCTTTCATCTATTACTTTCCAAACAATAAAACAAAAAGTTAAACTTATAAAAGAATATAATAATTACAATAAAATTATAACTATATTTTCATAAACACTTACAATATGTGTGGTGTCTATTTCTGATTTTCATGAACTGTGTTTTTTTTTTGTAATGTAAATTTAAAGCAAGAAATTTAAGACATTTTGAAAATCTATTGCTTCCTTGCAAGGGCTTTCTTCTATTTCCCTCTGGAAATGTCAGTTCATTCATTTCTGTTCATTCATACACATCCCATGTTGTATTTGGCAGACATACACATTTATGGATTTGGCAGATGCATTTATCCTTTTTTTTTTTTTTTTACAGTGAATTTACAGTAGGCTATACAAGATTTTTTTTGTGTGTTCCAGTGGGAATCAAATCGATGACCTTGCTGTTGCTAATCCCATCAGTTTCGCTAAAGCATAATTAAAAGTCATGTGTTAAATATAAATTTAGGACCCTCAGATCTGGTACACAAAAAATACATTCATAAATGGGAATGCACTTTGTGCCAAAACACATTCTTATCATCAGATTAATCATGTAAACAACTAATGATCCGATTTTCATAAAAAAAATTCTCCTGGAACATGAAAACCTCTCGCAGGGCTCACAAGCCTTTCACTGCTTCTCACTCTTGGACACCCATCTCTCTCTCCTCTCCTTCCTCCCTTCCTCTCCCAGGCTGAAATAGTGATCATGGCTGCTGTTTCATCAGCTCTTTGCACTTCGCACTTCTATTAAGATTGATGGTGTGCTGTGCTATAAATGACAGTGCTAAGTCTGGCCATAGCATTAAGGAGGGGGACTGAACAGGGGAGGGGGGGATGCCGGCCCTCCGCATTCTACTGCTAATGGGACGAGAGAAGTTGGATGTGTGTGTGCGTTTGGGTGTCACTATTTATGCTGCGTGCAAAAGACAAATGGCCTTTGCTGTTAACCAACCGGCATTTACACACAAACTTGCTTTTTCCAACCCCTTATTGAATTTAACTGTGATTTAAATTAAGATAATTTTATTAACAACAGCAATTACATCACCATAATATTTGCACACTGAATTTGTTGGTGTTGTGTGTCACATATATATTTGCATATCGAATTGTAACTGGTCTCTTATCTTGTATCTATTTTAGACATGCACTAATACTATAATCATGGCCAAAGTTAAATTTTCTTTTATTTGTTAAAAGGAATGTAAAATTCTTCTATTAGCATATGTGATACGACAATAATTGTACATCGAAAAACTCAAGCAAATGATTGCAAATTAGCGTCTGTCTACAATTGGCTGTACAGAAAACAGATGTGTGTAAACTTTCTAATCAAAATGTCTATATATTTAGTTTATTTTAAAAATTATATTATCAATAAGTTATGACAACATGTGTTTTACATTGCTTTAACTCATCAAAATAAGTTAAACAAATTGTTTTGAAGTCATTAAAGATTAAACTATTTTTTAAAGTCTGTTTAATGTAATTTGTTGAAATTACTTGAACATCCAAGTTGATTGTACTTTAAAAAATGAAGGCAGTAACACTGTAAAAAAAAGTTGCTGCCTTAATTTTTTTTAAGTACAATCAACTTAGATGTTCAAGTAATTTCAACAAATTACATTAAACTGACTTGAAAAACAAAACTGCCTTTTTGAGAAAATTTGTGAATAGTTCTCCCACACAATATTTTCATGATTTATTATCACAACTTTTTATCTTTTGTCAAATCAACTTCGATAACTAATGTGTGAAGATAACATACTATTTTGAGTTTCTGTTTATTAAAACCATTCTTCTTCATTGTATTAACTACATTTTTTAATTACAACGAACTCAAAATTTTAAGGCAACAAGGTAACTTGCTTTTTTAAGTTAAACCAAAACATTTTTTTTTACAGTGTACCTTGCAAAATACTGTTTCCAAGCGAACTTGGAATGAATATGAGTAGTTATATAGTTAAATAGATTATGGATGCACAATATACCAGGACCATATTGGTTATTGGCTGAAATTAGTGATTTTATATGTGTGTGTTTTTTTACACGTCTGCAGATTTGGGATATTTATTAGATGAAATTGGATATACAATTTTTTAATGGCCTGGGACTTTCGATTGCACCAAAATAAATGAGTCTGCGCAGGTATGAAAAATGACAAAATTAAGAAATGTTACATGTAGCACAAAGAATTGTGACACACATTGTTTATGAATAAAACGGTCTAAACCATCCAAAATTTTGAGTCATAATATTACAATACAACCTCATAACTGTAAAATAATAAACAGATATCACTTGTGTTTGCTTGTCGTTTTATGAGTGTGTGATGGAAGGTGCTAGTGTGTGATGAGAGCTGACTGGAGCGTCACTCCGGAGAGGGCTGAGCTGACCTTAGCTATGATTTGCATTTCAGTTTTGATTTATCCAAGTCACAGATCGTTTAGACGCCTGGCAAGATACAGAGAAGACATATATAGAAGAGATCAGTTCCTCAGACACACACACACATGCACATACACAGAGTTTCAAAGAATGAGGAAGCCTTTCATAATATATTTTCATGGTTATATTAGAGGAGAATATGGCCATAGATTGACATTCATCATGGCAATATATAAGGCTCTGAAAACAGGGTTGAACCATAGACATTAATCAGATGGATGGTGGGATTTGATGACAAAGATTAAACGAGTGTAAGAGACACCAGTCAGCTTCAGATTACTGCAACTGTCATCAAATACCCCCCAGGCCATTAACGGGTCACGCAGACCCTCTCGCCCCCCCACACACTCACACATATCAGCACCACCAGCACAGCTCGACCCTGCACACCACAGGTGCTCTTCCTGGAACACCCAGCGGACACACACACACACACACACACACACACACACACACACACACACACACACACACACACACACACACACACACACACACACACACACACACACACACACACACACACACACACTGTCCACTTGTCCTCCTTTTACACTTGCTGGGAATTCTTTTTCATGTCCTGCACACAGAAGGGCTCAACATGCTCCCTTTGACTGCCTCATCTAAAGGCTACTTCTGACAAAGGAGAGTGTTATATGTTGTTTGTGGACCATAAGAACAGTGAAAATACAGGTGAAAATGTCGTTTATTATTTAGATTCCTTGAAATGTAAATGATAAATCCCTAAATTATGCATTCACAAAATTAGTATTTACTTCAAATAGGCTTTTATTGTGCAGAATGGGACTATAAGCAATAATAAATGCAATAGCAATGATGTTACATGACCACTGGTGTTGAGTGGTCATGTAACATTATACATGTCATTATAATTGTCTACCAATACTTGTTGATGACAATGAGACAGAGGTAAATGAAGTAACCAAGAAATAATCATTTTAAACTTGATTTTATCTGTTCCCTGTTTGTTGTTTCAAAACACTTCTTTGAGGATTTTACAATAAAAATGTGAAAAATATCTGTAGGTTAATGGATATTTGTGTTCACGAGAAAGCGTAACTATGTTGTGGCGATTTCGTATTAATTCATACAATGGGAATCCTACAAAAACGCACAATTACTAGAAAAAAGTAAGCATCAAGGTCCATCCCTAAACATACACTGGGGCATAAGCAGATCACATACAAATGAGATTGTATTTCATAGCCATTGATTCGCTAAAACGTAAAATAGTTATGAATTGCCATGAGGTTGTGTTGGTTTTATGATTAGTCACGAGTGCTTGACCACAACATAGAGCGAATGGCATGGATTTCTAAAATATCATCTATCCAGCGTTTGTATTAGTCATATGCTATGCAGAACACGAGGCTCCTCGCTAAAGTGAACTGCTATTAGTGGGTATTGAAGTTGAATGTCAGACCATTTGGTAATGTACCAGGAGACACACAGATGAATAAATGCAACAGTGCATGTGGTGCACTGGTGGAAATAAGGCTTGCCGTTTTCCCAAACCATAATGGACGTATGAAGAGCTGTTAAACAAGAATGAATTATTCATGATTTGTGCGAACGGTCGAACATTATGTTCTGCCCTTTCTAGGTTGTTTTGGGGTCTTAATGACTTATGGTCTGACGTCATTTTCTGTGACTTTCTGTAGTTAGAATGTTGAAGAAATGTAAATGTGCAAAGATTGCACAATATAAATGGCGGAGAAGTGCATAACTGTTGTCTGAGGCCTGTGAGACGAGTGTGAAAATGTAACACTGCGTTGGCCGTGTGGAGAGAAGATGATGCCAGGCACTGAGGGGCCGAAAGATGATCCCGTATGCCAACACGCTGACATGAAAAGAGAGCCCTGGCAGAGTCGTGGTGATGACCAGTACCACAAGGCATGTTAGCCAGTGAATCTGAAAAGCATATGTAGTTGAGTTATATTACACTTTATTGCTGGATATGAAAAATCATTATGGGCAAAAATAAACAGGTTTTTAAATTTAAATTTATTTCTCTCTCTGTGTGTGTGTGTGTGTGTGTGTGTGTGTGTGTGTGTGTGTGCGCGCAATATGAAACCACATAAATAAATGTACAAATATTTAAGTCTATTTTTATTTGTTATTAAAGAACATTTATATATATACCTTATTGTTTGAGCCCTAGTCCATTATGGAGTCAATTTTATACATTATTTTATACATTAAGTATACATTTTACACACACAGGCCTTTACATGGCCTCAGAGTGTTAATGTCCTCAGGTTTACTGATAATGAGTCAGTAATGTGAGGTGTGTGAGTGTGTGTGCATAAGGATATTGGTGTATGTAAGGTCTGCCAACCATGGTTGGGGGGCGCCTGTCACCTGTTAGTGAGATACAGCAAGCCAACCATTCCTCTGTTCTAAAATAAAAAAGCACCCAACAACCTCCTCTCTCTCTGCATGTGCTGTTTGTCTGTCATCTTCAGTCCAAAGACAGGTGTCTCACTGGTTCTGGTTCTAAAGACTGACCCAATGTTAGACCGCTAGTACAAATTCCTAGTGCTGTTTGAGTATTTTCAAAGTTTGGTCCCCTAATTTGTTTTTGTGCAGTTCACTAGGTTTTAAAAGTTAGAAGCAGTCAGAAGCTCTTGCATCATATCCTCCTTTACACACACACACACACACACACACACACACACACACACACACACACACACACACACACACACACACACACACACACACAAAGATAATATACGTAATGTCATGCTCATTTAGCGACAGAAAACTTGTTGATGTATGATTTCTCAGGGACAAAAGCTCAAACTTTTTTCTCATATCACATTTAATTGTTTAAAATGTAAGGTTGCAAGTTCAAACTTTATGCCTTTTGTGCGCATGAATGCATTCTGTTTGTCTGTGTCAGTGTACCTCTAGGAGCCCCTGGTGGTATTTTTCATTTGTAAGGCATTCAGAACCTTTGCCTGACCCCAAGAGAAGCATCTAACGCTGAAACACGTGCACAAACTCCTCGATTATTCTTTGCCATATGGATATATTTTATTTGGCTCAAAGGGTTTTCTAATTATCAGACCAACAACAGTCAAACATGGAGGAAGTGTCAAAAGAGTGGCCTCTGGCAAAAAAAAGCCTTATTATTAAAATGCAAGTATTTAAAATTGCCGTAAGTGCAAGGGAAATCTTTACACAGTATCAATAATATTCATATTCTCCATATTTGTGAAAAATTACATTTAATAAGAAAATTAGCAAAGGCTAACATGTCTGCAAAGGAAAAGTGTTCTTCTCAGTCTTGGGTTCAGAGTGAGACAGCTGACCTGGAATCAGCATGTATCTCGTGGCAGGATAATCCTTCTGAAGAATGCCAATGGTTGTATTTATAAAGTGTGAGAATTATCATCTTGGATCAGATTTCATTCAGCCCTGTCTGTTCCAAGACTCAGACAGCAGCGCTGATCCAGACAAAAACACTTCGACTTGTAAACACTATCTCACACATTTTGTTTTTCCTTGTCCAGTTTCAGATTAAATCACATTATCTGCCATTAATGCTGATCGCACAAATAAGTGACGTAGTTACCTGATGATTGTCACCTAGAAAATGGTGTAGTTCAAAATTCAAGTCATTGAAGTCTGTTTTATACTTCGTGACATCACTTCCTGTCATTTTCAGTCTGCTCACTCTTAAGTGCCAAACTCTGTTTTATTGTCCATAAGATGCTGAGTCCAGCCTCACAAAAGGCATCTGTTAAAGTCCTCACACTCCTACCAGCAGTTCAGGGGTCTCATTGAACCTTGATGAGATCCGATGGCTGATGTCCTTTCATGCCGTGAAACTGAGCAGGATTGTGCGCAAGTGTGTCTGTTAAGTGTTTTCTAGGTTTCCCGCGTGATTCTTCAGGCATTTCCATACCCTGGTGTCCAATAATAGTTTGTGCCGCTTCATCAGAATGATTTTAAAGATATAAAGTCTATTCAAAAATATCCTCAATGTTATCTTCAGCTGTCATCTTCACAAAACATAAATGATATTGCAGATTTCTCTCAGTTCTTTACATTGTGTACATCTGTTTCTTTTGCTTGCCATAGCAGTATGTCCCTCTCTCGACTCTTGCGAGAGTGATGAATGTCCGACGGATTATAAATTATGCTATTGTCTAGTCCTAAAAACTAGTTTATACTCAAATAAAACATTCTTAGCTGAGTTTTGTAGTCCGTCAAAGTTTTTGGGTCACAGGTCAAGCCATGTGGGCTGTCACCTGGGAGGTGGAGCTTGTCAGCCCCAAAGTCCTTGAGTCAAAAAGATTCTGTTGACTATTACTGAGCATGTGCAGACCGTCCACAGTGGATAGAACCTGCCTGTCCGTCAGCGTCCCGCTAGGGGAGGAGCCAAGGAATGAACTTTGCGTGGCGGCTGCCTTTTCAGGGCTGGTGGCCAATCGGGGAGAAGTGGAGAAGTTGTAACCATAGAGGCCATAAGGGCTGTGCAGGCGGAACCCATTATAGGATCCCTGTGTGCTTTGGTTGGTGGAAAACGCATTATGGGTATGGCTGGGCATTAGGTACTGCAGCTGGGAGGTTGTGCTTGGCATGCTGTGGATCTGGATTGGCAGGCCGCTCTGTGTGCACGAGAACGCTTCACCTTCGGCCCCGCTCATATACGTAGAGCTCCGATTAGTTGAAAAGGCATCTGCTGCAGGGCTGGCCAGTCGACTGTAGGAGTCAGCGGAGAGGGGAGGGCCGTAGCGGTGGAGAGGGTGGCTTGTTCGACTGCAGGTGGAGTAATCGCACACTGGCCCTGCCCCGGAACCCAGGTGGAATGTAGGGGAAGAGCATGAGGATGAGGACAGCAGATGTGTGTGTGCTGAAGACCCAACAACACCGTGAGAACCAGCTGCACCTGAACGCAGTCATAACGACACATATTAATAAAACATATACACACAAAATATACAAATCTCATAGTGTGAAATTTCACATTACAGAGATTCAAAGTAAACAAAAAAATCCAATTTATTCTTAATAAATTTCAAAATTATGTTTTTTTTTTACTTCATAATACATCTTCCTGGTCTTCATGTGTACCTGGCAGGGTTGTGCAAAAAAATCATATCTGAAGAATGGCTCATCTTTAAATCACAAGGTGACTTCAAGAAGGTTCATCTAGTTATTTGTTTGGTTAAAAGTTTAGTTACCGGTACAGTATATTCATTTATTTTGCTCCCATGCATTCAAATTCAAGTTCCAATTCTGCATCCAGTTTGCTAGCTCAATTCAAATTTAATTCAAATTCAGGAAATGAAAATATATTAAAAAAGAAAGAAAAGAACATTGTTATTTATTCACCTTCATGTTGTTCCAAACAACATTGGACCCAATTTACTTTCATTGCATTATCAAAGATTTTAGACATTTTTCTAAATATTCTTTTTGTTTTTGTTCCACATTTGAAAGGACATGAAGTATGTTAAACTCATTGGTACAAGATATTCCAAAGACAAAAATGTCTTATTCATGTTATAATTGACAAATATGTATAAACAACAACCCATTGTGCAATGATACATTTGACAGGGAAAACAAAGACACATGTGGTACCTTGTTTAGTTATTCCAGGGAATTCCTCAAATGTCAGAGTTCTCAGAGAGGGCCGCCAGAACGCATACGACTCAACCAGAGCCTCTAGTCCCATCCTAAATCACACAAGCATTCTGATCAATAAACATGTTTAGCTCTCAGTCCACTTAACAGAAAAGCTCTGCATCTGGCTAACCTTTCCAACAATGTGTTCAATCCTGCCAGCCATCTTAGTGCTAGGCCCTTTCTTTATCAGTATGTATTTGGGCAGTAAAGCAGAGCAGGTAATGAAGAACATAAAGTGTGTGTGTTGGTGTGTGCGACGGCAAGGCTATAATTATTTTCACATAGCTTTATCGGTGGGATCAGACATAGAGTGCAGGAAGCCACAGTTAAAGCTTTACGAGGAGAGAGAAAGAAAAAGAGAGAGGGGTGGGGGGGGGGTATTTTCTGGCTTTTTCTGGAAGTAATGGTGGTGCTCGGTGCGCCTTGTTAGCGTGGACGTTACCCCACCCCCTCCACAGTACCACTCAGGCGATAATTCACACAAGATGCCTCAACTTGTTTCGGCCCCAGTTTTATCAGCCACACCACTTGAGCTATCAAGTGGCCGAGTTTGTTTAGCAAACTGCTTAACTTTTCCTGTAACACTGAGCCACGGGGCTCGGTCTAAGTGCTCAGCGAGACCTCGCATAGGGACGGAGGAAAAGTGGATGTATGTGGTCTGCTCCGATTCAGAGGGGTGTTAAAATCGCTCTCGTTTAAAAATAATGAGCAGAGTTAAACTTCCCCACTGAGCTTTCGAATCAGAGTCGTGCAAGCCTTATTTCTGCGCAGCCTCCATTTCCTGTTTGCACGTTTATTATTTATTTCTCTTGTGTTATGTGAAGATGGAGATTATTTTTTATTGTGCAGTGTATTTTCATTTATACATTTATTTTTGCACATGGAATAATGGCTTTTAATCTGACTCTGTTTTTATGTTTATTTTGTCTAGGCCTCGCTGGAATCTTGTACTTTCAGTTTGGCTAAAAGAAGACTTTTCCCCCTTGATAATGATAATCATTTAATACGGTTTGATAGTCCTGAAATAACTTCACACTGATGTCAGAAGAGAATGAGAAGTTGAACAAAAAACTCTTTGTTGCCTCAAAAAAAGCTAGAGAAAAATAAATGTAATAAAGTGTCATTTCTGTATTGCGACACAAAAAAGGTCAAAGCAAAAACTACACATTTTGGCTATTCTGTGACAGATGGGCTTGCCTCAATTGTGATCAATACAATTTAATGAAAAACCTTGGAAGACCCATTTCCCAATTCCAGGATTGGTGCAGTTACTGCTTTTTAAAATGTGCAATGCCATTGACTCAAATCAAGCAAATCCTTTGGAAATCCAGAGCTGAGCATTAGTAACAAAGATGTGTACATATACAGTAACTAAATGTATTTACCTATTTCTTCCTGAGTCTCTGAATCCTTTTGCAAATGGATTCCTGTCGATCTTCAGTCTTGTTATCTGTAAAAAAAATCCACACACAAAACACATTCTCTTTACTGACCCAAAGCCTGTAATGTCAAATTCCCTGACCTAGCACCAGTGACCCTTATCCCACAATGCAATGTGTGTGGGTTTATTTTATAAGCTTTTTTCTTCCGTATGTGTGTGTGAGAGAACATGTGTGTTGTGTTTTTATAAGCTCAGACAAATGGGTGACATAATTTCTAAAAACTTGGCAGTTAACATGAAAATGATGATAAGATTTCAAGCTCTAACTTAAAACATGCTCTGGTATTAATCTGTTATAGCAAACGAAAACATGTTAATTTAATCAAACAATATATAAATATTCTAAAGTAGTTTTTTTCTGTTGCAATTTATAAATGCTTTGCTTCTGAACTGTAGGCAAAGGAGATTCAATACATATGCCTAAATAAACACATATGAAACTGTGCCCTTTATAAATAAATTGCCCTTTATAGAGTGTTGGTTTCATACTCTTTCAGTCTCATAGAGGCTTTGATCTATGAATTTAGAGAGCAGGAGCCCTTCAAATCCCAACTAGGAGATTTGTATGATTATTTCAGTAATATATCATATATTAAGTCATTTATCATACCAGTGTATACTAAATACGATCGTTCTGCAAGCTAACTGGGTTTATTATAAAAATAAAACATTAAAAAAGTAAACAAAAACAACTATTATTGTCACAATAGAACAGCTCTGCTTTATCCATTTTCATAAATGCTGGTATTGAGTCCAGATAATTCCAAAATAGTGTGTTAGATTTTGCATATCTTGTATCCTAATAATATTATGCATATTGCTTATATTACTTGCTTTTGTCTTGCTTGCTTGGACTTACAAAAATAAATTGGCCAGTTTAGTTGTGGCTGGCATGACTTTCCTAACTGATTTGTTTTATAAAAATCAAGCCGTAATAATGTAATCCAATAAAAAGAAAAGGCACTGAGCCCGACGAATTCCTCTTCATTTAATATCAAGAAACAATCTGACCCTTATTTGCAGCTTTTGTGATGTGTTATCAAATTGTGCATAAAACAGTTATGGCAGGACGTGTTGGGAATTACCTGTTGGTTTTGGTATGCAGTCACTGTTGTGAAGACAGTTTCAGGGAAAGAGAATTCTTTGACACCGTCCCCACTGGGAACCGCCTTCACCGGCGAGAGTTCTTCACCGCACTCCTTACGGATGACGTGGACACGGGGCTGGTACTTGTGCATGGAGTGCAGAATGATCTGGAAAACATTACATCGCGCATCAGTGTTTAGAGTGGGAAACGGAGGAATTACCAAAGCAGTTTTCTACCTCAATAAAAACACACATGCCTCCATTTTCAAAGGCCAAGCGGGCCTTTAACTGCCTCGCCCTGGGGATGCTTTCAATTGAGTTTGTTTACAACCCTCCACATTACAACATGTTTAGACCTTTAAAATAATACAGCAAAACAAAATGCACACCGGGCGACAATGGCTAGCATGTGTGTAATGGGGTGCATGAAAAGAGTTGTCCAATTATTATTATTTCAGGATCACAGAAGGAAAGTCTAAAGGTCTGCTTTACTAACTAACTTATGAAGTCTTAATGTATTTGCAGGTTTTCCTTATAAGCCTAACATGACAAGAATTATGCAGTTTTCCTTATTCAAATGTACAAAAACAGCAACAACAAAACATTTATATTCAGTAAATTACTATTGAATACATAATAAGAGATTCTCTCACATGGCCTTGGTCGTCGAGCTCGTTATTGGTCAGTTTGAGTTTGTCGAAGCTTATAACCTGGCGCATCCACGTCTCACCGGAAGCAGGCGAATCCGGATGGATGTAGACGCGTGGAGGGACCGGAGAGTCGGCGTTACCCGCTACCATCCACTTCGAGCTGTGGTACACGTACCTTGGAGTGGGGGAAAAAAAGTCAGTGTCTTTATATAATATGAATTTTAGACGGCTCGACTTTTTAAAGCAATATCTGTCAGTAGGCCTATAGTTTTGAACGCAACGTATTTGAGTTTCGTCGCGCGCAACGCACATTTCTTTTATTTTTAGTTAGCTAACCGTCTCAGACGTATATGGTTGCTTAGTCACTATTAGGTTTCTATTATATATTTGTGCTTTGTACATAATAAAATAAAGAATGACAGTAGCCTTATTGTTTTGTAGATGCAGTGATAATGAACTGAAATCACAGATCACCCCATTACTGTCTTTACAGCTGTACAAAAAGTTCAGATAGGCCTACACAGAGCAGCCCGCAATAAACTAACGCGTTATGAATTTGTTTTGACTGCCGTTGTCTCATGATGACCTTCAGGTCCACGAGGTCAAGCTCCCAAAAGGGCTTCGCAAAAGGCCGGACTGGAGATGTCAACAAAGTCCCGGAGTGCCATTTGTGGAGACGGTTAGTTCAAAATGCTCAATATTATGCAGCGACCAGTTGGGAAGACAAATTTCGTAAATTGCTCACCTGTACCGTTTGTTGTCGACAGGAACAATATCCATAGCAATATAATACTGTTGATGAGGATCCAGTCCCACGATCTTAACCCTCATCGCGGGAAACATTCGCCTGGGATAAAATTACATCTTATATTAATATTTTCATTACGACTACATAATATTGAGGCATGCAGAATTGCAAAAGAAAACTCAGATTTACAAAGAGCACAGTTTTTACCTTTATGTGGGCATCATTTTTGTTAGCCTACAGTAGTCTATAACGCAGCCCGTTAACGTCAAATAGCCTATCCTATGTTTCCAAATAGGCCTATATTTTTTTTAGAGATACAGTTAATTTAAATAAATGGTCAACTCAACATAAAAGTAGGTAGCCTATGCACAAAACCAGGCCTAAAATAATAGGAAAATCTATCAAATCTGTAAAAACAAAATAGTCTATGCAGTAGGCCTATATTAGCCTAAATATCAGCGGCATTTTCGTCGCAATCCCTTTTTAATTCAGTATTTAATTCCCAAAGTCCATATCTGAAAGTAACCGCATATAACAAAAAGAGACTGTCTGGATATTTCAGCAATTTAATTCAGACTTTGGTAAATGCGTTTTGGATTAAGATTTCATGTTTGGTTGCATCAAATAAATCTTTTTATATAATTTAAAACAAGTCACATGGCGTATTTTTTACTATAAAAAAACTAGTGTCTTTCTGATTCAAACGTAAATGTTGAATATGGTGATTTTAACCAATAACCATTAAAAGTTTTAACATTGAAAAGCGTGTTTTGTGTGATGCACCTGCCGGCTTTGGTGATGATCATTTCAGTTCCTATCTCGTGGAATCGCTTCCATAAGTCTGAGCCCTGCAAATCCACGCGCATCTCCTCTCCGGAGCTCGTGCCCGATTGCGCGAGGAGCTGCGCGCCCTGGGGTGCAGGTTGTGGGCTATCCAACAACACGTCCTCAGACTCAGCTGAGAAAGACAGAAAGAGTTTGTCTTAATTATTGCATAACAATCTGCAGAACCCTTTTTATTTGAACTATTGTTATTATTGCAATAACGAGTGCTGAAGTGGCATGCAAACGTGCTTTGCAATGATTTTCTGTATTTGTAGGCTACATGTATTTACAGACTAGGCTATTATTACTTTATAAATGCTGTTGAATATTATAGCGCAATCATAAATACATTTCCCCCGTTTTTTTCAGTTATGGAATTAAGAATTTAAGTCATGACTTTGATGCATTATCGAGATGACAGATTCTTAGAAGAACTGCATTCGTTTACTTTAAAACAATAAATAAATAGGCTAGTTACATAAAAAATAAGCGCATTTTATTCCAGCTCTATCCATAGTTTGTTTGTTGTTGTTTTTTGCAAGTAGGCCTATTTAGGCTTTAGTGATGGCAAGTTAATTTGAGTGTTTATGATTGTGGCCAAACTCATAAACAGAATAGATTAGTCACTCTCTCAGTGCCCATATTTATGAGGCTCATAACTGTGTTATTTTGTGTTTCTATACTGTATTTTTCGCCTTTGTCTCCCTAACTTGACTCAATTACATGTCTAAATGACAGAGGAAGGCTATTTTTTACTTTATTTATATATTTATTGAAGATTTTGTTACTGAAAGACTGTCTACTTTAATGTTAATTTTTGGTTTGTATTTAGCAGCCTATTACAATACAGGCTCGAAATACATAACAACATTGTGTATGTTTTCATCGTACCTTGTTACTTTTCAGCCAAGATAATTACAAATACATATTTATTTTGTGGTTGTTGTTTGTTCCGCGCGTAACTAGCCTATTTCTTATTTAGTTAGTCGAGGGATAGGCTACTTACGGGATTCGTCGCTTACGCAGTCTATCTCGCAACTCCTGGTGCTGGGACAAGTTCTTCTAGTCTGGGGTTGCGGACTTTCTGTCAGGCTCGACTCCTCGTTTACCTCCTCAAAACAATTTTCGTTGTCCTCCTCCAGCTTTCTTTTTTTCTCCGTGCCAATAAGCGCTTCTACCGAGAATGCGTGCGCTTTGAGGCTCATAGTACACGGGGACCGTCGTTTCTCAGCCATGGTTACAAACCGAGAAGACAGATTGACCGAGAAAGAGAAGTTCACCAGAAGTGCACTTGCAACAGCACTTAATCTAGCATTCCTTGAGTCAGAATAGTCCACTTCAGAAACTAATTAAAACGGGCGATGTGACAAAGACGCTGAAAACGAAGCGACGGTCTATTTAAAACAGTCTCATCGGTCTGTCAACGCGCACGGACACCGAGGCAGTGGCCGGGATTCGTTAAAGTGCCAATAACCAGGGAAGAAGAGGGGCGTGGCCTCCTCACGTCAATCACCGGCGCTCTCTGCCTATAGGCGCGCTGCGTTTCGACCCTCGTGTGGAACGTTCCGCCCATAATGTGGTAAAGCCTGGCTGAATGAATCATCTCTCACTCACTGAGCTCCAGTCGTGCTCGCGGCATTGCGATCATTTTCACACTGCGGCTGTACATGCTCCACATGCTTCCGCATTACCTCCTCACGAGCCCTTGTGAGCCAATCCTGTAGAATTATTACCAAATCTACGCCTGTATCTGGCCCAGTAATAAGACATGTCAAACTAACCTGACTTGAGACTTGCAGTCTACAGTTTCTAAATACAAGTCCCCAAGAAGCACTAATTTTTACTACGAGACACAATTTCCTGGTACAATAAATCAGACCCCCCCCCCCCTCCCAAAAAAGAACTCTTCACTATTAATTGTATACATTATTGCAAATAAATAAATAAATAAAACGACTGAATGCAAAATACAATATAATAAAAAAAAGGATGTTTGCATTTATTGATATAGCCTACAGCAAGTTTATACATTTTGAAAATAAATTAGACATTTTACAAGGCAATTATAAATAGCCTTTAGCTTTAAATAAGGCATTTTTTTTCTTTAAATAAAAAGAGCGAGCATTATCGATGGTGTATTTTGGTAGGCTGTTTGTGTTTCTTGGTTTTACTTTTGTTATTTGCTTATGCTATAGCCTACTGAATACAAGAGGGACAAATATTATAAATTATTTCAAAGAAAGTTTTTTTTTGTTTTTTTTTGGCCAAAAAACAATTTGCCTTGGGCCTATTTTTAGCGAGATGTTTTTAACAGATGCACACAGATAAGTCGCATAAATTATCATTGATTCGATCTATTAAACCCATGTGATTTTAGAGCATCTTGTGAGTTTTATGTACAGTGCTCCAGCCTATATATTTTCCCGCTGTTTGAAACGTGGAAATGATTGCACTGCCATTTGGAGAATTCGTGTCCCACGCGCATGTGAAGACACTTAGCGCACATGCTTTCTGTGCCTGTCAACCACCAGAAAAATATGAACAAGAAATATAAGGAAGAACAAAAGAGATTCGTGCATTATTTATCCTATTACAATATAATTAATACAATAAAAAATCATGTCCAAATGACAGTCGTCACTTTATAAAACGCTCACGTCACTATATAGGTAACTTTTACCTAATCTTTATACATTTTGTCATTTTGTCAAATTTTATAAGGCACAGGCTAGGCATTATATCAATATGGATCTGATAAATATGCAGACGCACAGTTCTAAATGTTTGCACACACTCCAGTGAACCACCATCGCAGCTATCTTCACTCATTCTTCGTTTACAGTCAAAGTCACTTTTGGACAATAGCCTGATCATTTTCAAATTACCGTATGTCTGATGAAGGCATTGACAATGGCCGAAAAGTTTTAAACTATTTATTTTAGTGAGTGTTGCACCTTTTCTTGAATTGGGATGAACTTTAGATTTTTGTTTGCACCTTCCCTTCAGTGGTTTAGCATCTCTTTTTGAACATTTTATCAAATTGCAGTGACCAGACCACCACAATCAGTCTCTTGACCTGCACAATATAATGGGTAAAAAAAACTCAGATTTTTGTGCTTTGTTTTTAGAACATATTTAGACGTTTCTGTTTTGTATAATGATTATACGAATTATTATTACTATATATGCTTGGAAAAAACAACTTTTAGTTTAGTTAATGGGGGGTAATCATTTTTTTAAATAAATTACAAAATATTCAGCCTACTAAATTTGAATGTTCGGTCTGGGCATATGTAGCCTTAATGTTTTACTCGATAGAAATTGAGTCTATTAAATATTTAAAACATTGTGTATTTTCAGTATAATTTTAGATGATTAATATTACCAATAAATTATTTTTATTCATTAGTTAAGAGTTCGCATGGAGAGCTGCACCTGATAAGAGTTTCATTTGCGGCTGGCCATTCAATATTGAAAACAAACCTATAGCCTATTTTTTTTACAACGCATTATTGAAGACATTTAATTGATTGTGCCTATATTCTTAAATTATTTCGAGGTTTATACGTTTTGATCGTCTTTGTAGCCTACATTCATGGACAAATCATGAAACAATTTATAGGCTACTGTTAATGTGGCTTTATTATGACGGCTGTAAATTATCACAATAATACATCATTGTCCTATTATAACTAATAATAATTATTATTATTTTTATGCCTATCCATTTGGACATCTTAACCTTAAGCAAACGAATACTTATGGAACGATTATATAATTAATTTGATTTAAAAAAAAAAGAATGATCTTGAATTTACTCTATAATCTGCAACAAGTGTTTATAGGCTATTTTCTATGCCTTTATGGCGATTTTATATTTCTATGTAATGTAACCTATTAGATAATTTAAATGCTTTCATCTTTTTAAATTATTTTATATTTAAGAATGATAAGCGTAGGCTATTGCAAAAACGTTTTAGCCTAGGCCTATTTGTTTGTCCTCCAGTTTGGATATGTGCATAATATCTGCAAAACAGCATATCTTTTCCGTTTAATTTTTTTTGTTTAGCATATTTTCGTTCTTGTTTTTCTTGCACCTTTAATGCATGTGTATAGTCAGTTCATGGAATGAAAAGCGTCTAATAATAACGGTTATTTTCTGCTTATAATAACCTGGTGATAAAGCAGAGGAAACAGTGCGCTTTTTGTCTTAGCTTGCAGCTCGCAAATAACACATTTCTTTGTAATCGCTCGGCATTGCACAACTAAATTTAGGCTTATTTATAATAGCATTTAACTTTTTTTTTTTTTTTTTTTTACAGAAGTCTTCGCAATAAATCAATGTGTTTCCATTTGTCTCTTGTGATTGTGAAGCATCAATGAAAATGACGTGTGCACTTATTGCACAGATGAGACTGCACTCATGTGTAAAAGACGTTTGTTTACTAATCCTCGCTCTGTAACCTCTGGCATCACTGGACTCAAACCATGTCGGCTGGTTAAACTTTAGAGTCGGAATTGCTGTGTCTGGGCACCATATTGTTAACAGTTATTTTGCTAGTGCTAATGGCCGCGTGGCAGCCAGCCAAGGGCTTTATAGCGGAAGTGGCAGCGCGAGGAACGCGGGTATATGGGAGGAAGAAAAAACTATTAAGAAGAAAAAAAAATCCCTTTGAAAGCAGGACGAGAGAGACCCCATTGCGACCCACTGCTGCCACCGTTATGTGTGTCAGTGTGTGCATATGAGAAAAAGACCGATCACAGAACCGGTAACCGGCGGATAAATGTCTGAGGGCACTGAAGCATCCTCAATCCGCCTCAAATGAAACGACACGCCAAACCATCCGTGACCCACAAACCCATTCATAAAGTTAATCTCCCCGTGAAAATGCGGTATTTCTTAACGTGCACCATATACACTGATGTATTTACCGTATTTATGCCAGTATTTATGGGGCGGCGCAGACAGGGACCCCCAGCGACTCTGTCGTTATTGACATTGGATTTCCGCGCCGCGCGTTACGACCTGTCACGTGGGAGTGTAGCGAAACAAACGTTGGCAGAGGTCAACTTTGTTTGTGTGAGAAAATTATTAAGAGGAAGGAAGCCGAGCTGGCATGAAATATTAATGTCCTATCTTGTTCTTCCTTGCAGCCCAATAAATAGAAAATCAAAAAGTATTGGGAATAATTGAGTCACACAAGACTTTAACATAAGACTATTTAATAGGTTGCCCCTGTTAAAAATATGCTGGCCCTACCTAGTTTAAGATGGTCTCCCAGTCTGACCAGAAACCTCCCAAAAACCAGTTAACAGACCGATCTGACCAGATTAAGACTTACAAACCAGGTGAATAATAGTATAGGCCTAGTTAAGCTGATTCTAAATAGGCTACTTTTGGTTTTGTGTCCAGCTATACTTGGTGAAGACAGTGTCTTTTTCATCTGAACAATATGTTTAGAAGATGAATTACTGCATTAAAAAGAAGGGATGAATATAGAAATAATCAACAGGCTCTCTGGAATTGAGATATTTTAGTTGAGGCTTGAGAAAATGATGGTAGTTTCTCATTTTAGCCTCTAGAGGGTGATGAAATGGTTTCTCACTAGACCGACAGCAGGGAGTGTGAGCATCACTCAGAGGGTCTCCAAGCCTCTTGGGACAACATTAGCACTGGACGGATGAAGTACCAGAGAACTACTCCCTCTCGTAGAGCACAAGGAAGAAAGGAAGTGAGAAAGAGGAAGTGTTGAATAGAGAAAAGGAAAGAGATCGTAGGTCAGATTTGGGGGGAGAAGAGAATAGAATCAAAAGTTAAGAAAAAAGTTGAGCAAGCAGGTGTTTTTTATGAACTCCACTCTCTTGAGAAAAGATAGTGAAAACAATTTAAATCCAAAAGCAATAAAATCATGAATGAGTGAGCCGCTCAGAGGAAATGACTAGAAGGTAAAAGAAAAGTAAAGTAAAAGAAGAGGGAGGAATAAATAAGAAGCAAAAGACAAAATACACTTTTTCTTAGAATGGTGAATGCGCTTAACTTAAGTTGGAGGATTTATTTTATTTTATCTTCTCGTTAGTTTATGGGTCTCGTCATTTAGAAAAAAATGTCAGCCTTTCTGTATACAAACCTATTCAGAAGGACATCAGCCAAAGGTAGTCATTTTAAAATCAATTAAATTTAAAGATAAAAAAAAATACCAATATAAACCCATATAGGCTTACTGGATGAGAAAAAGATTTTCCATCTGCATTGATTCTTATGATTTGTCTTTACAAAATAACACTGCATTGTATATTCCAAAACATTTTTTAATATAGTAAACTTAAAAACTTATTTTAGAAGCACATACTTCAGTATGTTAAGTGTTTTACGTGTCATACTCACTCACACACATGTATGATATGCATAGGCTCACACACAGCAAGTCTTATTTTAGACATTTTAGAGTGTGTAATTGAATGTAATGGTATACAGCTGGACTTTGGGAAGAAACTAGCAAAAAAGACCAAAGAGTTCAGAATTACTGAACTGGACACACACAAAACATTCCTCCCTCCAGCTATCCGTCAGCTGTCTGTTTAGTCTGTCAATCTTTCTTTAACAGCTCATTAACACATATACACTCACACACACTCTGTTGTTTAATATTTAAGGATGGGTTGCTCTGTCCCATGCTCCTTAAGCGCTGCGGTATCCCCTGGCTGAGTATGGTTTTAATATACATATCTGTGTATTGGACTAATAGAATTATACTGTGTCTGATGTGTTCTCCGAATTCACACGGGCATCCTGCCTGGACACCTGCAATAACACCGCAAGGACCTACTGAAAATATCCACACTGTCAGGCAGCCGCAGGGCAGCCCTATTCCGGGACCTGGACTGTTTGATATTTTATGAATGGGAGGAGAGAAGAGAATGGAGGAGAGGAGAGGATGAGAGGATACTGGGGAGTAAAGAAAGAAAGAGAGAGACTGTGCTTATGTACACACAAAAGCTGTTTTCTCTTCCTTCGGGTTGTCATCAGAAGGGCTCTCACACTCAGCACACATATGGAACACTTTGAGGAATCTGACTCGATGCGTCTTAAGGGCACATGGTGCGGGCCGTGAGTGAGTGACTGCACGATGAGGTCTGGATTCCACAGACTGACATGCTGTGATATTCATAATCTGCCATTCAGAATCTAATTTAAACCTGGAAAGCTTGAGAAAATAATGAATTCGAATTAGTGTTTCTGAACAAATTGAGTAAACGATTCAGTGTTTTTGAACAAATCAATTGTATAAATGAGTCACTCATAAAGACACTTGTCTCCACCTACTGGTGTAATCTTCAGAAAGATTCACTAAAAAAATTCCCTCAAAAAATACTGTAGAACAATTTTCAATAGTAGTCTCAGACTTTTGGACTCCACTGTATGTTGTAAAGTCCTCTTTTATGATTGGACTCAGAGACTGGAAGAGTATTGAAGTGATTAAGTGGGTGAGTAAAAGATGTGTTGTATTGTGAGTCATTATATCTGTGTGTGCCAAAGCAAGAAAGAAACGCATGACAAGAGAGTAACCTAAGATTAACACGTGGCAAGAGAAATAAAACACACACACACACACACACACACACACACACACACACACACACACACACACACACACACACACACACACACACAGAGATATAGAGAATTGATATAGTAAATATAGAGAAAGGAACTTGTTTTTATTTATTTAGATTTTTCAGTTTTCCTTTCCTCTCTACATGTGGAGAGAAAATAGATGGGTGGATAAAGCTAAACTGAGGGCTTTCCTCTGCATGTTTGTGTGCTAAATGTATAAAAGTAGAACATAAATTGACGAAATAGAGTAAATGGATAGAAAATAAGCAAAGTTGTTTAACTCTGTCCCATTCTCTCCCTCTCTCTCGTTCTCTCTCTTCCTGTTTTATATGCCCCTTTATTCCCTTTCCTGCTGCTCAAAGCCAACCACCATGAAACCACTGCCACATTAGAGCCTTTAACTGGCTATGGCCGGCCCTATACTGGCATAGCCACCCTGATCGTGCCACTCCACTCCTTATCAGTGTCAATCATGTTTCATCATTCTTCATTCCACAGCTGTCATCACACACAACCTTTAAGAGAGCCCATAAACCCAAATCTCAGTTCCTGATTCATGCTAATCCAAGACTGTTTTTTTTGTTTTAAACCGGCACATTTTTAGAGTTGTTCTTTATTGGGCTTTGCACAGAATGTTTGGAACATTCGAGGATGGAATGGCGTCGTAAAGACCAGCTGGACTGGCATGACTTGGTTGTTCTGTTAGAATGAGGTCATCAGCATGAGATGACATATTTCTGAAGGGTCATTTTAAGAGACCAGAGTCAACTGTCACACGTGGTCACAAAACACCCCCGTCCCCCAAAAAACGCATGTGCATACACTACCGTTCAAAAGATTGTGGCTGGTAAGATTTTTTCCAACTTTTTAAAAGAAGTCTCTTGTGCTCACCAAGTCTGTATTTGATCCAAAACATAGTAAAAACATTAATATTGTGAAATATTATTACAATTAAAAATAACTGTTTTCTATTTTAATATAGATTAAAATGTAATTTGTTCATGTGTTGGCAAAGATGAGTTTTCAGCACCATTACTCCACTCTTCAGTCAGTGTCACATGATCCTTCAGAAATCATTCTAAGATGCTGATTTGCTGCTCAAGAAGAAACACGCGTTGCTCCATATGGTCACTCCTATAAACTTTCTCTTCTCAATGATGCCATCACTTAATTATCCAGAACTCACTAGTTCAAAAGCATTAATCTCAACATGTAGTTAAACCAATGCAATTTTTTTAGCAATGAGACAAAAGTTGAAACAGGTGGATGCCATTATTCTTAGTCACTGCGGTCATTAGCAGCTGCGATTGGGTTTTAATCTAATGAGAAAGAGAGAGAGAGAGAGAGAGAGAGGGGAAGAGATGAAGTATGTGTGATGTGAGAGTGTATGAGAGTAAAAGACTGTGAAAGATAAAGCCAGACAATGATGTGAGGTGATCAATCTTTACGGGCTAACGCTGCAGTGTTTATCAAAAACACAGCTGGACATAATGAGACAAAACAAGACCTCATGCATGCGTGTTTGTGTTTTTATGATGCGCATAAAAACATTTTACATATTAGCATGCGGCGAAAGGGATTAAATGAATGGTAATTGAATGTATTGTGTGTGTAAACCTGTTTGTCAGTGCTTGTTTGCGAAAGTGTCCTTGTTCAGATTGTTATTCACCTCTAATTGCCAGTGGTGAACGCTCACTAATTCTCTTAAAATGTTTGCTCTTGAAGTTCTGACAAACAACCAAATAACTATTTGCACATCTGTGCTTGTCCAACACATTTCACTCTTGGATGTAATCACAAGACTATCGTGTATAATAGCGTAATTGCACTCAATTCGTAAACAGCCATTTAGCTCACCATTTACAATTCAGAGACTGTAGTGAGAACTCGCGCAACTTTTTGAGCATCACCAGGCCGTGCTGAACCCCCCAAAAACGTCTGTTTATAATTGAAAAACTGGCCATCTAAATACATATTTATGTCAACAAATTGATGACAGAGTTTTGACCAAATAAAATCCCTATCATTACACTAAGAACCATTGGCATGCTGCTTGTCTAAACCAATTTAATCTGCTGCGTTAAAAAACACAAAGCAGTCTTTTTCCAGCTCTTGATTCCTGCCAAATATATATACGCCTCAGCACACTCTCTTACAAGGGGAAAATATCCATCAAAAATGAGACAAACTTGGAGGCGTAGTTTAGACATTGTAACAGGAACCTTCATGTAAACAAGATAATTGTGTGTGTGTGTGTGTGTGTGTATATATATATATATATATATATATATATATATATATATATATATATATATATATATATATGTATAATTTGTGTGTGTATATAATGTTTTATATTTTTTTTAAAGCTACTTTTATTCAGCAAGGATTCAAGTTGATCAAAAGTGAGAGTATTATTCTATTATGTTATAAGATTTCTATTTACAATAAATACTGTTCTTTCTATTGATCAAATAATAATGAAAAAAGCATTACAGTTTCCATAAAAAACATTAAAACAGCTCAACTGATAATAATAAGACATGTTTCTTCACAAAATCAGCATATTTCTGAAGGATCGTGTGAAACTGAAGTCTGGAGTAATGATGCTGAAAATTCAGGTTTGCATCACAGGAATAAATTACATTTTAAATTTAATTTCAGCTTGTAATAATATGTCACAATATTACTGTTTTTATTGTATTTTTTAAAAACATAAAAAAAACGTACAGACCCCAAACTTTTGAACTGTGGTGTAGGCCTACATATAACTGACCCTGACACATCCAACTTGATCATTTAAACATTTAATAGGGCAGCAGAAAGTACTTTTAAATCAGGAACAAACTTTAGTCATGTTTAAATGATCCATTTGGATGTGTCAGGGTCAATCAACATTTTGTTTTGGTCCTTGCTTGGATTAAGCCTCTGCTGCCAATATCCAACTATTGCAGACTACCATATTTAGACGTCTGGCACTGTCTGGCAGTGATTTCAGACTCGCACAAGCACAGTAGTTGGACTGAACAGGTTCTGAATGAGACAGAGTAATTATAGTCTTACGAGTGTAACGTTTCTTACATTTAATTCTTATTTGCTTGAAAGGCACTATGTTTTATGTTGAAGCGTATTATTTCATGTGGTGGATACACTGATAATAACTGTCTTGTAGTTGTTCTTTACCACACTGTTGTGCTGCTGTGGTCTGGGCATAATTCATTTCATACTGAACCTGTGGACAGACTCTCAGTGGGGAGGTGGATTATTTTATTCCCCCTGATCATTTCATAAATCATATCACTGGAAGAACGAAGCCGCATAGTAAAACAAAGCAATCCTCGCCGTCACGTGGCCCCGTGGTGAAGACTCGGGATCTGCGCTGAAATATGATAGAAAAGCTGCGGTTCTATTCTCTCCTTCTATTCATATCACACTGAGGGCTAACTTAACAGGCTACAGGAAGTCTATGGTGGCTCTGTGGGGACCAAATTAATTTGCATTGAAAGGTAATGTTGTGTGGATAACCAAGGACCGAGGAGACGGCGGTACGGTGGCTTTTATTTGATGGATGAATCGAAATAAGTTGCCAGACAGCTTGGGTTTGGTTTGTACATTGGCGTTCCAAAGTGCTGATGATTCGTTTGTTACTCATAATGCCCGTTTTGCTGTCTGCGTTAAACCCGTTTGTTGTTTACGTCCTCCACATGTTTTTGGCCATGGTCTTCACATCTGATGGCTGTTAGGTGGATAGTGTAGTGACATTTGTTTGTCTGGATTGAGCCAGCAAAAGGGAAATACTAATTTTAACGTCAAACACGACGACTCTTGCACTCACTTCTGACCTTGTTGAGAGAGTTAGAGCAAGAGAACATTAATGACATGTTTGAAGAAAGAGAATGGCTGCCTTCCCAGATCACCTCATGCTGGCTGCATGGCGCCATCATCAGACTTTAAGTGGAATGTCAGCACACAGTCAAAACAGCCTGTTTTCAACAATAAGTCATGTTTCATCTATATTTTTATCCTTTTATTCAAATATCAGTGCGCTCCAAAAGTCTGAAACCACTAGCGAAAATGCTATTTTTATACAAAATTTTTATTTCAAATAATATTATAACAATTTCAGCAAAACATGTTTTCCCCTACTTCTGGAGAATCATGCAGAATTATAAATATCAAATCTTCTTGATATTATTTCTTTTTTTCCCCCTTCATTTTAAATTGTTCAAAATTCTAAACATTTCTGTTTACTTAAATGTTAAAATAGGGCAAAACAGATTTTCTATGTAAACTTGATTTTTTTTTTTACCTCAGTATAAATAAAATGTAATATTAGGCTATTATTATTACTAAATATTAATCAATAATGATTATTAAATAATAATTTCATTATTAAACATCATATATTATGATGTATGATACTATATACACATTATTATTATTATTATTAATAATAAATAATAATAAATAATGTTAACAATAGAAACATCACTGCGAAAACTTAAAAGAATGAAATAAAATGATACAAAGTCCTGGATTTTAACAATGCCATGACATCCTGTTAGATCCTTCTGGGAATCAGTCATAAATCATGTCAGACACTTTGTCTCTGGTCTCTAGTAAGCAGGGTTCAGCTGATCCTGACTGTCCTTTATGACACGCTTACACCCTCAACTGTTAATCCACTCAGGGCCTCACTAGTTCATGCAGCAGATGCACGACGCTCTGGCCGCTCTCAACTGCTCAACCTCCATCAGAAAAGATGAGGGACCGAGCTGATCATTGAGCTCTCTCTCTCTCTCTCTCTCTCTCTCTCTCTCTCTCTCTCTCTCTCTCTCTCTCTCTCTCTCTCTCTCTCTCTCTCTCTCTCTCTCTCTCTCTCTCTCTCTCTCTCTCTCTCTCTCTCTCTCTCTCACACACACACACACACTTTTTCTCTCTCATATAATATGGGATTTTTCTTTCTGGAGTGAATGAGCGCTGAAATTACATTTCGCTGAAGTTTCCATCGTAAAACGTCTATGCGGAATTACTTCTGGCTTTCGACATCGCACTTCTCCCTGCTTTCTTCTCTTTTTTTGTCAACAGCTCTGTGAGAGAAAGGAGTAATAAAACATAAGAATTTTAACCAGCTCTTGAAGCAGTCGTTTTTAATTTGCTCTCCAGTGGGATTTCAAGGGCCCTGTTGATCCCCCTCGACTCGACCCGAACTTGTTCTGAGCACTCAAGCATGATGGTCTGAACTTCACAGAGAGATGGAGATTGGCAGGGCTGTTCTCGCGTGTGTGTGTATGTGTGTGTGTTTGTGTGTGTGTGCATAGAAACTTGTGCTTAAGCAAGAAAATAAGCAAGCCCATTGTCATAATGATCAGTCCCTTTTACATTTTATGATCATGGACCGCGCTTGAATCGTTAAGTAGGAACTTTTGAGTGAATGCGGAAAGTATGTCTGATCATGGTATGTTTCTTCTGTGTGTGAGGTCTGTGATCCTTAGCCTCGCACCTGCAGCGCTGTCGTCTCTACACCCTGAGGTTTATTTAGATGAGAACTAACTGATGCTTAAAGAGCAATCCTCCCATCATGTGTCTCCCAAAGGAGGAAGTTCTAAATTAAAATCAGCCTTTAGAAATGAAAGAAGAATTTACAAAGAAGAAATGTGCACCAGAATGACTGTTTGACATCAGTGGGGTTTCCCTGATAAAATGGTTTAGTGGTCTTGGATGTCTTTTAAAGGACAATTTATTTTACTTTAATTACACTATTTTCTTGTGAGCATAGAAGTGCTCACAAGAGCACTTCTATGTGTGTGTGTGTGTGTGTGTGTGTGTGTGTGTGCGTGCGTGCGTGCGTGCGTGCGTGCGTGCCATTTAAAGGGGGGGGTACAATGGTGTTTCATGTATTCAGAGTTGTTTACAGTGTTAAAGAGATGGATTCTCATGCTAATAATGGCCAAAGTTTGAAAAGTTATTGTGAACGAATAACAGAGAATTTCTGTGCTGAAAATCATACTTCCGGGTTGCAACACGTTTCGGCTGGTTTTTTTCTATCGTAGATCTAATGACGTAGACCAGAGTGGAACTCCTTATATGAGCATTGCTCTCGGAAAAGCGCGTTCACGCACACGTCGACCAGAGGAGAGAAAGACCGCGTTCATCGACGCGCTACTACCGGAAATCATCATCAGCAGCGCTAAATAGGAATGGTTGATGTCAAGAATGTCTCCAAAAAAGTGTGTTTTGGGATGTGAGGGAAAGTTTACCTTGTTCAGCTTCCCAAAGAACCCAGTGTTACTGGAACAGTGGATGCAGTTTGTATGTTGTGGATGCTCCCGCTTGACTCTATAGCTCCGCCCACGCCCAGAATCAAGGACCTCGGCTTTTTCCGGATAGAATCGGAAAGCTGTATTTTTATTTTATAAATATGATAAAACTAAAGACTTTTTGGAGATATGAAGGACGCACTATTACTCTATAGGTACTCAAGATTAACATGAGATTGACTGAAACTAAGTATTTTACCCCCCCTTTAAAGGTTTGGGGTCGCTTTTGTTTGATCAAAAATACAGTAAAAAAAATACAGTAAACATAAAATTGTGAAATATTGTTACAATTTAAAATCAGTTTTCTATTTTAATATATATTAAGAAGATGCATCATAAGATGCATCATTCCTGTGATAGAAAGCTGAATTTTCAGCATTGTTATTCACAGTCATTCGTTTACTTCAGTGTCACATGATTCTATTTCCTGATTTGGTGCTCATTAAATATTTCTTGTTATTATCATTGTTGAAAACAGTTGTGCTGCTTAATATGTTTTTGTGATATATTTTTTTTCCAGAATTTAATTTTTTTAAATGATTTAAATGCATCCTTTCTTAATAAAAGTATTAATTTATTTTTAAAAAAGTTTGACACCAAAAATTTTTGTAAGTTATAACCAGCATTGTACCAATATATAAAATCTTACTGTTTTTTTAAATGTACTTACTATTTTTGAATCCACCTTAGTTAAAGACCAGCTGGTCTTATGGTCTTTGAACATCCATGTAAAATAAATGTATTTTAAAATAAGTTCTTTAAAGTCTCCCCTCACTAAACAACAGATCAGCACACCATGAAGCTGTAGCCTCATTGTTCCTCTTCTCCTCAGCTCTCCACAGCCTGGGTCACTGTCCAGATATTCATGATCTTGCTTTACTGGCCTCTGTTTTCACTCTGGGATTTGCAGAGGAAGGAAAAGTGTGAGAGAACAAAAAACAGTCAGGTGTGAGGAGTGTGTGTGTGTGTGTGTCTGGCATCCGTAAGCCGTGTGTGTGTGTACTTGGCACTCATTTAGCAAATGTGTTTGTGTATGTGTGTTTAGCGAGTTATGACCTGCTAAAACAGCCACATCTTAGTCTGCACACTGTAAATCAGCAGGAAGCACCAAACACAGCAGGGTGATTGGTGATGTGAGACCACACCCCCTAATTACTGCAACCCGTCATGCCAATGTGCTAACGATGTTCTCGCAGCCAGCCTTACTCCATTTAACCTCGCTGCGTTTAATCACTGACCTGATTCCAATAACCCAATTTAGCTTTTGCTCCTCTTTTCCGTCCCTTTGTATGGCTGGGTTTCCTTACACAAAACCTGAAAATAGAACAGTGTTTATAAACAGCTCAAGTGTTATATGTACATACATAATTCTGCCTTTTGTCTGATTTACGACTTTCCAAAATGGAAAAAGTCCTTATTTATTTGCATATATTATTAATATTATTTGTTATTTAAAGGGGTGGTTGAGTATGATTTCACTTTTCTCACTTTAGTTAGTGTGTAATGTTGCTGTTTGAGCATAAAAAAACATCTGCAAAGTTACAACGCTCAAAGTTCAAAGCAAAGGAAGATATTTGCTTTTAAAGAAAAGGATTACAACAAACGGCTGGTAGGGACTACACCACATTCTTCCGGGTTAGTGACATCACCAACCCTGGAGTTTACATAAACCCCGCCCCCGGGAACACGCAGTCCATGTTGAGAAGAGGGAAACTTGTTGTATAAGAGTACATTTGTGAGTCAGCTCAAACTTTAGCATCCATCTTTTCACATGCAATAGAAAGTCACTCTGTGTGCATCTCACAACAGTTCCTATACGAGCAATTTATAGATTACCATGAGAGAATATCCTAATTGAAGATAGTTAACTCCATAAATTCATCAACTAACCTTTCAGAGACGTCCTGTTGCATTATACGTGTTGTCACTTCTTCTTGAGTCTCTCCATATTTGTCTGAATCCGTTTTTACATTAAAGGCAGAACAGTTTCTGTTATTTTAGTGTGTCTGCGTGAGGTAATCGCAGCTGCTAACACACTTGAGCTCTTGAAACCCCGCCCTCTGCACCAGCTCATTTGCATTTAAAGGCACAAAATGGTGCGTTTTTGCAAACCCTCAAAAAGAGACAACCTTTACATGCTATATAAAACATATATATGGGGTATTTTGTTCTAAGACTTCACACACACACTCTGGAGACATCAGAGATTTATTTAACATCTTGTGAAAAGGGCATTGTACCACCCCTTTAAGCAACAGGCAATTGTATTGTTGTTCTTTTAAGTTCTTTCAGTATTTAGTATTTAGGTTTGGAAAAACATGGGCACGAGATAATGATGACAACATATTCAGTATTTAAAATAATTATGTTGGAGTTGCTAAGCAGAAAGTTCTGAAGAAACAGGCAATTTTTACTTTTTTTATAATAAACTGACACATTCGGAATAAAGACCTAAGGTAAAAAGCAGGGATAGATGTATCAAACTATATCTGAAAGATGATGAGTTTAGTACTTTATATTTTGTATCCTTTCGTGCACCTGTCTCAAGACTTTAGTCACATAATATGCTTTACCTCAAAATGTGTTCTCTTACTGTCAAACTTACAAAACAGTACTGAAAAATGACAGATAATGACCGTTTAGTTTGTTGATCTATAATTCACGGATTTACCGCTCCTAGCCCGAACCCCTTTGTTATAGTGTAAAAACTCAGTTCAGAGTGAAGATTCTGTTGGCCAGCCGTGGCACTGAAGGTGTTAACCTGTTGCATGTGAAGCTGAAAACAGCTAGGAGTATTAAACTCACACATCATTAGTGAGGTGTAAATCCCCATCCCACACAGACACACACTCACACATTGAAGATTGTTTTTGTGGGTCCTGGAGGCATACCACTGAAAATGGACCCAGTTTAACACAAGTTGCTTTTAATTGGCTGTTTCTGCCTGGCAAACAAGGTGTGCCATTAACAACATAACACAGAAATATCAGAGAAAACACACACTCACTCACTCACTCACACACACATACATAAACTAGTCTAAAGCAGAGCTAAATGAATACATTGCTCAAGGTTTTACTCTAATACAGGATGAGAAATGCTTTTCGAGTGGCAGAAGCTAGTGTCTGTTTACAGCAGCAGAAGTGCAGTTCACCGAGTGAAAGTGAGAGAAAAGCCAATGCGGATGTGGTGGTGGCATTTGTCGATTTCTCATTTCTCTTGAGTTGAGCTGCGGTTTCTTTCCCATCTTAGACCCGATGACTTTATTAAATACCGGTTCCTTGGCAACCATCACCCTCCAACACACACTCTCTTTATAACCACACGGCCAGCTGCTGAGTTTGGGTTTGATGTGGCATAGCCACAGTATCTTGATACCATGTGCCCAACAAAAAAGGAAAGAGGAGTTTATCAGCCATCGCAGATACATTTACACGCAATACATTTACATGTTTTTATTATCATTATATATTTCATATTTTTATTATTATTATATGTTGTTGTATTTATATATTATTATTAACATTTTTATATTTATTCACCAACTGTATTGTTAAATATTACATACAAACTGCATAGTGCTTTCAAAACATATTTAGACGCACATAAAAAATATATGAATATACTGCATTACACAATATCAAACCAAATAGCATTCATTTGCAATTAAAACAAATATTTTTTATTTTAAATTATAAAACAAAACTGTGAACTAGAACATATTTTAATGTCATATAACTCATCGATCCATATCTTATTTTATGCAAATGAAATCTCTTTCTTTATAGAAAATGTGCCTGTAGTGAAAGGCATTCTCACAAGGTTTCATTCACTCATTTACAGTTAACGACAGATTAGCAGAAATCTTTTGTTCAGTGGAGCAGACAGCCGCTTGCATGACTGCTGTTAATTTTGGCAACACATGTACATTAAAATCTGGCCAAATTAAGAGCAGACTTTTGTTAACACCACGATGCATTAATGATTTCAGCAACTCGCAACCACACGTGTATTGCACGCACACTCATTAGCAGCACATTTCCAACCATCTCTCATCTTGCTCTTGTACTCTCTCTCAGCAGGTATGAGTCTGTAGTGAGGACTCATCAGTACACAGGTTGTAATTCATATTTGGCCTGAGGAGCAGAGGAGTCTTTACAGGCTTGAGAAAACACACGTGTTGTTCCAGTCTGTTTCCTTTCAATAAAACCCGACACTTAGCACTTCATTTCAGACCACTTCTGATAAAATGATGCAGGTTAGTTAAAGAAAGAAAACAAAGGGAGCTAGTCAAAGAGACAGAGAAATGGGCCAATGAAGAAAGATAGAAAAGTCAGTAATTCAGCAGAGCATTTCAGATGTTGTTTGTTCTTAAGATAAGTACGGCAAGCCTCTCTAAATGGAGGATGATCGAGGCGTGCTCAGCACAGCACGGGGAATATTTTACTGCTGTAATTTTCATGCGCCTTTAAAACTGCCTCTAAATTAAGAGTGGGCTATACAATACATTATAGCCCATTATCGACCATTCACACATACAAACCCCAAAGCCCAAATCGCATAAACACACACACACACACACACACACACACACACGCACGCACACAGTACTTTTCAAAGGTTTGGGGTTGGTAAGATTTTTTCATGTTTTTTAAAGAAGTCTCTTATGCTCACCAAGGCTGCATTTTTGTAAATAATAAATACTGCAACATTATTTTTAATTATTAAATTTTTTATTAACTATTCTATTGTGATATATTAAAATCTAATTTAGTTTTGTGATACAAAGCTGAATTTTCAGCATCATTACTCCAGTCTTCAGTCACATGATCCATGATCCAGATGATCCGAAACATTTCTTATTATTATCAATGTTAAAAAAAAGAATTGTGCCGCTTTATATTTTTGTGGAATCTTTTGTACACTGTTAAACATTAATGTAGGGCCTAATCTTTACTGTAAAAATATTGTAAAAACGCTATACGAAGAAAGAAAACTGTTAACAGTAAGTTCCCGTACTAAAAACTGTAAAAGATCTAACTGGTAATTTCATGTAATTTTTACAGTAAATGTTAAATTCACAGTTATTTTAGTGTCATGTGTGTTACCATAATTGTGTTGTGTGTTTGCGTGAATGACTTTTTGCACCTTTAATTCAGCTGTGGAAAGGCTTCTTGTGAAGAACTTATTCATGATTCTTTATGTGGCTTTCTCGATGTCAGTATATTTTAAAGGTAGGCTACAAAATAGATTTTAGTAGCAGTGTCAGTGTGCATTGTTGGATTTACCAATTTAAATAGCAATTTTCTTGTTTGTAAATAACAGTTTCATACTGTAATATTTACATGTTGTTCTGTAAACGTTTACTTTTTACTGTATTTTTCACAAAATTATTTTTTTATAATTTTCTTTTACAGTGTAACTTTATGAATCCCTTTTCTGTCACTTCTTTACTGTCACTTTTGATTAATTTAATGCTTCCCAAGTGGATTTTTTTTTTCAAGAAAAAATTACTGACCCCAAACTTTTAAATGGTATATGGCTGTTTATCTTTATATAAGTATATTTTAAAATGTTTTTATACTCTTTTATGTCCTTACTTAGCCCTGCCCATGGTACAAATGGAACATTTGAAATGGTCTTTTTCCTTTTCAAATTTTTTTTCATTCAATTTTCATGTCACACTTTTTCAATCTGTCTGCATGTTCTATATCTAGAACTGTCCATATACATCTCTCTCTCACTCGGACACACATACGGAGGAATCCCTCCAAACCCACCCTCAGTTCTATTTTCAGGAGGAAAGCCAAAGGCAGCCATTAGCTCACCACACACTGCTATTAAACTTAATATAACACCCTTTCCATAAAACACATCCATTATGCTGTATGGTCTCTCTGCTGTTGACTTTGGGTGCACGGATGACCATATGAGCAGGAAATCACTGGTATTGTGGTAAAAAAAAAAAAAATCTGTGCGTTCAAAATGAGGCAGAGACAGTCAAATAATTGTGAATTTACAGTCAGGGACGTTTATGGAGAGATGGATGTCATGGAAGTAATTTTTTTTTGGGAAGATGTTTTTGCATGAAAAATGCTTTTGTCGCAGCATGTTGCTAATCCGTGACAGGATGGCCAGGAAATAAGACTCGCAAATGCATAAGGGGTATAAACACTTTTTTTGCATGTGCAATTAATAAAATGCACAGAACAAAAGCCCCTTTCTTGTCATATGCTTGCCCATTTAAAACGATTTCTCCTTTTAAAAAGCTGCATTTTGATGTATTGTTCAGAGTGCGAATCATTAAAGAAAAAGCTAATTCAGCAATGGCTTGTTTTAGTGTTAGTTTTACAGTGACCACAAACTGAATTGTGTCAAATGATTTATTATTACAGGACTACAGTGGAGTTCCAATCCAAACAACATAGGATTTGTAAGTTATTTGGTCTCTTTATAAACTTTTTTTTTGAGCTGATTGATTCATTTATGACCTGTATAAAGGTTAAAAACCAAGCAATAGCCTACTAATCTTAGTGTTATATTAGGTCAATGCCTTCAGATTCCCTGGAAAAATGAATAGGCTAAATTCATATAAAACAAGGTATAATATATTATGTGACTTATTTAGATTAATTTTTTTAATATTATCAAATGTTTTTGGTGTTCAGGCCAAATTTTTTATATTTTTTATTAAACAATTATTGAAACAAGGGTTTACTAGTATGCTAGCGTGTTTATAATCAAACAAAAGGTGTGTTTTTACTGTACTGTACCAGGTGTTTTGACCGAAAAAGTAAAGTTGTTAAGAATTTTCTCTCAAACAAGTGTAAAAAAAAAAAAAATGAAAAAGTTTCCCTCTAATGCCCTCTTCTGGCGTCTTCAGAAAAAACACTCTGATGGCTCAGACGACTCTGGAAAACATCTGGGATTCGTGCATGTTTTCCCATATGCAGTGGAAGAGTCTTTATTTTTCACATCCACATGCATTCTTGCATGATTAATGATACATTTATCGAAGTTTAACGTTTTCCTATCTGGTACAGCACATCCCCGTTAGCACATCATTCACTCTAACAATTCAGAATAACATCCACTATACAGCAACTATTCTCTGAGGAGATTTTTACTGCAGTTGCACTCTGTTGATTTGGGCCCTAAAATCTGTGCTTTTAGCTTTTACACACACACACACACACACACACACACACGCACGCACGCAACAGCCCACATCCTTTAGAAGGTGTGCAATTTACGAGCTGTGAGCGCAGCGTGGCAGTTCCACCATCTGAGTTCCTCACAAACTCACACACAGCTTTTCATTAGCACAGTAATTAAGCCACAAGCTGCATCACACACACATGCATGCAAACACACACTTACAACTCAGAACACTCACTTAAACATCACTCTGTTATTTTATCCACCTCTGTCCCAAAATAGTGCGGTTCGCCCTTTAGCGGGACGTCGTAATGAAGTTTTGCTGAGCAGCTATGTCTGAGTGACCCTAGCATTGGTATTAATGAGAACTAAATGTCTTGACTTATTACACGCCTGTGTGTGTGTGTGTGTGTGTGTGTGTGTGTGTGTGTGTGTGTGTGAGATTTCTGAGATGTAGTGTGTGAGACATCTGGCCATGGTGCTCAGGAAATGACTGCTTCACTTCACTGCTGTCATCACCCTGCCCCATGTTACTCTCTGTGTGTGTGTGTGTGTGTGTGTGTGTGTGTGTGCAGCAGGTCTTCATTAGCTGTGTTGAAGCATTTTCAATGTAATTATGGTTTAAACTCGATCCCTTCTACAAGCTTACAGACAGGACAATCTCTCTCTCTGTCTCTGTTCCTCAGTTTTATTTGCTTTCCCTGTCTTTCTTGCAGAGCGTTCTGTTGACAGCGCAAGGCCTCTAAACAAGCTGTGATGCTGGCAGTCAATGAAGGTGTTTGTTTGAATTAAGGCTGTGTCAGGACATTGTACGATTGTGTTTGAGTCAGGCAAAATGAAATATTAAACACATTTGCTGACAGTATCTGCCATATACCATTGAAAGAAACACACACATGCACACGCATGTTGGGTTTCCATGTTTTATGGGGACTTTCCATTGACATAATAATTTTTATACTGTACAAACTGTATATTTCCTAACCCTAAACCACAAAATTTTTGCATTTTAAATTAAAACTAAACAAAACTATAATCTAGTTATAATTTATAAGTGTTTTTTCTCATGGGGACAGAAATGTTTTGCCATAAGGTAAAAAATTACTGGTTATAATATCTTTGTGGGGACAACGCAGGATTTTTATACTGTATATATATAATTTATTATTTATACAGATATATTTAGAATAATTAACACTATATTATATAGGTTATTACTTATTATGATATATTATTATATAGTATAATATTGTGTTATAATATATGTATAATTGAACCAATATATAATTTGTTATCATTCACTGTTATTTATTCTAAATAAATAAAAATAAAGCACTAAAAATCCTTAAAAAAATAAAATAAATTTTAATATAGGCAAATAATTGCACATTTCCATAGTGACAACCCCATATATGTATGATTATAGTTTATCATACTCTGCTCTGAAAAAATGTACTGAAGTAAAAATGTGTGGCAACTATAGCGGCATGCTCCACTATACCATTGGGATGTAGTATAATATAAACAGAGAGAAAAAAAGGTTAAATAATATATTTCCATGTGTAATTCAGCCACAAGAGGGCAACCTTTACAATGGTTACTTGTTCAATCTGATCAAAGCTGACAGACTGTCTAAACTGTTGTTCACAGCACATGTTGTTGAGAGAACATGCTGGATGACTGGATGACTTATGCAAGCTTAAAGGGATAGTCCATCCCAAAATCATTTTCATCATTATTTTATCACCCTCCTCATGTTGTAAACTGAATGAACATAAAATAAGATTTTTGTATTATTCTATTACTCTACACTATAATATTTATATTATTAAATAACATATTATTTAACCAATACATTATTTGACACAATTTTGCCTAAATAAATGACAAAAAAGTCACTTGTAACAACTAAAATGATTGATTATAGGTTTTTAGTGTTTTATTTTTCATTTACTCACCTTCCTCGTGTGAGCTGAATGACTTTTTGAGATTTTTTGAGATTGTTTGTCCATACAGTGCAAGTCAATGGGCTCCAATGTTGTTTAATTGCAAACGTTTTTGAGTTCTGCAGAATAAAGTTATACAAGTTTAAAATGCCATAGGGATGAGTAAATGATGAAATAGTTTTTGGGTGAACTACCCCTTTAAAAGGCAGACTGCACAAATATCGGAATAATATTTGAACCACCAGCTACAGCACGCTTTACTTAATGTTGTTTACTCAGTGTTTTTTCCTTGATTTTGCAGGATGATGATTCTGCTGATATACTGTTATGAGAGTTATACTGTTTCCTCGTGAAGATTAGCATGCTTGCACATAGAAGAGATGCACCAGAAGGGTTTTAAAAAGTTATTTAGTGTTAAGATATGCTTTAATGGATTGCTGGGGATTGGTTTCTTACAGAGCAGGAAATGGACAGAGGTTTTCAGCACTATTAATTTGACCGCGCAGTGTTTTGCCAAAGCCTCGAGGCTGGAACACATTTTTTGGGGGTGAACGCAAAACGTTCTGTTCTGTGCGTCTGTGTGTTTGCACATTCTGGCTCTCTTTGTCATGGCCTGCTTTGAACTATGGATATAAAACTGTTGAGGCGCACACACACACACACACACACAGCTTTGCCATATAGGGTCACGCTTTATTTTCTAGATATGAATGCGAGATACTGTAGTGTACATGTACCATACTGCAGTGTATATATGACCGTGTGTGTGTGTGTGTTTGTACAGTATGGTGGTCTCAGATTCCAGCCCCTTGCTGCTCAGTTCATCCCTCTCCGGTGGATGAATTGAGTGAGCGAATAAGAAATAAAGAAACCTGACCCCAACCACACACTTATCCAACAATGGCCTCTCATTCAAGCACACAGACCCCTACTAACACACTCTGGTCCAAGGCCAAAACCAGATGTGTACTTCACTTTCTAAAATCATTTTATGGTATTAATATCAATGTGGCTATTACGTCCTCATTGTCATAATAGTATCTCAAATGATAGTCATATTGATAAGGCCTTCATTACAGCAGGTCATTTTTAGCCAATGAAATCTGTCCACCTCATTCTAGAAGCTTGTTTATTGGAAGATGTTGGCTTTTAAATTACTGTAATAGCCAATTAACACTGTAAATTTGGCGGGATTATGAAACTGTGTAATTAATGGGGTGATATTTCCTTCATAATATAATTTCTGATGTAGTGGAGGATATTAATCTCAGTTGTTAATAATGTACAATAAATGTATTACTGGACCCTAGAGAGACAGACACATACAAAAAGAACATTATTGGAGCAATTTATAAAAAATATTTGACAATATTATCTCTTATTATCTAAATTGGAAATAATTTTAAATGAGAAAAAATGTTGGCTAAAGAAATAAATTACTAACACTAAAGACTTTTAAAACATATAGCCTATTTTCTTTTCAAAAATGTATTCAAACTTATATATTCAAATATATAAATATAAAAATATATTCCTATATATAAATATATTATATTATTCAAACGTGTGTGTGTGTGTGTGTGTGTTTGGATTTTTTGGCATTTAGAAAAAAAAATATTATATCATATTATGTTATGTTATATTGTACAAACTGACTTGAGTTATTCATTACAAAAAGAAAATTAAAAAAGAAAAGCTAGCAGAAATATGTAGAAACTAATTAGAAGTAAATAGAAATAACTCAATGTTTCAATCCCACATGCACTTAGTATTACGCACTTATTCACACATACTATAATATACATTAAAACTCTGCAATGTCATTTTTGTGAGCTGTGTTTTCCAGGTTGCGTTCTTCTGCGTGCGTGTAGGTGGGGGGTCATTACGGTGTAGTGTGTCCTCTCACTACGCTAGGCTCACAGCATCAACCTGAGACCAGATACAGTTAATTATCTACCAGGCGCACACACATACACACATACACACACAAAGACAAGAGTGCATGAACTAACCAGACTGACAGAAGAACCTTCCGTTGGACCGAAAAGAGACAGTCTAGATGAAAAAAACAGATTAAGAGAGGTAGATCTGAGGCTAGAGATGAGTAAAAGACAGGTACCTGGTCCCAACACAGAACATGTGATTATGGATCAGTATCAGGACTAAAGAAAAAAACACAGGAGAGGAGCGAAGAGTGGATATTCTCCTTCTTGACAGGACAGACCAACACCAACAGCTAAAGAAGAACCAATGAGACCAGCCTCCATCACTCATGCCCTTCCTCCCTTGCCAACCGGGTTTCCTCCATCCTCCACCTGTCCGCTCGGTGTCACCCTGTGGATCTGCTAGCAGACGGGCATTACTGGCATCATGCCGGCTGCATTGAAGTCATCTCTGGATGGGAGCATGACAGATTCAGGGGAGCTGGAGCAGGCAGCACCTCCCTGTCTCGGAAAAGTGCCCCGCGACCTGCTCCAAAGCTTTCCTCACACTAAGCGTGTGGGCAGCTACCTGGTGGGCAAAATGATCAACAAGGGCTCGTTCGCCAAAGTTATGCTGGGGATGCACATCAGTACAGGAGAGAAGGTAACCGGCACACACCCAGTCTCTTACACGCAGACGCCTGTCAATCAAAGGCACAGTGTCACACACTAATGGTGTCAGTCATCAGTGCGCTGAAGGGTTGTCATCCATTTTTCATGCCGTCTCTCTGTCTCAGCTTTCATAGCGACTCCGTCTTTCCTAATCTCTGACACGCACCGCAGTAATAATCCATCCACACAAACACACTCACACTGATAGAAACATTTAATGGTACTTTGTTTAGTGGGATGACCATGAATTGTGTGTTGACTGGTGATTTTTATGCATGCTAACTAGTGTAGTTTGGCTAACATTTTACTCTATAGTCCCATTAACTAACATTCACTAACAATGAGCAAATTTGTTACAGTATTTACTAATCTTCGTTAACATTAGTTAATAAAAATACTTCATGTTCATGATAACTCAGGTCCATTAAATAATTTGATCAGATACAACTTTTGATGTTAATAATGCCGTAATGTTGAAATGAACATGAACTAAGATTAATAAATGCGCTTTAGAATAATTAATTATTAGTTCACGTTAACTAATGTAACCCTACTGTAAGATGTTACCTGTATTTTATTCTGTATTTCTGCAGACGTATAATAGATGGTAATGATATATGGTACTTTAGATCATCATTGGTTTAGTGATTTGACATTTTATTTGACAATTTTTGTGTTGTAAAACATTTCACATCAGCTTTAATAGAACTTGAGTGAAAAATCTTTTTCATGTGAATGTATTTGCGTATGAATGTAATGTAGTTTTACATATAAATTAGACTATTTATTTATAAATAAATACATAATATTGCCAGTATATCAATAATGAGTAAATTTTTTGTAATTCGAAAACTTCTGTGTTCATCATGACACAGACAAACCGAGAGAGAGAGAGAGAGAGAGAGTTTTAGCTCAACCTGTCCTCCTCTCCTCGCTGTGGTGACCTGAGCTTTCACGGGTCAGTAAATGTGGCCTGTGTGCGTGTGAATGTTACCAGCTCTTATTCACATCACTGAGCCCTTCCTGACCACTCTGTTTACCTGGACAGGTTGCTGTGGTGATGCGTAAGCATACATCACCCCAAGCACAATCCTAGAATTTTACAATGTAAATTATTATCATGGAGTTCCTAAAGAGAGGGACTGTGAGCTATAGTGTGTGTCGTGCTATGGACGGCGTCGGGAAACTCACCTAAACCAGTTTTATATACTATAGATGTTTTCTTTTCACAATATTGTCTTATAGAAAATTAAAATCAAGTGAGATCTCTTGACACCCCCCCCCCCCCCCCCCCCCTAACTAAAGACTAAACCGTCCTCTTACATTATTATTTCTTCTAATAATTGTTTACTAGAAAAACCTTAGAAATTGCAGCATAATTGCTCTCTGTTTCTGCAGGTGGCGATCAAGGTGATAGATAAGAAGAAGGCCCGTCAGGATTCATACGTTTTAAAAAACATGAAGCGTGAACCCCGGATTCACCAGCTGATCCGCCACCCCAACATCGTCTTGCTGCTGGAGACGTTGGAGACGGAGAACTGCTACTACATGGCCATGGAGCTGTGCGGAGGAGGAGACCTTATGGACCGAATCTGTGAACGCAAGCGGCTGGAGGAGAGAGAGGTCCGCAGGTACACCCGCCAGATACTGTCTGCAGTGGAACACCTGCACCGACACGGGATAGTTCACAGGTAATCAGCACACACACACACACACACAGAGAGACATGCTAAATGACCAAATTACACCCATGAAATGAAGTGTCATATTGTCACGATCGCTAGCTGAGAAATGGGTGGATCCAAACGCAGCAACATGGTAATCAGGGCAATCCAAATCGTCGTCATCCATACAAGAGTCAAAGTCCAAATAATCAGAATCGTAGTCCTCCATGCCAGTGTCGAAAACCATTTAATCAGTGAGATAACAAATAAACAAAACAAGCAGGAACAAAAACGAGAACAGACTTGAAACCAGACCTTAGCGTTGACGAGTGACATACAATAATGACTCCGTGACATGAACTAACACAGACCAAGTATATATGCACAGACACTAACAACATAAATGGGAACAGCTGGGTGCAATCACAGGTGATGGGAACAAACAAGGATTATGGGAAATGTGGTTCCAGGATGAATGGAGACAGGAAAGAAGAGACCTCTAGTGGACACCCAGTGGAAACAACAGACACTGTGACATAACCCTCCCTCTACGGAGCGGCTACCAGACGCTCCAAGACCCACAAAAAACAATCAAAACAAGAGTCCAGGCGGGAGGTGGAATGGTGGAGAATCAGGGGGAGGGATGGAGGGCCAGGACCATGAAGGGGAACAGGAACAAGGGGGAACGGCTTAAGCGGCGGCCAGGGCGAAACAGACAATCCATCGGGCGGCCAGGGCGAAGCAGACAGTCCATCGGGTGGCCAGGGCGGTGAAGACCCCTCGGGCGGCCACGGCGGTGAAGACTCCTCGGGCGGCCACGGCGGTGAAGACCCCTCGGGCGGCCACGGCGGTGAAGACCCCTCGGGCGGCCACGGCGGTGAAGACCAGGGTGAAGCCGACCACTCGGGCGGCCATGGCGGTGAAGACCAAGGCGGAACAGAGACAGACCCTGGCTCAGGAACTGGAACAGACACCACCGGCTCAGGAACTGGAACAGACACCACCGGCTCAGGAACTGCAACAGCAACAGACACCACCGGCTCAGGAACTGCAACAGCAACAGACACCACCGGCTCAGGAACTGCAACAGCAACAGACACCACCGGCTCAGGAACTGCAACAGCAACAGACACCACCGGCTCAGGAACTGCAACAGCAACAGACACCACCGGCTCAGGAACTGCAACAGCAACAGACACCACCGGCTCAGGAACTGCAACAGCAACAGACACCACCGGCTCAGGCTCTGGAACAGCAGACACTGGCTCCGGCTCTGGAACAGCAGACACTGGCTCCGGCTCTGGAACAGCAGACACTGGCTCCGGCTCTGGAACAGCAGACACTGGCTCCGGCTCTGGAACAGCAGATGTGAAGTGGACAGTCTCTGGAACGGCAGACATCCTGTGCCTCCTCCATGCATGCAGTACCGCCACCGCATAAAAGAGGAAGACCGCTCTCTTGGCCGTGGCAGGACTGATGGTGGGCGGCTCCGAGACAATCTCAGGGATGACAGCGGGCTGCTCGGAGGGGACGGCCTCCGGGACGACAGCGGGCTGCTCGGAGGGGACGGACTGCGGGACGACAGCGGGCTGCTCGGAGGGGACGGACTGCGGGACGACAGCGGGCTGCTCGGAGGGGACGGACTGCGGGACGACAGCGGGCTGCTCGGAGGGGACGGACTGCGGGACGACAGCGGGCTGCTCGGAGGGGACGGACTGCGGGACGACAGCGGGCTGCTCGGAGGGGAAGGACTGCGGGACGACAGCGGGCTGCTCCGGCACGGCCACTGGGACGACAGCGATCTGCTCAGGGACGGTCTCCGGGTCATTAAGGAGGCAGGAAGTCTTCCTCCTCCTCCGTGTTCGATGGCGAGGAGTAGGCTCCGGGCGGGACAGGAACAACGGTGAAGGGAGCTCTGGGTCGAGCATCACCGAACCATGGTCGAAGGAAGACCGAAATAGAGACTGGGTCCGGGGCTCACCTCTAGTACTTCCTCCTCTGCAAGCTCCACGGGTCCCCGAAAATCTGGCCAGACGCTCTCCTCTAAAAGACTCTCTTTCGTCAAACGAAAGGTCTTTAGGAAAACTGAGCGTCATGGTCTCCTCCCTTTGACGGACCACAAACGCAAAAGTCTGCAAAATGTTCATGCTGCTGGATCCATTTGTTGACGGAGTCATTCTGTCACGATCGCTAGCTGAGAAATGGGTGGATCCAAACGCAGCAACATGGTAATCAGGGCAATCCAAATCGTCGTCATCCATACAAGAGTCAAAGTCCAAATAATCAGAATCGTAGTCCTCCATGCCAGTGTCGAAAACCATTTAATCAGTGAGATAACAAATAAACAAAACAAGCAGGAACAAAAACGAGAACAGACTTGAAACCAGACCTTAGCGTTGACGAGTGACATACAATAATGACTCCGTGACATGAACTAACACAGACCAAGTATATATGCACAGACACTAACAACATAAATGGGAACAGCTGGGTGCAATCACAGGTGATGGGAACAAACAAGGATTATGGGAAATGTGGTTCCAGGATGAATGGAGACAGGAAAGAAGAGACCTCTAGTGGACACCCAGTGGAAACAACAGACACTGTGACACATATGGAGTGTTAGGGATAGTGGGGTGGATTGAGAAAGGAAAACGCTGAGAGGGTGCTATACTGTATAGCAGATTCTAGTCTGTAAAATAATGAAGTGCCGTGTGTCATAGATGAGAGAAGTGTGTGAAAATGGATGAAAGCAAAGAGAAAGTGTGTGTGTTTGCCGGTGTGCTTGGTTATAGTCTGAGGATACATTATCAATGAAAAAAAAAGAATAAAATTTGTAAATAATTTTAATTTTACCCGACGTTTCACGGCTTAAGTCTAGTTCCCAGACTAAAAAGCATGTTTGCGCTGTTTTAACTGAAAGCAACTTGCACTGGTATATCTTCAAATATTTCAGTGCCATTGTTTTGTCTCAAGATGCACACCAGTAATGTTTTTTTCTAAGGCAAGTTTATAACAGCTAAATGGCTTAAATGAACTAAGGCCAAATCCTAGCTTAATCTTAGCCCTGTCTGTGAAACCGGGCCTTATAGCTTTTTGGTTGCACTTTATTTTACAGTACGTGTACTTAGTGTTAAATAAGAAAGTACTGGTTAATATAAGGTAACTACATGGTTAAGGTTAGGTTTAGGGGTAGGTTTGGGATTAGTACCTAGTTATTACCTAGCTATTGTAATAACTATAATAAGTACATAGAATGTACATGGGTAAAAGGACTGGGAAGGTAAAGGAAAAGTGCTACCAATTTTGTTTTAATAAAAAGTGTGTCTGAAAATAGGTGAAATCAAAGAGCAATGTGTGTGGGTTTAATTAGCTATAGTTTGTGGATACATTTTGGATTTGATAAATTATATTAGATCATTAACACAATAAATGATTAATAATACAAATGATATTAAACATTTCAGTTAATTTTTTTAATTAATTTAATATTTTAGAATTTATTAGTCAAATTTCTATTCCAATATAAAAAATTATAAATATATCTAAAAAATGAATACATTTATTTTAAAAACACATTTTGTTGTTTTAGAGGTATAGGGTAAGAGTAAAAAAAACAAAACAAAAAACAGGCTAAAGTATGTCCTGATTTATACAAGTAAATGTATGTGTGTGTGTGTGTGTGTGTGTGTGTGCAGTTCTTTGGTTTGCCAGTGAAGTCTAATTGAGGCAAGAGTGGGAATGTCATTAGCTTCTCATGACATCATCAGCCAGAGCCACTATGGTTAACACATCATTCACTGACTTCCTTACTAATGGAGTCCCAGGATGAAGCTTCATAATGCTGAGGTCGCACACACAATCCACTCAGTAAAGAGCCTTTTTTAGAGTATGTCAAGGATCAAAGGACGTACATCAACCTACACGCCACACACACACACACACACACACACACACACACACACACACACTTGACTACCCGCCGCGTTAGTCAACATATACAGTCCCTATGGTAACGAAAGGAGCATGTGGGTTCATGTCCATTTTAGTTCAAAAGTTCACTCACTTCAAATGAGAATAATCAGCCCAAAATCAAACTATTTTATCAACTGGCTCCACAAACACTCTTTATAAATTTAAGCCGGTCTCTGCTGACCTCTCTGTACACACTAATAATTCCCCCGAAAAGCTCAGTCAAACTGCTTTCCCCTAATACACTGTCAGAGAACTTTAATACTGGCAGATTTTCAGAGTAGTCTTTCAGCCTTTTCTTTTTTGGACATTTTAGGGACAGTGTCAGTATGTGTGTGTGTGTGTGTAAAGGAACGTTAGGCCGCCCATTGAGCTTTGAGATGTCAGCCATGTCAGTAAAAATGGAGGGAAATGAAAATAGCTTTGAGGGCTGTGATATTTTTATAGGCTTTTCATATAATTTCATATTAAATGTGAGCGTGCGGTCGTCAAAGTGAGTGTGAGTGTTTATTATGAAGTGGAAAGAAAGGGAGAAAGAGGGAGTAAGATAAAAGGAAAAGTAGAGCGGAGAATGTAAAAGTAAAACTTGGCAGAAGGACTGAACATCCAGGACCACCAAGCTGTGATATCACCAACAATAACTCTCGTAGGTCTGTTCTTAGTACAAATCCCCTTTTAATTCTCATTTTTCATTACATTTTATGTTCTGCTAGAGGTTCTTGGCTGATCATGGAGGGAGTTGATCTGAGTTTCCTATCAGTTGGACCCACATGTGTGTTTGCATGTTTATATATATAAATGGGGTCCTAAAGTCTGAGACCACTAGTAAAAATGCAGCCATTTTGCACCCCCCCCCCCCCCCCCCATGTATTACATTTATATTATCATCATTAACTAAAACTATTAAAAAAAATCAGTATTTAAAATAAAGCTGAAATAAAATAAAATATAAATATTAGATGAAAAACTTAAACTTAAAAACGTACGATTTGTTTTTAATAAAAATTACAAAAGCAAATAACAAAATTACTTATACATTTATTTTAATAATTAAAATAAAAACTGAAAATTGAAAGATAAAAGCTAATTCATTACTATAATAGCACTGTATATAATTAATACTAAAATGAAACTGATGAAAACAATAATGTTTTTTTGCTCAGTTTTCCTGGTGAACAAAAAATAGTGCCAAATCTTACCTTTTTTTTTTCTTCTTCTTGCAACATTGGTAAGTGTTCACAATCCTAAAACAGTTATTTCAGATTTAAATCTGAAAGGGAAAAAAATACCCAGATTTTTAAGTGTGCTATCAGAATTTTGCACCCAACTATGTAGGAGTTATTTTTAATGAATTAACCTCCTTCATCTCTGAATATTTTTTTTAAACTAGGGACTTGAAGATTGAAAACTTCCTACTGGATGAGCACAACAACATTAAGATAGTTGGTGAGTGTGTCTCGCCTCTTGCCTCTTTTACATAGTATATGTACATCATTTAATATGAGAAAAGTTTTGTCAAAGCTTTCTACATTAATACCTCTAAGAATAAATATGGTTGCAGTAGTACACACAAATGCAAGCGCACAGGAAGAACTAATTTACAATTAGTCATTTAGCTAAACTTATCACTTACCAATGAGAAATATCATAAGTAATAGCATCAAGCAATGTCTCTTTCATCCTTTTATCCGTGTATTTAATTTTTGCCTTCTGAAATCTGATGTTTTTGTAATTAGACATTCAAAAATAATACCATACAAAGGAAGAAAAAAACAAATGGAAAATTAGTTTATTATTCACAGTCTGCTATTCAGTGTCTGTATCAGAAACAGTGGGCAGTTGTATATTCATGCAAGTCCACTAACATGCGAGTGTGTTTGTGTGTAGACTTTGGTCTGAGTAACACTCTGAAGGCAGATTCTCTCTCTCTGGAGCTTCTGAACACGCAGTGTGGCAGCCCTGCTTACGCTGCTCCTGAACTGCTGGCCCACAGGAAGTACGGCCCTAAAGTGGACGTGTGGTCTGTGTGAGTCTTCTAGAACTGGCGATCACATATAATCTCAGCTGATTTTGGGTGTCTTTTTAATGCGGCTCTGTGTGTTTCTGTGTTTATGCATAGGGGTGTGAGTATGTTTGCCATGTTGACCGGCACTTTACCGTTTACGGTGGAGCCCTTCAACATCAAGCAACTTCACCTGAAAATGGTGAATGGAGAAATCAGTGTGATACCGTCGGACATCAGCAAAGGTAAAATGTATGGCAGCGGTTATTGCTTGCGCACCATCCACCTCTCCATGCGACTGCTCCTGTTACCAGTGACATTTCTTTTGTAATTTTGTCCGGCTCAATCAGACAATGTTGGGCAGAGTTACTGTAAGTGACCTCTGCCAACAAAACTATGAATTATGGTGGGGACTTTCCATTCACTTTTTTATTGACATTTACTATCTTCTATTATCCTCTTACCTGAAACTATTGGCTAGTCCATGAAGGTGATTTCAGGTTTTATGTGTGGAGATTGATCCCCATTATATACACTACCATTCAAAATGTTTGCGTCAGTAAGAGTTGGAAAGTGACAGTAAAGACAATTATTATAATGTTACAAAAGATTTCTGTTTAAAATAAACGCTGTTCTTTTGATCTTTCTATTTATCAAATAATACTGGAAAATGCATCACTGTTTCCACAAAAATATTTAGCAGAATTAACATAATAAATGTTTCTTGAGCAGCAGATCCGCATATTAGAATGATTTCTGAAGGATCATGTGACACTGAAGAGTGGAGTAATGATGCTGAAAATTCAGCTTTTTTTCATCACAGGATGAATTGCATTTTAAAATATATTAAAATCAGAAAAATAAAGTTATTATAAATTTGTGAACGGTACTGTATATGCACACACCTATATACAGTTAAAGATTCATCCCTAAGGAGTTCTTCATCAGGTCCGGATACACAGAAAGAGAAAAGAGAATTAGAGAAAAAGGGTTGAGTGCAGTAGTGCATTTCGAAGTGTCCTTCCTTCTTCCCAATCAGATTGTGAGATCATCTGATCCAGCACATTAATATTAATCTTCATGAATATTAATAACAGAGTATATTCACCAATCACAAAAATAGATACACTACAAACATGATGACGCAAAATGTCTGCTAGTGGAACAGAACCCGGCTGGGTTCCCCGATTCCGTCGCGGGTTACATTAGATCATCGTGAGGTAGTTTGTACATTACGTATGGTGAATTGCCTCCTGTTTCTCTGAACCAGCTCATTGTTTATTAAAAAGAAAAACATCAGAGTAATGAAAGTTACAGATGCAATACATTTGCAGATGCAGCACTTTATAATCATGTCACTTTGTGTGAAAAGTGTCACTTTGGATATCATCTGCTGAATCATTTCATCATTTCAAAAACATTGAAAGTGTGTTCAATGTTATGCTGGATATCATTTAGCATGATTATTAATAGTATAAAATAAACATACACTGAAAAATGGTAACACCTAAATTACATATTTTTTTTCAAGTCAAAAATTATATTTAACATCACTGAATTTATACCTTTTTATGTGTTAAATCAGGCAGAAATAGCTCTTTAAGCTAACAATGAAAAGCTTAGTTATGACAGTTCACGTCATGTCTGGCAGTGACGTGACTGTCAGCTGATCCACGTCTACCTGACGCCGATCACTGTATACATATATAAGCTCCTTCAGTATTATCAGCAGCCATTGCGCTGCTCAGGAGCGAATTACCCTCCTCCATCCCCAGCTCCACCTCTTGTCAGTCAGGATTTGGCCTTCAGATTCCCCTTTGAATCAGACTAATTTCTTGAATTATATTTGACATTAAATTATGTAATACATTAAGTTCTTGCCCAGAACCGAACCATACCTCCAATCCAAACTGTATGCTATTTGTCAATCATCTTAGATGATAGTGGTCCTGACGGAAATGACTGTCGTTGAAGTATGGTGGAAATGAATTCTGATTGAAGTTTACGGTATGCCATTTTGTGTGTTTTGTTGACATCCTGAGGCTGTCTGTAATGGCACTCTAAGTGAATGAGTAAATGTGATCGTCACTGTCTACTGACACAAACACTACCCTCACACACACAAGGCCAGCGCAGTGCCAAACTGGCACTCTGATCTGAAGAGTCCCCCCAGATTGAGAAGGTGGCACAGGGGAGCAAAGTGCTTCGTGAATCTGATCTGCCCTTCTGTAAGAGAAACCTTGAGAAGTTCAGTCTGGGTCGGACACACACACATTCACTCACTCCTCTGACAAATCAGTGTTGAGATCTTCTGTGTAAGGTTAAAACCGAGTTTTGAGACTACTTTAGCAGTGTCAGGATGTCAGTGTCCTCTCTCTTCTTTTCTTTCTAGCGGCTGTACAGTTTGTCTTGTCTCTGCTGGAACCAGACCCAGCAAAAAGGCCAACAATAAAAGCAGCAATGGAGGATAAATGGTTGAATGAGGGTTATGCCAAGAGACCCCTCCATACTGTAACTCATAAAAACAGGTACCTGCTAAATGAAAGCTTATGCTAAAGTTACCCAAAGGAACAGATGCACAAAAGGCAGACAACTTGAAACCATTCCCTGATATGTGTATATGTGTGTTCTTTGTTGCTTGTTTAGGCTGCATCCAGAGGATCTAAATTCAGCTGTGCTAAACTACATGACTGAATCTCTAGGTTACGGTCTTTCTGATATCATCCACACTGTCATCAGTAACAAGCCGTCTGCCATCTTAGCTTGCTACCATATACTGCTGAAAAAACTCAACAGGCATCAGAAAGTTGTGAGGACCATGAAGGTAAAAAGATATATCAACCATTTATCAGTTATTGACCATAACATGAGAATAATTATCAGTATGTATATATTGGTGCATGCCTAAATACAAGTATATTTATCAGCATTTCTTGTGTCCTCCATCTTGGAGGACAAAACTCAGTTTTGGATCACAGCTAACATGTCAGTCATTGTCTTCAGAGAGAAGAGAACAGCGAATGGAATCTTCTGAATAAAGGCTTGTCGAGAGGGAGAAGCAATGCAAGTGCTAAGAGTCAGCAACAGGTGATTTGTCCTTCTATATCCAAGAATTTCATCTTGTTTCGTAAATACTCACGGACACACAACATTTAACACGCTCTTCCTTCACTAGTCTCCTCAGAGTGACACAGCCAACGAGAGGAGCTCAAGGCAGGCCAGTAAGACCCAAAGCAGCCAATCACAGGACAGAGATGCCCAGACTGGCATGAAAAGACCTGCGGAGATCATTAGACCAAAGCAGCCAAGCCTAGTGGACAGAGCAGATTCCCCCACCTCACTGCCTGTGGACACAGCGAATGAGATTGCCATACTTGTGGAGACACATGATGGACTGATTCCTAAAGGTAATGCACGTTTATAGGAACGATCATTTTTATAGAGTGTTGCAGTGATGATCTATTTTTGTAGGCCAACCCGGAAGTCAGCATTTTTTTTACATCGGCTTTTAGATTATTGGATAAAATAAGCTCTGATACCTGCTAAAGTTCACAATGGTTACACATTTTAAGATTCTTTTAGGAATTTTGAACCCTAAATACAATCGGCAGATGTAAAAACCTAAAGTTAAAGCCCGTTCACATAAGGATGATAACTATAAAGATAACGATAAGGATATAGTTCTCAAAATCGTTCTCAATATTAAAGAATAGCAGAGTTCACACTAAAGCTGTAACGATTACGGCACAGAGAAACGATATCGCTGGAATCACTTTCAGAATGAGTTTATCCAGCTGATGAACGATAAAAACATAGACAGCCAATCAGAATCCATCCTGCTGTAACAAGCTCGAGCATTTAAAGTGACAGACAAACACGCACTTAGAATAAACAGAACGATGTAGTTTGCTGGTGTGGAGGCTAATATAGTTATCTTTATACTTATCGTTCTTGGAGTGAACGGGGATTTAGGCTATAACGAACTACACCACGGTCACATGACTTCAACGTCAAGTTTGAGATAGAATAGTTTGCAAGAGTGTGAGTGTAAACACATTGAGGCTGTGAAAGCTAACTAGTGAGTAGATGAGTTTACCTGTTTGGCGTGAGGACGTTTAATGGCCCACACAATCTCTGTAGTCCCAATTACGGTAGCCACTTGTTAGAAACTGCCTCCATCAAATATTTTTTTACCGTTGTATTTTATGTCAGAATAAAACAGATAATAAGATGATAATCACAGATCTTTTTTCAGGCATTTAACCAAAAACCCATTCAAAAAACCCATTGACTTAAGGAAAATGGAACCAAATGTGCTCACTAATTCTCACTAATTCAAAGATTAATTCCTGCAGAACTCTACAATGCTATTATCATTTGTTCAATTTTGAAATTCACATAATGCATATTCAGCTGACCGAAATTGTTTATGTGTGTATTTTAGTCTCAACGTTTGGTGAAAAGGAGATGCTTCGTGTCTCACCCCCTAAGTGTTCCTGCAGAGAGGAGAGCGGCACCAAACTCTGTGACTCTGCCCCTTGTGATGCCACTGTAACCATAGACACCTCTAGAGACTCCCAGACAATGAAAACACCAATCAAACCACATGATCTGAGACCGGCTTACTCTGACAAATATCAATCTCTGGACTGTGAATATCAGCATGATGACAAGTTAGAGAAGTTACAGACGTTCTACTCCGAGAAAGGGCCTTCTCCCAGAACGGGACAGCGCTTTAAGGATCTATTACTGGCCATTGAGGAGAAAACCTACAATGCTCGCCACCTCAGCGCCATGGAAACCACAACACAAACCTCTCCTTTACCGCGACTACGACACACTGGGACGCTTAAAGAATCCGCACCTAGAAAAGTCACTTGGGTAGGCTTGACGCGCCACACAACGGCTGGCACAGGCTCCTCGTCTTTCTTGGTGAATGGGTCCAAACCGCCACTGTTTCCATCTCAAAGACAACAAGCTCTCGTCATCAAAAACCTGAGACATGGAAAGGAGAAGAGGAACGTGGGAACGGGAGGGGGAGGAGGGACAGGCATCCCCAGTAATACAGCGAAAAGAAACTCCATTCAGTTGCGAACGGCTATACAGCGCCGAGTCACGGACCTCAACCTACCAATGCTTCCGTCTGCTTTACATAACAAATCTGACAAAAAGACAGAAATACTCAGAATGGATTTTGGGTGACATTTGAGGCTTTCTTAAAAAGAGTACTCCAGGTTTAATACAAATGAAGCTTGCTCGACAGCATTTGTGAATTAATGTTGATTACCACAAAACTAATCATTTTCATTCATCTCTCATTTTCTGTAAGACACAAGACAGGCAAAACTTTAGGTTTTTTTTCATGCACTGGTCAGTTTTGAGATTTTGTTTTTCTTTTGCTTTCATAACGTGTCTTATTTCAGACTAGTGGAAAGAAAACATCTAACACATTTACTGGACATGTTTATTTTATTACACTTCTATTATTTGCATCATACAATACTTGTCTTTTTTTTTCTGATGCCCTGAGCTAGAAATCTCCACTTCAGTAGCTTGTACATGCACCCAACTTAGTTCTATCCTAATTCTGAAGGTTTTTACAGTGGATTTATATAAAAACATTTTCCTAAAAACTGATTTATGGAGTGATAAAAAAAAGAGATATCCAAAATCCCCACAGTATATCGACAAACTGAAACAAGAATGTTGAATCTGGCTTTATCCGTTTCTGTTTTGGAAATGTATGCAAATCAGTGCATATTTAAATAGATAACTCATTTCCATATTTAAAGAGTACATTAAGACAATTGCTTTGTATTATACGTTTTCTGAAATGTTATGTGATTAATCAATCAAAAGTATGGTTATTTCTAATAGTTTTTTTTGTTGTTCTATTAATTCCCTATATTCATTCACTTTCATTGCAAGTACCTCTCTCTCCAATTTGTTTTTGTGGTAACATTATGCCGCAATTGCCTACATTGTTATCTGCTTGAAAAAGCAGTCAACATCTCTTCTTCCCATTACCTCCCCTCTTGCCCACCCTAATCCCTCGGTCCCAGGACAATTTGACTACTCTTAATTGTCTGGATGGGATTTGACTGATACCCATTGTAGGTTTTAAGCTCCTATCATGTTTCTCGCTTATTGAATGAATGCATCTCAATGGCATCACTCAACTATGCCAGTCGGTGCCAAAGGATGAGGATCCAAAAGACAGTTTATTGAGGAAAATAATTGAAGTATTTTACCGGACGCCTAGAATTCAACGAAGTAGAAAACTAATGTTCAGGAATCTGGAAATGTAATTTTGGTACGTCTTTTTTTAAAACTTGTAACTTGTTACAAATAAATTGACAGGATACACAATTCTGGACTGCTTGCATAATTGTACTCACCTAATTAAGCTAATGTTTGAGTATTTGAGGTGTGCCTGTTTTGTAACGTGTTTGTTAAATGACCAACTGTGTTGTGGCTGCTCCCCAATGGCCAGAAGGGTTTTGAATAATGAACATGTAAAGGAATCTTTCCCTCTTTTCAACTGGTGAGGAGCTCATGAATTATGAACACTTTGTTTTGGTACATGATATGGTGCTGAGGGGGCTTGGCCTTTGTGTGTGCGTGTATAGATATGTGCTGGAGAGAGATTGATCCGAAGTGAGTGTGGCATGTCTGCGCCTCTTCTCAGACTTGTAACCACATAGTTCCCCAACTTGTGGACAACTAAACACCCTGAAATCATATAATCCAACTTTTTTCAATTTGATTGCATTAAGTAACAACACATCAAACCAAGCAGCATCTGCAAACAAATGCTTTTCTTTTCTCAGAATTTTCTTTTCTAGCATTTTTTTTGCAAAAAATACTTCTAACCCACTTTGACGTAATGGTCAAAACCATTAAAACGTTTTTTTTTTTTTAGTTTTATTGAAAGAAGGCTGTATTTTTTTTAAAACTGTAGTTTTGTGAAATATTATTACAATTTAAAATAAATGTTTTCTATTTTAAATTACTCAAACATGTAATTTGTTCAATTCTGTGATGCGACGCAAAATTTTCAGCAATCATTATTACGTCAGTCTTCAGTCACATGATCCTTTAGAAATCAGTTTGAATAATACAAACGTTATCCTAACATTTGACAACTACAAATTGTCCATATTTTTTCAGTCTATTGTTTTTTAAAATATGAAACATACTAACCTTCTTTTTAGGAAATTATTTTGAAAAGCGTTTAAGCTCAATTTCTTTAAAATATTTTACTATATAATGCAATGAAATTCATTGGAACTGTGCAGGCTTTCATGTCCAAGAGTATATGAACATGTCCAGCAATACATCACCAACCAGTGGCCTGACCTCAAATACACCAATGACATAATGTCTGGACATTACCAGGGTGCTACCATTAACTCCAAGACAATCCCATCTGTCTCTGCTTTAATTAAACACACCATAGAAGAAAATAACAAATATGTACCACCTGAGTGACTTAAATGGAAGGACGCTACAGGGGCATCTTACTGTGCCCGTCAACCTACTGATGAAAAGGCACTTCACCCTGAGTTCCATGGGAATGAATATGTGATGGGCCTACATTTAGATTTGCTTTTTGACAGAATACACTATTAGGTGTTTGTATATCCTTGAATAGATTTAACTTAACACAATAAGAGCCAATGCTCTACTGTTTTAGCTACAGAAATGTTAACAATTTATTCAGTGGACTGTGTCAAGGTGACCAGGCACCTGTCAAGCCCAATCTTGCATTAAACAAGCCCAAACTTGCCTAACACCAAAGATAGTGTATAAATCATTAGTCGAATTGAAAAATGATTCACTTGCACATATTCCCTGACTTAGGCTATTTTTACAATAGTAGGATGTTTTAATGTTTTAATTTTAAACAATTCTGTGAGGGAAAAAAATATATTTTTATTTATTTATTCTGTCATTATATAATGTAGACTGAAATGCCTCAATGAACGTGTAATTTGAAGACTAGGCCTATTTAAAATATCAAACTATCTCAAACACTTTTTATTTACAAAACACCGCACAAGTCTGCGATAAAATAGCGCGACAACTTCAAACCCCCACGTGCTTTGGGAAACTGAAAGGTCGCGCGGCGCGGTGTTTGAGCCGTTATTAACCTCGAGTTCATCGTCACTGATGTAAGCGCCGTTAATCCCGGTTTGAATAAAATATGAATGCCGGGGCTTCTGGGTCAAGCAGAAGTGACACCGCTCGGTGCTAATAGTAACCCAGATAAAACTTAGCAAAATGTACAACTGCATGAAAAAAATACAACCATTAGTGCACGAGGCGGGAAAACAGCCACACGTCCCCATGTTCGAGGATGATTTCTGAGTAACGTAAGGTGCTGCTGAGTCCTGACTAGCGTTCCCCAGGAAAAAAAAGGGCAATACACCGGGCCTCTCCGGTTTCTAATGACGAGCATGCATTATTGAGCGCGCACTCCCGGGCAGGACGGCGCGGTCCCACTGGAGGTACCGGGTCAGCCACGCACAAAACGGACCGCGCACCAGGAACATTACACAGACACTAGCGTTGGTTAATTCATGCAACCTCCGATTAACTGTCAGTTTAAGACCAGGATCATCCCGCGAAAGTGTCCTAGCTAACCCTCAAACACAATGTAACAATTATGTAAAATAGATAAATATATAGGCTATATATATATATTTTTTTTTTTTTTTACTATATGGTTTAACAATTCAGAACAGTTTTGAAAAGGATACAATATATATTGGTTGCCACAGCTCAATAAGGTCCCACAACAGGGTGAATGCTTATGGCTAACACTTTTGTAACAATTTGTCTTCATTTTTTATAATAGGCCTACAGTTAAAACTAATAGTAGGCCTTTACTGGTATTATAGCTATTTGATTGGTGTGAGAAAAAGTGTGAATGTAATGTGGACAGCACAACTAAAAAGAGGTTAGAAATTACTTTAACTTTAAGTGTTTATACTCTAAAAAATGCTGGGTTGTTTTAACCCAATTTTGGGTCAAATATGGACAAACCCAAACGTTGGATCAAAAATGCAATTTAAAAATTTAACCCAACGGCTGGGTGTGTCCATATTTTACCCAAAATTGGGTTAAAACAACCCAGCATTTTTTAGAGTGTAATATCGCAGGTAAAATCACAAAATAATTGCAATAGATGCCTATACACATTTAAAAAATATATTATCACACGCTAAAAAAAAAACTATTAAAATATTTTATCTAGTTACTTCCATGTCATGAACATTAAACTACACCAGTGAACACTGAACAGTTAACATTCAAGTGTGTTACTGAAATATTAACATACAATCTCAGGAAGTACTTCAAGTAAATATTAGGCTATAGGGCATAATGTCAACTAGATTCTTTCAAAACTCTTGGATACAATTTTCTATATTCAAAAAGAAAAAGTGCGTTTAACCAATGAAAAATGACAATTCCATGGTTTTATCAACCAAATCAGCAACGCAACAATACTTTTTGTAAGGGCTACTTAAAGGAAACAAAACGTTGGTGGTGCACTATTTTGTGCCCGAAACACAGATGCAGCAGCACTGAGTGAAATCCTGCCTGTCCTGAGACTGGGGTGTCAAAATCTGCAATAGGACAAAATGATACCATGGATACACTTACATTTAATGGGGCAGCACAACAAGATAATGTTACAACATGGCTGGATTTTGTTTTACAATATGCAGATGTTTGAGTGTTTTTATCCCACTTTAGATTAAAAAGGTATACAATTGCTTGTTCTTGAAAGCATCACACAAATGCAGTTATACAGCAGTTATCCTGCCACCTGTATAGCTCGAAAACAATCACATTTAAAAGGGATGCTTACAGTTTTAAAATGTATAATAATAGTAACCAACAAAATTTATGCATCAAGCAGCCAATCTGACAGTAGCCTCCCCTATCGGTATGTGCACTAATAACTTGAAATGTGCCAATTTGTAAAGTAAATTTGACCCTCAGAGGAACAGACTCCATGCAAAGAACGTCAAAGTTCTATCACATGCAAAGAAAAAAGCGCCATCTGCTGGCTTTAAAAAAAAAGCTTTCTGATCTAAATTCTGCATTAGTGCTCTTAGCAATGAGTGTCATCACACCGTTCTTTAACAAATAATATATTGCAAAATTGTACCGGACAGTATTTAGATATTGACATTACAGTAAATACAGAATTAACATTGGATATAACAAATTTAAGTATGTACCTTATCCATGTCATTTCTTGATTCATGTGAAATGGGAGGTCTTTGTAGGATGAGAAATATGTATCTCACCGTATTATTGACGTTAAAAAAGTTAAAGCAAGAAGAACAACGACAATACAATGTTATAACAACATGGACAGGCTGTACATGTTTAAACATTAATCGATCGGTTTCACTGACTGGCTCTCATCTCATAGAAACAGAACATATGGAGGCATGAGGTTTCCAGAGTGAGAGTATGTAAACCACATACACAGATATATACATACAGTACATATGCACATACAGACAGGCACACTTCCAAACATATATACATGTATATGTATATATATATATATATATATATATATATATATACACACACACACACACACTACATTCAGCTCATGCACACTTCTGGACACAGACACCCAGTGAAAGTGAATTAAAAAATCCTATTACCATCATACAAGTCCTCCAAACCAAATACGTAGACAGACAAAGTAAAGGAAAATGAGAGAAATAAAAAGACTAAATGCTGGAATGAGCTTGACGCAGGCCATGACACCTGTTGTTTGCAGGCTTAACAGACATGTTGAACATGGTGGCACACAGACTAGTGCTTTTATCGTGTTTAAAGAACGGAGCGAGGTTTGACTCGCTGACTCCAAGTGCACCCTCTCCTGGACAGGGTTTGAAGCGCACTCTTCATTCAAGCACAAATAAACTCAATAAAAGCTTACTAGTGGAGCAAAACAAAAAGAGAACTGAAAAAAACACACTGAAAATCGGCATGCAGACACACCATCACCAATGTAAAAAGGAAACAAAAACAAAAAAATATCTCAGAGTAGTTATACAAGTTCGAATGGTCAGATGAGGTGGTGGTTTGAGCCGTGTGTAATATTATAAATAAACTAGTTGCTTGTGTTCACTGTAATGGAGTCAAAACAAGTCATCTTTGAGGTGGTTTAAATTTTTCTTATGTCATTATTACAATTACGGTATATATAGTTTTAGAGATCAGCAAAAGCACCATAGTTTTAGATAAGCAATTGACATCCCTGTTCCCTCATACACATAAATCATCTTCATATTAACTGAAAATTAGAGTTTTCTTAGTCTTCTTATACCGTATATTATAGAAACGTAATTCAATAATGCCTATTTTTGCTTTCATGACCCCCCCACCCCCATTTGAGGCCAAAATTAAATGTAAATAAAATCTTCAAATCGAATAAGCTGAAGACATTCATCACTTCCTATGTGTGTGTCCATCATCATGTGGTTTGCTACATGTGATGGAGCGTGTTGGGAGTGAGTGTGACTCATCTGACAGAGAGCGTATAAGTGAGATTAACCATTCAAGGCTCCTAGTATCTCAGCTGAAAAGCACATTTCCTTAGGAAACAAGCGAAATCCCCAGCTTCACGGATACCACACAACCAAACTGTCAGAGCGAGCAACACAATACAGTTCTTTCTGCGAGGAATGAGCTCTGTTACACAGCTGCAAGTCGAGGCACTGTAGATCCTGGGCTCAGTGGGTCCTGTTGTAGAGCTGCATTTCTGAGCTAATGAGTCCCATTGTGTAATTGTGTGTCTGAACCCAATATATCCTATGGCGCAGCTCCACCCCTGGGCACAGTAGGCCCCGTGGTGCAGCTCTGTCTCAGGGCTCGATGAGCCCCATGGTGCAGCTCTGCCTCAGGGATCAGTGGGCCCTGTGGTGCAGCTCCACCCTCTTGTTGATTGAGCAGCATTCTCAGAATAAGAAGGCGCGTTTGGTCAGTACAATTTGGTTTCCTTGCGTTAGCTGTGTCTTCTTGGTGATTGGTGAGAGTCGGCTAGCTGAAGAGTATGCTGAGATAGCTTAGACCTCAGCAGCCTTCAGGCCGATTTTCTCCTCGTCCTGTCAGTCCGAATTGGGCTTCTTCAGTGAGAAAGCATATATGTTAAAATGAGCACTCAGCTGCTTCACCTGCACAGGGAGACAGAAAGAAAAGATGATTAGAAAAAATTGAAAGCTAAGGATATTTACAACATTATATTCATTATATCATAATGTTCAATAAAGTTTATTAAATATTAAAGTGTTAATAATAATAATAATAACCACATATGTAATAATCATTAATTATAAATCAATTACACATATACATACATATATATATGCACGCACGCACACAGTCGTGGTCAGAATTATTGGCACTTTTGGTAAATAGAATCAAAGTCGTCTGTGAATCTGCATTGTTTATCCTTTTGATCTTTCTTTCAATAAGTTCACAAAAATCTAACCTTTCATTGAAGTAAAACTAACGAATGTTGGGGGAAAAAAAAAAATCACATTGAAGGTAGGAACGACGCCAAAGAACTAGCACTGATGAAAGCTGACTGCGTTGTCGCCTCGCGTCGGGGAAAAAGCTTCACTTGAACACACCAAAAGGACTACAGCTGACGGTCAACCAGTACGCATGTTCTGCGCCTGCGTGTAAATGAGATATGTGTCTATTTCTGCAGCTATATTTGTCTATATTCATCATTCAAAAAGGGAAACACTGCAGGCTCCAGATACACAAGCCGTAAACAAAGCGACGTATGCTTACCATTTTGAATATCAATCATGCTGATCACTTTCTTTATTCCACTCGACTCAAGTTATTATTAAAATATTTGCCCAGGAAAACTCAGGTAACGATGTAAAATTAGAACAGCCTTCTCTCTGTACGGTCTGAACTTTGCTCGCTGTTTTGCTATTATTCTCATCCACTAAACTGAACAGCCAATAAGAGTTCTCGCTCTCACCGTCGACCCAACGCCGATTCTACATGCAAAATCGGTCCAAATAATCTGATGCCGTCCGACTAGAGCCAACAGATGCAGAGCGCACAGGAAAAAACAAGTCGGCTGATGCTCAAAAACATCCCGACACGAACACGTTGGCCACAATCATTGGTAGACCTAGAAATTCATATGAGTAAAATATCTCTGAAGTATATTCCCCTTCATATTTACAATTTTTAGCACACCAGGGTGACTATTAACATGAAATTTTCCAGCCATGACATTCTGTTTCACAGGACAGGAGTATAAATAAGGGAACACAAAGAATTCCCTAAATCAAACCAAAGAATTTAGTTCTACAGGAAAAGATTGTTGAGCTTCACAAAATAGAAAGTGGCTGTAAGAAAATAGCTAAAGCATCTCAAATTCCCATTTCCACAATCAGGGCAATAATTAAGAAGTTCCAATCAACAGGAAGCATTACAAATCTGCCTAGAAGAGGACGCATGTATTGTCTTAATGCACAGTGAGGAGGATAGTTCGAGTGGCCAAAGACTCTCCAAGGATCACAGCTGGAGAATTGCACATCAAAACATCAAACAGCACATACATCACTACACGTTTCTTTAGGAGGGTTTCAAGAACAATCCTCTGATCTCATCCAAAAACAAACTCCAGCATATTCAGCTGTCAAACACTACTGGAACTTCAAAAGGGGATTGGGTTCTATATTTAGATCTGAAGAAGCTTTTTGGCAAACAAACATCAAAATGAACACAAACATGGGTCACTGAGGACAAAATTAAGGTTCTTCCAAGGCCACCCCAGTCCCCTGACCTGAATTCAATAGAGAACTAGTGGGGTGAACTGAAGAGGAGAGTGGACCTCATGAACCTCTGGAGAGATTCTGTATGGAGGAATGTTCTCTGATCTCTTTCAAGTGTTCTCCAAACCCACAAGGCATTATAGGAAAAAACTGTTCGTCGAGAGCTGTTATCTTGGCAAAAGGAGGTTGCAGAAAATATTCAATAAAACGGAGCAATTAATTGTGGCCAACATGTATTGGAGAAAAACATTTATTTCATAATGAAAAATATGAAACACTTTCATGCTTTACTTCAATAACTTTTTTTTAAGGACTAACAATGCAGAATTATTTTCACAGGCTTCTTTGTTCATATTTACCAAGGGTGCCAATAATTCTGACCAGGACTACGTAATTTTTTATATTTATTAATATATATGAAAAACTACGTATATGGAATTATAATTTGAATTTAAATATGAAACTTACTAATACCAATGATTATTAACCCGTAAAGACCTATACAGCCACCGGCGGCTAAAAATAACTATTGTTCTTTAAAGGGATTGTTACATGTAGTCAAAAGTTCATCTGGATATCTAGAATATCCAAGTAAAACTTTCTAAAGGAAACAAATCCAAACCTCCGGAGGATTTGTTTGAGTTGAGTAAAGAATTTTTTTTTTTTTTTTATCTACTTAAATCTGGTAAATTCATCCATTCCAAGACAAAATAAATGTAAAATTGGGAATTTTAAATCAGCTAGATGGAAACTTCAAGTTCTCCTGTTTAAAATGATATATGGCACTTGATGCCTATTGCTATAATGGGTTAGAAAAATAAAGAAAGGAACAGGCGAGTCAGGTGCTCCAAAAATGTTCTAGGTCTTTAAAGGTTAAACTAAAGGTTAATTATAATTAATTAAAAATATATCAATATAAAAAAAGATTCTTCATGACTAATTATCTAGGAAGCCGTCAGTGTGTCTGTACTCACCACTGATAGTCCATAGTGTATGTGAGTGAGGAGGACTACAGCAGTCCAAATGTACAGGACAGCCGTTTCACCATCATGCACAGTCCCAGATATCACTAGCAACACCACTGCGGTCATCGGCAACAACAACAAACTCAATGGCTTGCATCGAGTATTGCTCATCTGGCATACAATGAGCTTGCACTGAGAGAGAAAAGGAGAAAAAAAGGAGCATGTCAGGAGCAGACATTTGACTAAATGCTTCAACTGGAACTGAAAGGCATCCATTGTCATGGCAGGATGTCAGATTTCATTTATCGTGTTGGACAAGAGTCACTAGCTGAGTGACAAGACGAATGTGGAAGATTTGCTTTTAAAAGCGAAATGTAAAACCTGCAAAGGGTTAGTTGTGTTTTTCATTAAGAATAATAATGTACCCAACATTCAAGTAAAAGCTGCACATTTTACTTTCGAATTATCTTTTTATAAGCAGTGATACCGGTATTACCGGTGTTGTCATATGTCGATTAACCGGTGTAAAATGTCCTTACCATCACAACCCTAGTGTGAACTTGGATGGGTTAAATGCAGAGGACAAATTTCGAGTATGGGTTACTATACATCATGTCACTGTCCCTTTTCTGTCACCAGAGAGCTAGACTAGAGGACTGTGTAAACTCACAGTAACGTTGGAGAAGGCTGTTCCCACCATAAGATAAAAGATTCTGGGTTGCTGCTGGACAATGTCTGAAGGAGAAAGACTGATCCAAAGCGTAGACAGCACAAACAAGAGGACGGGAGAGAAAAACGGCAACAAGGCCTCATACACCGAACTGTGCTTCAGGGTGCTATTCCGGTACGCCCTTAAAAAATACAGAGAGAAACAGTGAGAACAGATATCCCCGTTCCAAAGCACACATTATTTATCAGAACATCAATATAGTACAAAGAGTCATTTTCTATGAAGTGCAATACTGTATGTTTTAAATGAGGTTCTGGAATGAAACTTACTTAAAGACATTGTAGAGGCTCATTGGCAATGTTACAACAAATAAACAAGCTGAAAAACAAAAAACAAATATGAAATCATTCTTTAGGATGTGTTCACAATTGTAGTTTAGTTCTCTTGGTTCTTTTGGTCTGGGCCAAAAAAAAAAAGATAATACATTTAGCCCTGGTTTGCTTAGCATTCAGTCATTTTTAACATTAAACCTAAAGAAGAAGAAAAAAGTTTGTGACGGAACATGGCGAACATCCAAAACAATGCTGTGTGCTGGGGTGGGCGATATGACCAAAATCTTATTTCACAGAATGAGAAATTAAAAATAAGAACAAAGAAGCAAATTGCAATACAATAGAGCAAAGATACAAATTAAACACACTTTACTTTTTTCAGCTACAGGTTTATTTAACATATAGTAAGAAGTACTACAGAAATTAAACAATCAAGTGTATAACAAAAACACTGCAGTCTTCACTATATGAACTGATTCTTATTAAAGATACAAAAGTGATTCAGTCAAGAGCAGCAAGTCTTTTTCCCTTTGTCTTTTGTTGTTTGATGAACATTAATGAGACAGACATGCTGCTGTCCCTTAAAGACAGAATGCACAGATCCAATTTACTGACACACATCCGGTTTTCACCCAACTGTTTATTTTAATTTAAGACATAACCAACTATGTTTACGTGAATACTCCAGACATTTTGACATTATTGTGCGTCTATCTGACCATTCAACCGCAATAAGACGAGAGAGAGCACTGCATTTGCGATTACATGCTGTCTGAGGAAGGCTTTTCTTTTTCACAGCTTATTAAGCTCAACATCAAGCATGATAGTAGTATATGATGGAGCTGAGAACTCGTGAAGAGCTTATAAAATATTTAAAGGAGTCAAAACAGCCGCAGGAATCCCTCCGTTACACATCTTGTCCTGTTTTTGGTCTGTGTTGCGTTCATATTTCATTCAAACCGCACCAGAGTTTGTTTGGAAGCAGACAGAAACCCATCTTTTCAGCGGTCACTTATTCAAATGAACCGCACAGAGCAATCGCACCAGGGTTCATTTTAATCTAACCAAACATGCCAAGTGTGAACACACCCATAATTTGTTATTTGTTAGTTTGGTCTGAGAGCCAGTGAAAACACAGCATGTGACATTTAACTGTAAGAGGAGCCAATGAAAGGGCAAAGTCCACTCACCAACAATCATAACGGTGAAGAAATCTCTGTAACGAATATTCCAAATCACGGGATTGTACCATGTTTCCACGCCAACCAGCGCTGTTACAAAGTACACGACAGAGATAGTCTGAAAAGAACAAACAAAACAAAAATGTCATTACAACCTGCCTGGCAATGCCTTTTTATGGTAATCATTTCATTCAAGGATCAATAGAGTATTAATCTATTATGTGTGACATGCTCATAAACTAAAGTTTACCAGCAACAATATTATAAATTTAAATTTAAAATGCACTACCATGCAAAAGCTTGGGGTCTTCAAGATTGAGTTTTTTCAAGAAATTAATACTTTTATTCACTTTTAAGGATGCATTAAATTGCATTATGTCAGTAAACACTTTTATAATGTTACAAAAGATTAAATTTCACAAAAACGCTGTTCTTTTGAACTTTCTATTCATTGAAGAATCCCTATATCAATGTTGAAAACAGAACACCAAATCAGCATACAAGAATGATTTTTGAAGGATCATGTGACACTAAAGACTGGAGTATTGTATAGTAAAACCTAAATGTTTAACAGTTTATATTGTAACAATGTCACAATATTAGTGTTTTACTGTATGTCTAACTGTAAATAATCACAGCCTGGGTGAGAATAAGCAACTTTAAAAAACAAAATCGTACAGATTTTCCCAAAGTTTTGAATAGTAGTGCATATATTAATATAGTGAATTAATTAGATATTTTAATTAATATGAATATTATATCACATTAATATTGTCTTACGTTAAATATTATATTATTCAATATATATTTTGTAAAACAGAGTTTTCTTTTCATTCAGCTTATCATCAGGTCATATTAAATTACCACTTGACTGATGTCGTAGCCCCAGGGCAGGAACAGAATTCCAGTGTTGTACTTCTCCCAGTGAGACAGTATGAAGGAAAACAGGACAACCCATAATAGATAATACAGCGTCACCACGCTGACGCCTGTCTCACCCCGTCCAAAGACAGAGTACACTGTAGCGACGAAGAACACGCATGCCCAGCTGTCCAGGCCATGGTCAAATAGTTCACCCAGCGGCGTGCTGGAGTTTGTTCTGCGGGCCTGTTTTCCGTCCACACCATCTGCATGCACACACACACAACAAAAATATTTAAATCACATATGAATGTGTACACATCCGACAATCTTGCTACCACATCAGCATAATGTTTCAGAAATTCTCTGAAAAGAATATTCACAGCCCTACCCTTAGAAAAATACAAGCTTCAGCAAATTTGCTACATTTTCATATGCAAATGTGTGATTTGGGGCTGTATAATGGTCAAATGTTCCTGTTTTGGTCATTTAGTGAGTTATTAATGTATACAGCACACCTCAGCAGGTTCATAAATGTACGCAGGTGGGAGAAAAAATATGATTTTTGTCAAAATGTTAGACCTGTGCATTAGGCCCTAGTACAAATGCACCCTAATAGACCTAATGATGTTGATATTTTAGTTTTTCCTGTGTTAACGAGAATTGTGAATTTTTTTATTGTTTTTGACAACCTTATTAGCAAGAATGTGTGCCTTAAATAAAACAAATGAATTAATTTTGAAAATGGATTCCCAGACATTTAGACCGCAAGTTGACAGAAGAGTCATTAACATTAGTATTATTTCAAAAACAAAGACACACTCACCTAAGGTATAGGCCAGGAAGTTGAACAAGCCAGCAGCAACCCAGATCCAACTTGGCACATGTGTAAAACCATCCCCTGTGCCACACAAGAACACCCACAAAATAATGAATCCCATTTGTAAGTAGGTACTCAACAAGAGTGACAGCTTTACACTTTAAAAGATATTGAAATTTTATAAGGGCTGGGTCTCATGACACAATTTTCACACTGTCAATTCGTTTTCGATTCACAAGCTTCTGATATAAATGAATCGGATATATATCAGGTACAGTACATGGCAAATTTTCTCAAACTCAAATTATGCTGTAAACCCCAATATTTGATATTCTCGATGCTGTTCTGCAGTACTCCATTATGCACCACTGTTTGTTGTTAGGATGACAAAAAGTTACATTTTTAGGGTGGTCCGCCTCTGCGGCCTAACAACGCTTGTCAATCAGATCAAAGGAGTCGTTCTTAAGTTACTGTTCACAGAAGACGAGTGAGAATTCCAATGCGATGCTTAGATTTAGCCATGAAAGAGTGTCGTAAGATGTAAGTAGCTAAACATTTAATATTTGACAGCTGTTTAACGATAAAAAATGTTCAGCTACCGACAGTAATATCCAGTGATGCAAACTATTTTTTATGAAATTTCACCGTTTTTAATTGAAAATATGCCGCTATTTACATGAGTCATCCAAATCATAACTGAATTTGACAAGACACGAAACTATTACATATTACACATTTGAATAAGACTGAATGTGTGCATATTTAAAAAACAAAACAATAATTATTTAAATAGTTTTTTTTCATAACAATAAACCTGAAACTTTTAAAATTCGTATTTCTTTATTTTGTTAAATCCCTATAAATCCTTTATTTAATTCCTTTAAATAAACCAATACGGAATTATTGGTGGTTTATTTAAATATTACGATTGAATGTGTGGGAGACATGATGATACAGTTGGTTTATTTATCAACTGAGAACAGAATAGACAAAAATATTAAATCTTGGGATTTAATAATTAAATTAAGAATTTAAATTGAGTATTTGAGGGTTTTTTTACCCAGTCCTAACTAAAAATGAATCCTTTAAATAATTTGTTGTAATTTATATAAAATATACACAGCGTTTAATTTAATATACATATTTATTTAATCATTTATATAATTAAGTACAAATTAACTAAATATTTTAAAGTTATATTTTTCTTTCTTTTTGGTTCATTTATGAATAATTAATTTAACTTTTCAATGCTACACATCAGTGAAAATACCATTTTGAGAAAAATACCACTACACAAATGTCACACTACTGAAATAAGTAGTTAAGTTTGTAGTATCACTACTTCTTTTAATTATTCACTCCACAACACTGAATGTACAGTGTGTTTAAGCTCTGTAATGCAATGTGAATGATCTGGGAATGTGTACAAATGTGGGTGTGTATGATGACTAGTTGATAATTGTAAGAATGATGAGCTGGAAGTGAGACCTTGATCCTTGCCATATAAAAAAATATTTTCTCTTATCATTGTACATCATCACTAATTTAGTAGGTTATTGTTGTAATCATTACAAATATGTTAAGGGCTCCAAGCTTTGAGGAAGAGGGCATAAACCAACAATACTTCTTACTAGTGCATCAAAACCATAACAATCATACTTTTTTATTGACCTCACCTGAGGCATAAAAGTTAAAGTCGAAGAAGGACAGCAGGGTGAAGGTTAGTACCAGGAACATGAACCCTGTAAAGGTGATGAGGTTTGGGGCAATCCATGTAGGCAAAACCTGAGACAGAAAGAGAGAGAAAGAGAAATGAGCAAGTTGCAAACGGTCTGCTCCTCCTCGCAGGTAATCAGATCCTGACGGAACATTCATTAATGTTGCATATATGCATTTCAATGAAAGCAAAACACAGCGTAATGTTATGCTTTGATGTGAAATACCACTATACATTTATGGATTCAAAATATTTTTGATAAAGATTGACAATAAATCCAACAATTTAATAACAATATATTATAATATAATTACAATATTAAACATTATAATATACACTGATGAGCCAAAACATTATGACAACCTGCCTAATATGCTGTTGGTCCTCTGCGGTCATGGACTCTACAAGACCCCTGGAGGAGTCCTGCAGTATCCCCATACGCAGCAGAGTGCCATGCACTGTGTTGTGAACTTGTGACACATTCCTTCCATAACCATAATTAAAATTGTGTGACTTGTGCCACAGTGGACCTTCTGTTGGCTCGGACTGGATAGCCTTCGGCGGTTCGACTGGATAGCCACCCTGTCAGCGGTTTGTCCATTCTCAGACCACTGTGGGCAAATTCTCCCCACTGCTGACCAGAAGCAACCCACACGCCTTACTGTTTCAGAGATACTTTGACACAGTCGCCATGCCATAACAATCTGGCCCTTGTCAAAGTCGCTCAAGTCTGTATTCCTGCTCTTTTCTCCTGCATCCAACACATTGATTATTATTACTGATTGCTTGCCTCCCATCTAAATCTACATATGTGGCCTTGTTAGGAGATGCTCAACGATATTCACTTCACCTGACTGGTCAATGTTTTGGCTTATCATTGTATAATTTAAATATATTATGATAAAATATATTTTTGTTTTGTCATATTTGAAAGGACCTTTGTGTATGCTTACCATAATTTCAGTCTTGAGTTTTGATGGATCCATTATTTGTGTAAATAATACATTATTGTTTAAATAGTACATTTAAATAATACACATAAATAAGAATCTGTCTGGTGAAGTGATTATTATTATCACTTTCATATGAGGGACAGAATGCCCTTGTGGATTCTGGGTAACATCCAAAAATGACAATCATGACTCGAGCGTTCTCACCTTTACCACTGAGTTCCAGAAAGGGTGCATGACGTAGATAGAGAGGGGGTTGGAGTCCACGGCACTGTACTGTAAAGAAGAGAAAGACGACAAGATGTGCAGAGTAAGAAACCACAATAACACCCAGGACAAGGAGCGTGAATGCTGAAAAGTGCTAACAACAGAGTGTTTCCGCTGACTTCAGATGAGGATATTAAAAATGGCAACTACATTATATCCCCGAATCTCTAAGCTTCTGCCAAAGTGACTGGCACAAATGGAAAATAAACTCTAACCTCGAGACAGTTTGGATTGGCTTTAATGTATAATACCTATCATATATGAAACTCTTCACTACAGCACATTATAATGTGTGGTATGATTCAGGGGTGAAGGCAGATCACTTTTCAACTGCTCCCCCAGCATGTGTTCCCTGCGTGAGGTCATACTTGGAGCTTAGGGGAAGGGTGGCCATTGAAGCCTCGAAAACATCTGGATCTCGGAAGGTCTGTACCAAAACCAAAAAATATACTAAAATGCATATTATTATTATTATCATCAGTTCAGTTTGCAAGTAAAGAACAATTTAATATCAGAAAATGAATGTATACAATTTAACACAATATTTAATCAATTCGTTCAAAAAAAATTATAGTGTCACTCTAGCATTTTATAAAAATTGCATATTATTTTGAGATACATTTAGACAGTGTTGAAACAGGGGTTATAGGGTTAAAAATAAAATTGCACAAGAGGGAGTATGTGCAAACACACAGAGCATGAATAGCACCAACTCAGTAATCCTAACAGCACAAAGTAAATGAATACAACTTATCAGACCAAGAGACATTACACCAGGAGACGCAGAGGGTCAAAGCTACTTTCATTCACATATAAACACTCAGAAAAGCAGAAAACTCTGCATCACACCCAGGAATTCAACCTCTCAAGTCTCAACCCCTCTAGCAGTTCCACACCCTTTAACCACACTATCCTGTTCAGAAAAGCCTAACACCATCATGAACCTTGAGCAACCAATACTGATCATCTTTTAGTGTCCAATAACAGATATGCGAAAATGATTAATAATTGTTTATTGCAGTTATTAAACACAATAATAAACAATCACCACGCAATAAAAACATAATATGCAGTGCACTATGAGAATTTCAACAAAAACAATATTGTTAGTAGTTGTTGGAGATATGAGCAGTTATATATTTTTGAGATCATTGTTTAGGCCCCAGTTTATCTTCAAATGCATCCTGCTTCAAACAAAACATTAAATAAGCAAGCAAGTCATATTTTCAGCTGTTTCTTGTTGAACACAGCTGTACATAATGGCATTGTAGGGGGCTATTAACTAGAGATTCATTAAATGCTGGTCACTTATAGAACATACACTACCGTTTAAAAGTCTGGGATGTATAAAAAATTGTTTTCCAATGTTTTTGAAGGGAGTCTCTTATGCTCACCAAGGCTGCATTTATTTGATAAAAAATACAGTAACAACAGTGATATTTTGAAATGTATAACCATTTAAAATAACTATTTGAATATATTTTAAAATGCAGTTTATTCCTGTCATGGCAAAGCTGTATTTCCAGGATCATTCCTCCAGTCTTTCAGTGTCACATGACCCTTCAGATACCATTCTAAAAATGCTGTTTACCTGCTCAAGAAACGTTTCTTCTTATTTCCAATGAAACCAGTTCTCCTGCTTAACATTTTTGTGGAAAGCACCCATTTTTTCAGGATTTTTTTGAAGTAGAAATCTTCTGTAACATTATAAATGTATTTGCAATCCCTTTTGATTATCTTAATGAGTCCTTGGTGAATAAAATATTTTTTCATCTTACTTTTGAATAGTAGTGTTAGTGTATATCGATTAAAAAGTATAGATTAAGTGTGAGTACTGGTAAAAAAAAGAAAGAAGATAAAAACAACGATCTGTCTACCACAGCCCAGGAGTCAAGACACAGACTAAGCAAGCTAACATGCACTGGAGAATTTAATGTGATAACGTTAAACTATAATGATAATGATAATGATGAACACAAGTCACAGGTCGTATGGATAAACAAAGAGCATTGCTTGTCTATAGGAGAGTGTGTGACTCGCATGCAAATAATGTCCTAACCATAGATCCATGTTGGAGGCGGAAACAGTAGCCCATCCCTTTACAATTCAACCCGGTTTACAAACTAACCAACATAACATAGTACGTAGGTCAACTAAAAAAAACTGGACACTGTGTACTTTTACAAGCTGGACACAGTCGCCTAATGTTTAGAAATGAAGATCTACTTTCACTAGCGGTTTCAAGTCACTGTAAGTTACCACACCATTGAATTAACCGGTTATTTCCACTGATAGCTTAACGTTATAACGTTATATGTTGTACCTTCAAATGTTAAGTATAAACAGTAACACTAACGTTAATAACTAAATGATGAATCAATTCTTCTTACAAATTCGAGGGGAAATATACAGTTTATCTTTAAAGGTGACAATAAGCAGCAGTTGTCCTTTCTAGAGAGCAGCACACACCGGCAGACCTCATGCTTTCATGATAGCATTAACAGTCCGGCACAGCTAGCCGACACCCTAAAGTCCTACACTCTGGCCAGAAAAGAATGTATAAGAAGGGCCTCACCTTATATTTATCAAAACCCGAGAGTTGCTCTTGCGTGACATAGTCGTAGAGAGCCATGATGACCGCTGCACGGCTCTGAGACTGACCGAAATTCACCACCCGTGTCGGGGCTCACAGTATCCGCAGTGCTGCGCGTGAGCGGTGGCTGTCCTGTCTGTGGCGTGACGGCTGAAACTCCGCCCACAATCCAATGTGTTTTTCAAAATAAAAGCAGATGTGGAACTTCCAGTTAACAGTGACACAATTTATACAGTTACAAATATATTCTAATTCTAAATATAACAATCTAAATTAATATAAACTAATATAAAATAAATATAAATATTATTTGGAAAATATTTAGTTTCTATTCAGTTACATTATTACGTTATTTTATTTATAGTACTTGTACATCATATTACCGTACTGGTTATTTATTATGTATTACACATCAAAAATATTTAATTAAAACTTTTTGTCGTTTACCCAGTTTTCTCTAATCTTTTCCACTGACTGACCCCCCTAACACGCCCTTGCAGTCCTGCTGAGGGGACTTTTAAATCCCTGTTCTCGTCTACATGAAACATTTACAAATAGCCCTACAGACAGACTAAATATGCACCGTAATGAGTAGGTCCACTTTTTAAATTTAAATTGCTCTATAAGCATATACCTTAAATTTATGGATACAAAATGTATGGATATTTAATACATTGTTTTTATTGTAAACGGAATATTTAAATTATGTATGAACACATGGCTCACTTATGTTTGCCTTTTGTTCGATATTCACTATTGTGCAAGGCCCCTGTTCACCCACTAGGGGTCGATACAAATCTACGAATCTAATAAAAATTGCCACCTCTCAGTAGAAGTTTACATCTGTCATGCACACGAGTCACGATACGACACAGCACATACAATATATTTGTATATTACTGATAAAACTAATAAACTTCTCGTGCATTTATACTTTTTGGTATATACATCTGACAATTATTCAAATATATCGTTTAAGGTCAAAACTTATATCCATCCTTCTATGCTCTTGTGCTATATTGTGATTGTGTGCACTTCAGCAATGATAGCTTCCTAAAATGAAAACTGACTATTTTTTTCTGGCAAATCCAGAGTTTTTTTTAATCACACACAGTAATAAAAAAATCACAGGACTCAACACATTTATCTTACAAAATAATTTTTCTTTGCTTTCGTGGTCACAGGCAGCTCTAGAGCAAAGCCTGAAACATTATTAGGGTGCTGCGTCCTCAAATCAAGTAATAGGGACCAATATAATGACATGGATCTGCATTTATTAACATGCCGTAAAAAGTATCACATTTCAAATTGTTACATTTCTCTGATTAAGGTGCTTGGCCCCGCAATTGTTGTTTGCATAAACACAGATCACTTTAAGACAGCTATATGAGTAACAAGCCACATTTATTAGGCAACTAATGACAATTAAACAATAATTGTCCTACAAACATTATATTATGCATAAGATATTACAAAAAAAATTAGTAAATCATGTCACAGATATATATATATATATATTTAGATATGTTGCTTAATTATATTTATTGAAAATGTAACAAAGTCAAGTCCATCAAGGGTCAAGAAAGTAAAAACTGGAGGGGATCTTGCTGGTATTGTGAACTCTTAACAACACTATTAATTCGGTCGGCTACAAGCCTTTTTTGTTCCTCTAGCAAATTTAATCAGATTTAAAATAATAATGCTAGAGACATTTCCCTAACCCCAAAAGGTATCTTTTGACTTCTTTCACGTTTTTTTAGAGGGAAATTCTGTGGAATGGATTTTAACATGGTAAAACAGAGCTGAAGGCATAATCAAATTAGTCCAAATATTAAATAAATACACACAAAAGGGGTGGAGAATACGTCAAAGTTTGTGAACGATGGAGAGTCCATGCAGGCCTGTCAATCCCTGAAGAGCTGTCAGCTGCTTCATGGTGTCAGCGCACACGACGACTCTTCTTCCCATTAGGCTTGAGGGTCACCTTTACCACGAGTTACGGGGTATTCCTGTGGACGGGGCTTGTTCTGACTGTGAGCCTGCCGGAGGTTTTTTTGTGAGGGTCGAGCAAAGCAGGATGTCAAAGAGCGTGAGCTGCAGTCACAGGCTCCATCCTGGCAAAGAGAGGGGGGGAAAGTATGGAGATATTCTCAGCTCAGCATTATGACAAATCAAGAGACAAACCAAAAACAAAAGCTCTGGAAAATGCCTCATTTCACCTTATTTTCATCTATTTACAAATAGGCCAACTGATCCAATAGTCTTACTGACTTTTTCTAGTTGTATTTAGTAAAAATGAGTTCACCATGGTTACACTGTATTTGTGCCATGTACTGTAAATGTCATTATGTTTTGAAATAATGTTTCTTTAAAATATTCCTTAAAGAATAAAAAGAATAATCGTTTAAAAGATGAAAATAAATATAGTGAATGTATTACACGTTGTCATATGAACAGCCAGACATTAAACAGACTGATGGAAGCCTCATGAATCTATACATAATTGTACTTCGAATTAGATAAAACCAAAAACAAATAAACCAAAAATAAAGTTCACTGAGGGAGTCAGTTGTAAACGGCTCTGAATGATTCACCGACTAAGCGAGTCTGAATCACTAAGGCCAAAGAGCCAGTTCATAATGATAATTTTGTTCATGACAAAACTGCATATGGACACACTCATTTTAAATGATTGTCGCAGAATTTTATTTTACATTTGCGACCATTTTAGTCTTAGTCTGAAGCCCTGATATATCCAAACTTTCAATTTAGTTTTTTTGGGTCATTGTTTTTATCCTCTTTCTCTTTTTGTTTACCAGTACACACACTTAATCTATACATTTTAATCAATATACACTACCATTCAAAAGTAAGATTAAAAAAAATAAAAATAATTATTCAGCAAGGACTCATTAAGATAATCAAAAGTAATTGCAAATACATTTAAAATGTTACAGAAGTTAAACTTTGCTGCTAACCTCCAAGCCCTTGTTCTTGCTGATTGAACCCCTGTCGATTTGGCGTGGACTCTGACAGACGGCCTCCTCTTTTTGGCTGTTTTTCATAAATCTGCGGTTCACGATCTTAGTGATGCTGTCATTTCTGACCAGTGGCACCGCTGGTATACGAGACGGGGGGTGCTCCGATTTCTTTGAACCCACCAGTCCGACAGGATCCCTACGAGCCGCTGGAGCTCTCTCCATCGCCGGGTTGGTCTTCTCTCCTCGGCCGCACACGTTGCGCAGAAACTCCTGGACCAGACCGTACTTGTGGACTCCTACAGTTTTACGACCGCCGGGTTTATCGCTGGCGTGCGCCGACACTGAGCTCGGCCTGCTAGGTGTCGATCCACGTTGCGACAGAGCCCACAAACCACGGTCCTTAGCTCCATAATCCATCCTGGAGGAGGCGCTCAGAGACGAGGAAGAGGACAAAGAGGATGTAGTGAAGGATGAAGAGGATGGTGAAGTGGAAGAGGAAGACTTCGAGGAAAACGGAGACGATGTAGAGTGTCTGCGCTGTATTTTCGGCGAGGTGGAATGTGGTTGAAAGCGCTCTGCAGGACCAGGTACCCTTTCCAATGATGCTGACGTCTGCTGGGTTCTTGCGGACACAAACGACGTCACCCGGGGTGACCAGTGCTTTGCGGTGTAAAGACTTCGAGGGCCGTCGGTCTGTAGCCCGACTGTGGTCACCTGTGGTTGGGCTTGTGTTTGAGTTCCCGTACTCACAACACTCGCCACATTGCTCCCAAAATCCTTTCCTCTTTTCCTCTCTAGAGGGCTGGATTGCGAGGTTTGAAGCACACTGGCTGTAATTTCCTTCATGTCATCACTCAAGTTGGCTGAGACGTCCATGCTATTGAAAGCCAGGCGTGAAGGGGAAGCAATACTGGAGGTCTGAAGACCTGAACAGGATGTAGAACTGATGACAGCTCTCTCCGTCAAGTTTTGGCAGTCAATCGGCACGCTACCCAGCCAGTTTTCATATGCAGAGACCCAGTCTCGGTTTACAAGGCCACAGGATAAAGCATTGAAATGTGGTTCCTGGCTCTCCTCACACTCTTCCTCCTCTCCTGCTATTAGAGAGCTCATTTGGATCCTTTTTGCTGACGGTGGGCTGAAATATATACGAATGCTGGTCCTCTCTGGAGCAGTGTGGCTTCTCTGGGTCAGCTCCTGGTTTAGGTTCAAACCAGGGAAACTGGAAGGCATGATAGGGCAGTCCCAAGTCTTACAGGCGTCTTCTCTGTCCAGAAGGGCAGCTTCATGACTGAGGTACTTCCAGTTCTTGTTGGGTTTTGCAATGCCAGTTTTGAGAGTCATCCTGGTGGGAAAACAAACTCTATTAATTAATTAATTAATAAATCTCCAAAAAAAATGAACTTTATATATGAGATGAAATTACTCTGTGAAAATAAAAGAATCTGACCTTTCCATTTTTCCATCTTTTGTCATCTTATGTCTGGGAGACTGAAAGTGGGTTAGAAAGATTATTATTTTGCACTCATGATTAGCGTATTTTTATATTAAATATGTAAAAATAAATACTTGTAAATAAATGTCAAAAAATACATTACACACACACTATATGTATAGTATAGAAAATATTATACATGTGTGTGTATATATATATATATATATATATACACACACACATACACTCACATATACATATATATTGTAATATTTCATATCTTAAGTTCTATTTATACTATACTAAAATATTATATATTAAAACAACCTGTACAACCTGGAACTTTCAACAGAAAAATAGATCGGAGTGAATCATTTTTGAGACAGGGATTCCTTCTACGATTATTTAGGGATGAGCATTTTAAGATGTACAGTAATCACTGTTAGGGATTACAGAAAAGAAAACGCTTTGATTAAGAAAATAAAAACATTGGAAAATGTCTCTGCATTCCAATCCAGGCTTTACTTAACCCCATCAAAGAACTGTCACTGTCTACATTCCAATTTTATTCTTAGTATATGATAATGAACAGACAATTTGTTCAAAGGGAAGAATGAAACTGCTGTCAAATTGTAGGACATCAATATAAAAATCACGCTGTTTAAAATTAGAAGGTAACATCTAAAACCATTTATGCATTTGATCCTCTAAATAATGCCTCCTCATTCCTCTCTCTCCTGCTTTCCCTTGACCCTCCACAACGTTACCCCCCGTTTACAGTAAAGTAAAGTAAACTCCTTATTTGAACTTCAGCTGAGCCTTGATAAGTGTCTCTGTGGTCGCTGTGGTTTGGCTAAGCCTTTTTCAGAGTGAGAAGTTGTGATTGAAGCTGATGTCTGTGCTCCGCCTGCTGTCCTACAGTCCCAAAAGGGGATTAGCCTAAATTATGTTGCCATGCGGCCCTTTAACACACACAGGCTCACGGGACTGTCTCAGATCTCTGACCTCTGTTGCTTTAGGACATCTGAAACAAAGCCATTTGGCGAGTATTATGCATTAGTAGAATGCATATGTTTTAAGCTTAATTAGACTCATTCGTTTTAGTATTAGAAAATTGCATACAAGGGGGATTTCAATTATTTGAATTCAGACTTTTTATTTAATCAATAAAAATAAAAAAACATTAAAAAATAAAAACTAATTTTATTTGATATATTTATATGAAATAATACTTTTCATCAGTTTGATGCATCCTTGCTGAAAATAAAAAATAAAATCTCACTGACCCCAAACAGTAGTGTAGGTCATGAAAAAAATGCCACATAAATGATTAAACAATAACCATAAGTTTCAATTTATTAACACTAGTTATTGCATTAAATATCATTAACTAATGAAAACGTTTACAGCATTTATTAAAGTTAATGCTAATTTCATCAAAAACGAATATATTTGTAGCATATAAACAAACATTAATTAACAATAAACAAGTTTATTTATAGATTAATATAAACCTAAATTAAAGGTAGGGTAGGTCAGAATTGTCTAAAAAAACTTTTATTCAAATTTGTTTAAACTGTCTTTATATACCAATACATAATTAAAATGCAAGTACTCTGAAAAAGAGAGTATAAAAAACGGAGTGACTTTAGTGTATTTAATCTTCAATAAACACAGCTCATTAATTCCATTCACTTCCACCTAAAAACGGGTGCGCGACTGCGAGCACGTGGGCAGAGCCAATAATAGCGGCGGTAGTCATGGCGACGGAGAGTGACAGTCGCGCAAGCCAATCACTTGTTTCGTCCCGAATGGAATTAATGAGCTGTGTTTTTTGAAGATTAAATACACTATAGTCACTCAATTTTTATACTCTCTTTTTCAAAGTACTTACATTTTAATTATGTATTGGTATATAAAGACAGTTTAAGCCAATTTGAAAAAAAGTTCTTTAGACAATTCTTACCTACACAACCTTTAATACATGCTTAATACATGTGGTTCATTATACCTAATGCACTTACTAATGTTTCCAAATTGAACAATAATTATTATAAATTGTAGTTCTATGTAGAACTATGATTATAAAGTGTGTGTTACCAATTAAATAATCCCCCCAAAAAGAACAATCTTTGCTCTGACCTGCATTTTTCTATTTTGCTTTGCTGCCTTCGACCTTTCGCACTCTAGACGCACATGGTTCAGGTGTTCCAGCAGTTCCTGCCGCTCAGAGCTCCAGTTGCTCTCACAGACCTTCAGCTGTCTTGTCAGGTCCATGACTGCAGTGTAGGACTCAGCTAACAGGTGCTGAAGCTTCTCGACGTGGTCCTTCTGCAAAGCCGCATTCAGATCTGATGGACCCTTTATTCCTGCCTTCCCAGCTGGACCCTCCAGCTATAAACAAACACAAACAACTATAAAACCATGATGACGACTTTCCTGTGTCATAAAGCTTTTTTCATTTCCTGAAATCCCTAGAGGCCGAGAATGAAGAAAGATGTGATGACATGAGAACCAGGCAACAGGTTCATTGATGCTCTCTGAAGGGAATTTACACTGATCTTCTGGTTCTCACCCTGCTTATGAGGCTCTTGAGCTCTGTACACTCCACGGCCCACGCAGCTTTGGCGTTTGCAAACTGCCGGACGACAAACTGGGCTGCCCTGTGCTGCTCCCAGAGTTCACAGAACAGATCCTGCAGGGCTGTCCTCAGGTCTGACAGCAGGGCACTGCTCACCTGAGAGAGGAACACACAGGGCTGAATGTACACTGGGCAGCGGGAATTTCTGTCATGTGTTTGGCACGGTAATGGATATGACAATGTTGATATATTTGGTCTTCACGCCACGGAATAGATCTTCTGCTGCTGCTGCAGAGCAAGTACGGGACTTGCTACTGTCAATACACACTACATGCTGTTTTGAGCAAGTAAGACATGCTGCTGCTGAACAATAGCATACATGAATTAACCATAGCAGATCTATACAGGTGGAGTGTTTCTGAAAGCGCGCTGCACTGCTAAGGCAAAAGCTAATCATGTATTTGAAGGTTTAGCATGCAAGCTCATTGGCTACTGATACAGCAGGAACCAATCAGAGAATGATGTGATTGCAAGCAGGTTGAGTTAAGGACCTATTAGCTTGCGCCATCTAGAGTTTTATGACGGAACTTTGTATTTATCTTTCCCTGTTGCCCATTTTCAACAATGCTATTTGGCTAATCTATGCCCAGATAGCAAGCATGTTCACTATAGAACTACAGTTTAATTATGAAAAAGGCCATTTTTAATTAAGTTCTTTCAGATTCTATTTAATGCATACACATTTTATAGTTAGTGTTGTAACATGACTACAAAAAGTTTTTGATTCTATTATATTTACCTCATTCTTTTTCATACCTGAGTGTTGCATTTCTCTTGAAGATTGTACTTGCATGCTCTCGACTCTGTGTCCTTTAGAAGATGAATTTCATTCTGACAACAATACATCTGAAATTAAAAGATATTTCATATAACTGGGTGTTCTTGAGTGAAATAAACTTTTAATAGTTATTGTGTGAAAAATTATTTAGATTATTATTTTCATAAAATATAATTCCAACCCGAACAATTTCGCTACTAATAAAGCTTTTCCTAAATTAAGTGAAATATAGGACATACAGCACAATGTGTGAAAAATGTATAGATTATAGAGAAATTGTCTCAAATTTAAAAATATAGAATATTTTATTGTGCATAATTTACTCAGATGATCTCTCTCTATATATTAGCTCAAAGTATGCAAAGGGTGTGAAAATATGTGCAGTGTCAGTAACTGTGTATATTAAGGTTAAATTAATGGTAAACAACACATTTCCACCAAAAAGCATTATTAAACACAATACAAGATAAGCTGTGAAATATTTCATGTAAATATATGTAAATACTGTATAACATTATTATTGGGGCAAATTAAAGTGTTTTAGTGTGTCACAGGGCCAAAAGTTGACAAAGCACCCAACTAACTACTTTATTCTGTTATTTCAACTGCAAATAAGAAATCTTATAAAGACAATCTCATCAATCTCCATCAATTAAGATGCATGACCACAGCAGAAAATGTAGTTGCCCAATTTACCTCAAACATGTTCTTTCCGTCTCCGGCGGGTCTCTCTCCCTGCCGCCACTGCTGGATGAACCATCGGAGCTGCAGAGTGAGCAACACTAAGCTGTCCTGGTTACACCCATTTCCACAAATTTCTTCACATGAGCGTTCTTGTCTTGCTTGATTCTTTGTGTCCTCTTTCATTGCACTTAAATCTTCACCAAAATGTAATACATTATTTTCTGTAACAGGCCCAGAGTGCTCTAAAGTGGAGTTTGACAGCACCTCCAACTTTTCTACAAGAGCACGCAGCTGGGCTTGTAGCACTTCTAGTCCATTGGTCAAGGGACTTAACATGGGGTCCAAAAGCCATTGATGTGTCTTGCACTGATGATCTACTATCGTTTTGCTTAGGTAAGGGCTATCAGGATGGGTCTTATGGGCATTTGTAGGTGATACGCCATTTTTAGCTGGGGCTGTCAGGAGCTGAATAGTTGATCTGACAAGCAGCGCTTGGTCATGGATGGCAAGAAGACCTTCTAGATCCTTCACACCAAATGTGCAGTCGGACTTACATTGAGCTCGCCCATCTTCCTCTTTAGTCTCTGCAGAAAGCTCCTGTTCCCCATCGATCGGCCCTTCTCTGTGCATGTGGATAGAGTTCTCCATGTGTTCTTCCTCTGCACGCATCTGGATCTCCTGCGTATTATTGTGGATTGTCAACGCATCTGCTTTCTCTACACCATCCAGCACCTCCTCCTGCTCCCTCAATGCTAACCCTTCACCAGCCCCCTTCACCATCTCCTCTTCTTCCAAGCTTCCTCCTCCACGTTCACGCAGTTCACTCATCTCTGCCCGCAAACCACGGTTCTCTACCTCTAGTTCCACAATTCGACGACTCAGCAGGGTAGCTTCTTCTTCCACCAGCCGCAAGTGAACTTTGACCTCTGCTTCTCGGGTGTGGGAGGAGTTAGTGGTGCCCGCTGCAGCCTGGTTTTCATCTACATCACCGTAAAGAAGACGGTATTTGGCAAGCTCCTCCCGCATCGCCTCACTCTCCAGGGCCATCTTTGTTAGCTTCTTGCACATGAGCGCAGACTCCTCTTTGGCAAAGTGGAGCTGGCATTTCAAATCAGCACTGTCATCCTGCAGAGAACACAGGTGTGTTAAAATGGTTGGCATAATTTTAACTTGTACTAATACATGAACACAGCAAGGCCACCTTGGCTAGGATCACTATGGCTAACAGGGTTGTGCCACTAATAATTGAACTGAGAATGCATTTAAAAATCTTATTCAGCTCCTGAAGTGAATTTGGATGGATGGATGGATGGATGGATGGATGGATGGATGGATGGATGGATGGATGGATGGATGGATGGATGGATGGATGGATGGATGGATGGATGGATGGATGGATGGATGGATGGATGGATGGATGGATGGATGGATGAACACTAACCTTCACAAATCAATCGTTTACACTAATGTAACTTCCAACTCACCTGTGGAGAGAGTTTCTTTTCACTCTTGCTGGATGTTGATCTCAAACTTCTTCTCTTTAGAGAATTCTGTGAATGCACCATATCCATAATAAGTCTAAATACATTTTAACAGCTTATATAACAGCTTACTATGCATATTATGGCCATTGCAATTTGTCCCCTAAGATAATGTCCTCCTATGGGCATAAGTGTTCATTTGAGTAATGTTCATCATAGTTGTTATTTTCCATCATACCACTGTCCAATGCATTCCAATTTCCAATGAAATGTGTGACTGTAAGGAAAGTATGCATCTAATAAACACACTTAATCATGTTCGTGTGAGGTGGCAAGGACTCCAACTCCATAACTCCACCAAACATCCATACTGCTCCAAGTATGTCAAGAATGCTGGCTAGAGTCCGTCTATCTGTCTACTGCTTTGTCTGGGTCGCTCAAACCCTTAAAAGTACAAAGAGCAAAGGAGGAGCATGTAGTCTCCATATTATCTTTAAATGTTAAAAATAACCTTATTGATTCAATCCAAACCAAGACTGAACTGTCCTCATTTAACCGTAACTCCAAGATAAATGTCTTTTAAGAGTACAGATTGTTGCTTTTGAGATTATAAATCGGTCATTTATCTTGTGGATCAAGATTGCAAAAAGATTTTGGACCGGATGGATGAGTAAAGTGTTCGTATGTAGATCATCATGTTTCAGGTAGTATCGGGCTCACACGAAGCCTTGATAATCTGGTTGTAGCTGATTTGTTCGGCTGGTAAGGATCAGGAATGGGCAGCAGCTGTCTGAGCTGAGCTGCGCGGATCCACTTCTAAGCACTGAATCCTGGATTAAACTGAATGCGTGCCGTTATTAAAGACCTACAGGCCTTCATTGCCAATAAAAAAATTACTTTTTTCTGTGCATTACGTTGGTATGATGGTGGCAAACACTTTTTTCATCATTATGAGGTAGTGAAAGTAAAGAACACGCCTTCTTCCTAGTATTTTTAGCACGTATGTCGTAACTGCACATCATAAGACCCACATTGGGTTGGACAACGACAAGGATCTCCTCTTCAGATATATTTTTAAGTGGCTGCTTTCTTACTCTCTCTTCACCCTTGTCTCTCAATTGACCCTTTTTTTTTTTTTTTTTTGCTCTCTTCTCCCCCTCATGCATCCACAAGTGAGAATGACAGCTGTGGTTTGAATTCAGACCCTTAGATCATTCTATGCCCTACCCAAGCAGTCAGCTGTTGGTTACACCCACTACATACAGTTGGGGTAAAGGTCAGATTGTAATCCTAACGGCATCATGAAATTAAGAAACAAACAAGAATAGCTGTAAAGTGATAGAAGTCATACTTATAGTGATATAAGGGACATACTGTATATAAAGTACGTGCAGTATTTTAGCATTCAAAAGTTTCGGGTCAGTCATTTTTTTAAAGAAATAAAATTAATTAATACTTTTATTCAGCAAGGATGCATTAAATTGTTAAAAAGTGACAGTAAAGACATTTATAATGTAACAATATATTTATATTTCAAGTACATTTCTGTTCTTTTAAACTTTATATTCATCAAAGAGTCCTGCAAAAACACTGTGTGTGTGTGTGTGTGTGTGCGTGTGTGTGCGTGTGTGTGTGTGTTTCAGGTGAACCCTACATTATGGGGACAAAATGGGAACCAAAAAATTGCCCCACAAGGACAAGGTTTTCGGATATTGCCATCATTGTGGGGCATTTTTTTGGTTCCCATGAGGAAAACAGCTTATGAATCATACTAAGTGATGTTTTTAAAAAATGTAAAAATGCAGAAAGTTTTCTGTGATGGGTATTTTAGGAGTATACTTAGTGTAAGGGGATATAAACATACAGTTTGTTCAGTATAAAAGTAATTATGACAATGGAAAGTCCCCATAAAAAATACAACGTGTGTGCGAGTATATACAGTGTGTGTGTATATATACCATATATGTATATGTATATGAATAGTATACATATACATATATATATATATATATATGCACACCAAAGTTTTTGTGGTCATAGCACCTGTGATTTGTCCATCTCAGCCTGCAGGACCTGCTTCGCCACCTCCAGATCCTGCAGCCGTTCACGCAACTCCTCGTTTTCCCATTCTAGCTGTGAATTTTTCTTTTGAATGGCCTCAAGTTCGCTGTGCAGGCGAAGGGACACACTTTTTGCCACCTGGGAAAACAATATTCATATAGAGTTAAGTAAACACACAGCAAACCATGTGTCATTGCTAACTATCCACAAAGACGTTGATGTTAATACGATAATGATCTCAAGCCCTTTCATTCTCTTGGGGAATATTATTAGACACAATAAGCTCTATTTAAAGAAAATACATATCTGATACTTTATAAAGTAACATTGCAAAATGAGGATTACGTTACTGTTTCAGCTGTGGTTTGTGACATTGAGGATGCGAGGAAGTAAAGTGATAAGTTAATTGTTTGGGATTCAATATGGGTCTGCTACCATCTCCCTCCTTTGCTATGCTTTGTTAAGCACTCATCCTGTAGATGCTCAAGGGGTTGCTAACATATGCTAATAATGCCAAGGGAAAACTGTTAGAGTGCATGTGATTTATGCCACGGCATTAGCGCATGACTCTGCTTTTCTTTTTTTATAGCACAGGCCGATTATTATCACCATTGAATTCAAGGAGAAACTCCACAATCTCGGATTTCTCTGTGAAAAAAGTAAGTTAATGATGAGAATGTGGAGTAGAGCAGACACTGAAAAGGATGCTGTGAGATATCGGGTTGCAGGACACTCCCGTGGGGGTTGTAGAAGACTGAATAACTTGATGGAGTGCTGGTGAGGACGCCGAGCAGCGATGGGCATACACTGGCCCAGTTTGTGAAAGGAGGGTATCTATTTCTCTCACATGCCTTTAAAATAGACTGGTCACGGACACACACACACACACACACACACAGCTGTGCTTGGACACTTCCCCTCTCAGATACTGTGGCTATAGCCTTGACACATATACCATACACATGCAAATGCACACACTCTCTCATTCAACCTTGATTCTTGAGTAATACTTCACATTGTGTTTCTACGAAATACAAAATAAAATGTTGACACTTAATTCAGTGCAAACAAAGGGCCTGGAAGAAACCTGAGGAATAGTCTGGAGGAGGCAGATTTCAAAAGAAAACGGCCATTTTATATGGGTCGCCCTGCTGTGTAGATTGGTTTTTAATTTGTAACGTTCCTACACAAAGCTCTGTCGCTGATTGGCTGAGAAGTTCAAACCAAAAAATGCTTATGCTGTGAGTGGCCCACCACAAATTACCGATTGTCTGCCAAACAGAAAACCAAGGGCTTTTCTACTCATTTTACCAGTTGGACCAACTCCAAAAGTAAAACCGCTCACTACACATGTCAAGCTATAAAACAAAGCGGAATTTTAACTCTCACTAATACAATTTGGTAACAAACCACAATGGAAAGATTACACAATCCATCTGAGTGCATGCTGATTCATAAAAACAGAGTTTTGACTCATATAGTTTTGACTATTAAACATTGAATTGGCACTATTCAGTGTTAAGCAATTTTGATAAACATCCTGTCCCGAAGAATGCCATGGACTGCATCCAAACCCTAACAGTGGTTTTCCTGTACACACATGCACCACTGTAGCTTAATTGCACGCAAATCATGAGGGAAATATTTATTTCATTACACCCTGAATGTCTCATACAAGTCCTTTCTCACACAAACACACTCAACATCAGCAAATAATGACTGCAAGCATCACATCCTCACCCTAATATCATACTCAAGTGTTCTGATAAGCTCGCCGTCCACCTGTCCCGTCTGGGCTACACGCAGGCTGCGTCTCTCAGCTTTCCTGAGTCGGTACTGCAAGATGCGACAGGCCTTATTGGCCTGTTCCAGCTGCTGTCGGAGTTCCTGCAGCTGGTAAACATCATCCTCCATGTACATGTCTCTCATCTCCAGCATCTCGGAGCGGAGCTCCTCCATTTCGTCCTGAAAAGACAGCCAAAAATGGTGTGTGTAAACTTCCTCAGTATTACTGTAAGACAGTATTGCACCTATAAACGTTTTGAAATGAAACTTTTTGGAAGTTTTAATAGGAAAACATGATAAAAATCGATGCATTCTACTTCAGTATAAACAAAGCACATTGTTTGTGACTAAAAAGAGTGTTTCTTATATCACTATTAATTTTGGCCTCCAACCAATTCACCCAAGCCAGCATTGGTCTTATTTCCAGTGCCAGCATGTTGTGCACATTAACCCAGAGAACCGGGTGCATGCCAAGAATGATGCACTGTCCTTCTCAGGGATGCATTGATGGACTTTCTGTTGACTTCTTGATTTCTACTGAGACACCTTGCACTTAATCAGACTTGTTCTCTCTGTGAACCCATCCTTCTATTGCATGTCAGAGACAATGAGGAATGACACAAGCCAATTAGCGAAAGTGTAATCTTCTAAAAGAAAGTAAATCTTATCTTACAGTATAAGCCATATCACGTGCAGTTTATTTTTGCTTTGTTTATGTGCCTGTTAAAATATTGTTATGTGTAGCAGACAATGTTAACACTTTAACAAGCATGATGTGTTCAGAAATAGTTTGTTTTAACAGTTTTAACTCAGAATTACTGTACATAAAAACCACAGGGGGAACTATGGGTTTTGATTTTGGTATATTCATAATGAAAGACAAATGCATATAGCAAATATTTTTAAATGCAATAAGTTCTCTTAAGCACAAATTTCTTCCTTGAGAAGTTTGCAGAATTAGTTTTATGTAATTTAAAACATGTTTTTGAACATTGTAACTGGTTTGTAACCTGTCCAAGGCAGACTACCAGCTCTAAATAGCTTAGGCCTATATAGATCAATCATCCAGCACATCATGTGACATGGTTTATGCTATATTGGCTCATAAAAGTCCAAAGTAGATGCTTAATAACTATAATCCATCGAAACAGGCTGTTACAGCAAAAATACCTAAAACACAAATAATGAATACATATTTTTTTTTTGTAATTGGGCATCCAGCCATATTATATGCTTGAACTCACCCTTGTACAATTTATGCAAAAAAATATTATTTTAAATTAATTAACAAACAAATAAATATATATATATCAATCAAGCAATCGATAAATCTCACCTTTAAATATTCATTTTCCGATCTTAAGTCGTCAATCTCTCTCAGCAGATCCTCATGCACCCCATCAGCAAAGTCTCCAGTCAGATCCGAAAATGCCACAGATGCGCTCAAGTTCAAGCGACTGTCCAGGGAAACGTAGGACCGGTCTCCAGGAGAGATGCTTCCCTCACCGAAGCCAAACCCAGGGGACAGGGTGGCATTCATCAGACCATCATCTTCTCTATGTTCTGATATTTGCTCAGCTAAACCGTCCATCATCTCTTCGTGGGTTCCTCTGTGACAGACCTCACCACACTGGGCATCAGTGGACTGCTTATGCTCCTCGGATGCGTCCGAGATCTCAGAGCTGCTGTCCGTGGAAGACAGTTTCCCGGTAGCACAGCCAGAGTCCTTACTCAGGTCATCAGACGTGATGCTTCCATCCGATAGCTTTCTTCTCCCGGATGATTTACTGCGATTGCTATCGGAGCGTTTTCTCGACTCTGGTTTCATCTCCGTTTTCCCAGCATGGATGTTTGGCGTGACAGATAATCCACGCTTTGGTTTCTTGGAGTGAATCTCCTTAGTCTTGTTCTGTGAGGGAGCTGCGTTCGCCTGAGGTTGTTTTGACGTCATGTGTTGCACATGATGCCGGTGGATTTGTCTTGACTGCTGGTGACTGACCGCGTCTCCTCCACAGGCTTTATCCTGCCCGTCCCGTCCGTGCTGGGATGAGCGTGCATTAGACTCAGGGTTGGCCTCAACTTTGGTCTTTGTCATCGTTGGCGTTCAAATATGAGAATCTCCTCTTATTCACCGTTCATTGCTTATGTGAAGAAAGAAAGACAATTCTATGTGTTTATGTTTCCAGGCAGTAATGAGATGAATAATGCCAGTAGAATCCTCTGAAGAGTTTGTGTGAGATGAGGAAAAGTTAAGGTAATCCGAGTAAAGCCGTTAGTCTTGTGGTTGAGTGAATATCTTTACTGTGTGTGGCCATGTGCCTTTAAAACTCCCAAATCTCCGCCCCAAAAACAGGAGCCTCTCTCTCTCTCTCTCTCTCTCTCTCTCTCTCTCTCTCTCTCTCTCTCTCTCTCTCTCTCTCTCTCTCTGCAATGCAATACACCCCTGCAATGCATATTTGTTGGCCTACTTAATTGAGTGCACTGTTATTTTTATTATGTATTGTTTCATTCACATGGTGGCCTAGGCTAATTAACATACCCATGACTGATATCGTAACAGTGTAATAGCTCACAAAAATCTAAAAAAATCTAAAAAGATTTAATGCTTGATTGATAACTAAAGAAAGTTAATCACAACTCACACACTTCTTAAAGGCACGGAATTTAAAAGTTTAAAAAACATTGCTCGGCTGACATCTAGTGGCTTCAAATGAAACGGGAAGATCAGCAGCAGTCTGAGAACAGCAGCCTCAGACCCGATTCTCCGATTCAGCCCCGGACAGACCCGATGTTAGGATGGCGCTGACGATCCTACCTTCAGCTCCCATGCCCCATCCCCACGACCCACCCCACAACTAAAATCTCCATGAATTCAAAATTCAGTTTTTTGGGTTTTAGTGAATATGTTAACCTTAGCCTACTCACTAAGCTATGTGCTCCAAAACAACGAAAAAAAAAAATCACATTTAGAAGATATAACCATTCAAAACAAACGCCAATATGGATTGTGAAATTATGGCAATATGGAAAATGATTTTGATCAAATCAATATGCATAGGCTACTTCTCATCTTTTCACAACTTCTCATTAGATGTGCTGTCCAATCAAATGCTCTCTAGAATCTAAAAATTATTTATCAACGCTTTGATATTAGGGCGTAAATAAGAAAAAGCAGGGAGAATAGAACATATTATATGAATCAATACATAGATCGCATCACACTAATATTTTAACACAAAAAAGAGGTAGGCTATCATGTCATATTTTGAATTCTCCCTGGACAGCAGTCATATTCAATCAAGGAGCGCCGCTGCCAGCCTACGGCGATATTTATTGTTACCGGTATTATGATTATAAATAACCCACATCCCTGCCTTTTTAGTACCGACCCCTTTATGTAACATCATATAGCCCCGCCCCTTCAAAAGGTTATTATCGTGCGTTCGTAAAGGGGTCTTCTTTCACAATAGGCTATTTCTTCTGTCAATCAACCATTTCCCCGCCCCTCTGCGTTTGGACCCGTTACTCAACCCTCCAATCCAGATTGTTGTCCTGTCCTGGCGAAATGTATCCGCCCCACTGTCAGTCTCTTCCCAAACTGGGCGCTTGTTTTCTGTCCCACCGGAGAAAGGAGCTATCCAGCTTTACAGTTTTGAAAGGTAACGCGACACATGCACAGTATACAGCTTGTTGAACAAGATATACGCTAAACGTCGTGTTATTTTGTGCTTTGTTTAAGGTTTTCGCTAAATCAAATGGGTTGTATTGTAATATGCGGGTTTGTTATTGGTCAAGGCGCATTGCTAGCGGCTAACGCGGGTCAAAACAGCTCAAGCCAAACACCCCGTGCCTTCCGCCCGCTGTAGATCTAGTTTGGAGATGCCGAGCGAGGCAGGTTATTCATAGCATCAGATATGTTTGTATATCTAACAGTTCATAACCTGAATGTCAGCATGCCCTCATGCATGGATAGTTGGACGTTAGCTAGACTTTGATTTGGATAGGGGGTGAATTATGTGTTATGCTAACATGGTGCTTAGTTACCACATCCATGAGATCATGTAGAAAGTAGTGCATTATAAATGTCTTTTAAGTAACATCTCTGTATAAAATCAGCTGTTTCCCAGTAGTTTTGATGGGTTAAATCTGCTCCACTGCACTCAGTGACACGTATTATGAGAGTCCATTTTTGTTAGTTGACAGTACAAATTTGGGGAAGTATTTTGACTCGATTATGAAGCGCTGAAGAAGAAAAAAAGGTTTCCAAAAAATATTAAGCATCACTGCATTGATGAAGGAATGTTCCTTGAGGTTGACCACCAAATCAGCATGATTTCTGAAAGATCATTTGACACTTAAAATTGGAGTGATGGCTGCTGAATAAGTTACATTTTAAAATTCAGTAAAATAGAAATATAGTATTTTTAATTGTAATACTATTTCACACTATTACTTACTGTAGTTTATGAAATGAATGCAGCCTTGGTGAGCATAAGAGACTTATTTGTTTTAAAACATAAAAAATCTCCCCGACTTAGGCTATATCTTTTTAAGTGGTAGTGTACGTGACTCTGTCTTCTAGACAAAGCTGTTTTATTTTACTACTGCTGCTAATAATATGTTTATTTCATATAGTGCTTTCCGTCAGCGTCAGTTAAGACTGAAGCAGTAACAGATGTAAGCTAACTTTACTTTATGCGTCAAATGTCAATATAAAGTCCAAAACTAATGGTAATATTGGGATAAATGAGAGCCAGCTGAACAAACAATAACTTACAGATATACCGGTAGTTGCAAGTCATAGACCATTTTATAGGTACGTAACTTGAAAATAAATGGCATTATTTAGGGGACATGTGCCATAGCATTCATATCTAAGAGCTTCTCCAAGTATAACTATCAGCACAGCTTTTTCTGAGAACCAACTACTTATGCGGTTGTCCTAAGTCACCATTGATCTGTAACACTAGCATTTTCCAGTCAGTTGTATGACTAGATTTCTCTGTTCACTGTTAGTAGTCCATTATAGCCACAGGACATGCATCCAAATTTCACTTTAGCGGAACGATTCTGAGGTATTTTATTTACTTGATTATTTGGAAATGTTTAAAATAAAGTATAAAAAGTTAAATGATTTATGTTGTGATCTGTCAATATGTTATCTAGGCCTACGGACTTTTCTTGCAGATATATGATGATTCAATAATACTGTAAATGTCTGTTTGGGTAAGGTATGCAATTTTGAAGGCTGTATATTGTGTATGTGTAATGTGTTTATGTAAATGGAATTAGATGATATTTCTGTTGATATTTTAAACAATATTGAAGTATATATATATTGTTCACAGATCTTTAACTTTAAAAGCCATCTGCAACGTTTTTTTGTTGTGGTTTCTACAAATGGTCTGTTTTATGTATTGCAGTATCCTACAGTTTGGCTGCCTTGCACCCTATCCTTCACATTAAGAGTCCAAGGTTTTCTTTGTTCTGATCCAAAGCGTGTGCTGTGTGATCAGTCACTGCCATCTCTAGTCTGCATTCATTTCCGTTGATCTACCTTGAATTTGTGTGGTTGCAAAACGACCGGGGCTACGTGCTGCTCAGCCAGCCAAGACTTCCTCTATTGGCAGTTTACCACATGGGTGTTTGAATATGTGATAGCTGTCAACTTGATAAGTGTCTGCTTTGCCTGTGCGTGTTCAAAATAATTTGCATGGTGCCCGCCTCTGTTATATGGGCAATAGTTTTTTTAAATGCTTTGCATTTTGGTGGTCATCAGCTGTATAAGGGTTGTTGAAGAGTAGCTTGAATCCTTTGTTTTGTAGTTTTGCCTTTTAGCTCTTCCTGTTTCTGTTCGTATGTGAGTCAATGGCGTAATGCACAATTGTTTGTCCTTTTTTATTTATTAATAAATGTATTTCAAATATAATTAATACAATTATTTAAATACACTTCCTTCATGATGAACCTTTTTTATTTATTTAAAAAATGTCAACTTTCCTGATATGATAATGAAGAAAAAAGCCCCATTAAAAGAATGAAATTCTTGAAAAGGGCCGGTGCTTCAGGATAATTATTTCGAAAGTTATTCGCAACGTTATATGTTGCGAGTTTGCGACCAAATTCATGCGGTAAAACCAACATGCCGGGGAATAAAAACACAAACTAGGGAACGTTTTGTAAGGATTTTTTACATTAGGCCTATTTCTTTTTGCATTGTTGCAATTTTTTTTTTTTTAATGAATGCTCTTTTGAAGTTTTTGTTCATCAAAGAGTCCTGAAAAAAAGAATCTTGAATTCCACTTTTTTTTCTTTTTTTTTTACTGTTAGTGTTGTTTACTGTCAACATTGATAATAAGAAATGTTTCTTGAGCACCGATTTAGAATATTAGTATGATTTCTGAAGGATCATGTGACACAAATTCAGCTTTACCATCATATATTAAAATAAACTTCAGTTATTAATTCATTAATTAATAATATTTCACAATATAACTCTTTACTGTATTTTTATCAGATAAATGCAGCCTTATTTCTAACCCCAATATTTTTCCTTTAAATATGTTTTTTGTACTTTTACTGAAAATGGCATAACATTTATGAAAATCAACATGAATATGTGTTTTAATTAGATTGGACATGATATTTGTGCTAACAGAACATTTGCTCTCAAAGTAAAATGAGTTGAGTACATATCAAATCAAATGACAAAGCAATAGTGACATGTTGAAAACGGAAAACATCGTTACACTTGTGTGTTGCGACATTACTGTCGGCTCCAGTATAGTCGTCTCTCTGAAAAGCCTGCGTCGAATGGTGTCTTGTTTAAAAATGACATGCATTGCCTTACTGATGCAATCTGGAACTTCGTTAAAAATAAAGTTCATCCACACTTTCTTAGGATCACAAGAAGCAGGCAATGCAAAGACTGCAAAAAGTCTTGTAGTCCTCAGAGGCATCTAATCACAGTAAGTACTGTCTTTGCGTCTCTCTCTCTCTCACCTCCCACTACGTGTGCAAATCAGTGGGCGGGGCTAAAGAGGCAATGATGTAGAAGTAGGCATTGATCTTCTTCTGCTGATATGGTCTTTTGTCAGACTTTTAGTCGTTTTTGGTTTCATTAAAAGCTGTTTTTGGGCTGAGGAAGTTTTGAGTTCTGAAACATACAAGATATTGTTTAGTATATCTTATGTCAAAAGATCAAGGAAATTTTGATTTCTCAATTCATGACCCATTTAATTAAGCCCACACTGTAAAGAGGTAAAGTCAGTTGCAATAATGTTGACTCAGTTGACTCTCTCCCTCTCCCATTGGCCATTAAAGGATTAGCTTGGTCGGACACTCTCATTAGATGGTTTTGCCAAGCACAGCTGTTTAAAGACTGCAGTGAGGTGATTGGATTTGTTCAGTGTGTTTAATAAGGGAATAGATGGTGAGTGGGCCCGTATGAGTGACCAGTTTGTTCCAGGTTCACGGCATAGTCTACAGTACGTTAATGATTCATTGTTATTAGTTGTTTTGATGATGTCCAGTTGTAGGTCTTTATATCCATTTAATATTCAAACCTACTGTTCTCTGGTTTGATCTACACAGAACACATTCAAGCTGTGAGACGATGCCTTCTGATTGACATCAACAGCAACAACTGTCCATCATGAACAGCGAGGAAGAGTTCTATGATGCTGAGACGGGTATGTAAGTGAGTTAAGTAAGGTACATCACACGTTTTCTCGTCACCTATGGCTAAATCTCTCCTTCCGTCTCAGGCTTGGAATCAGACGACTCGTGTGAAGTCAGCTTTAAAGATGCCTGCGTCTATTCGAACAAGCAGAGGGTGAATGGCAAAGTCCCGTCTGAGAATGGAGTGTTGGGGAGGCGGTAAGGTGTCAGAATAATGTGAAATAATATCCAGTATGTGAAGATCTTTATCTGTTGGATTGAGTAATGTATTAATATGTGTGTCCGTGTGCTCAGAACTACTCTTCCGGCGCCCATGTTCTCCAGAAATGACTTCAGTGTATGGGGCTTCCTGAAGAAATGCATTGGAATGGTGAGCGTAAGCCCAAACAACAGCTTAGTCAAAAGTGCTCAGTTTAAACAAAGCATGAAATGTGAACTTGTAAAAGAAACATATTATTTAGACTGTGTTGTCGTTGTCTAAGCCAGTTCTATCTGGGAATACTTTATCTTTGCAGGAGCTGTCCAAGATAACAATGCCTATTGTTTTCAACGAACCACTGAGCTTCTTGCAGAGGATTACAGAGTACATGGAACATACATACCTCATCCATGAAGCTTGTAAACATTCTGACTCTATTGAGCGCATGCAGGTTAGTACCTCCTCTGTTATTTACTCTCACATGTGTGCTTGCATGGAAAGACTCAAACAAACCCTTTTGCATCTCATTTGTCAGCTTGTTGCAGCTTTCGCCGTTTCTGCAGTTGCTTCACAATGGGACAGAACTGGAAAACCTTTTAATCCTTTATTAGGAGAGACTTTTGAGCTTACAAGGTAAATCTACAGAGCAAACGCTATACATTTTCTTCTACAAAATTAGCTTGCACTAATGGTTTGCATATCTGTGCTCAGGGAGGATGAGGGTTACCGCATGGTCTCAGAACAGGTGAGCCACCATCCACCAATCAGCGCCTTCTACGCGGAGTCGCTCAATCAGGACTTCTCGTTTCACGGCTCCATCTATCCTAAACTGAAATTCTGGGGGAAGAGTGTGGAGGCGGAGCCTAAAGGCACCATGACACTTGAGCTGTCCAAGTGAGTTTTATTCATGTGACATCACCAAGTACAGTATGATCACGTCTTTTATTGGAGCTGGAGAGTCACTGAGATCCTCAAGCACAGTCACACCCTTGAGCAAGAGATGTAACTTTTCCCTGTCCTCAGTGAACTGTAAGTTGCTTTGGAAGTAGCTTTATTTGCTAGATAAGTAACATTCTGGAATGTCCATTTATTATTCAGGATGTTTTGTATGTGTATAAAAGAGATTTTGTGTCTAAGGTATGGCTGAGCTCTTTTTAAATTCTTCATTAGTTTAGATGACCTAAAGGACAACACTTGAACAACACTTCTACAGCATTTGTTAATTTCTACATTAATACATTTTTAAAAATCAAAAGTCATCTGTTAACATTAGTGAATGCATTCTGAGGTATTATGAACAAAGAAACAATTGTATTTTTACTAACTAACATTAACAAAGGTTGTAAATGCTGTAAAAATAGGTTACACTTTATTTTAAGGTGAAGCAGTTACATTGTACTTACTCAAATAAGTGTGTACTTACTATAGAGGGTTAGTTACTTGTAATTATGCATACTTTTACTGTTATTACTATAGGAAGTACATGTAGTAACATGTAACTACGTCACGTCTCCTTAAAATAACGTATTATCTAAAAATATATTGCTCATAGTTAGTTTATGTTAACTAATGTTATTGTTTTTTCCTCAGGCACAGAGAAGCTTACACATGGACAAACCCTATGTGCTGTGTGCATAATGTTATTCTGGGTAAACTGTGGATTGAGCAGTATGGGACAGTGGAGATTGTCAACCACAGGTATATCATCTCTTTCCTTTCTTACACTAAATATCCACCCTGCATTTTCACTCTATACCATTTTCCAGCATTTATATAATGTTGTCGTATAGGCTACTGATCCACATGTATCATCGTGGATCAATGTTCAATGTGGTTGGTGCCTCATTTTTGACTGGGAAACCACTCTGTTCATTTTAGCACTGGGGACAAGTGTGTGCTGAATTTTAAGCCATGCGGCATGTTTGGCAAAGAGCTGCATAGGGTTGAGGGATATATCCAGGACAAGAGGTGAGCAGTCGTTCGTATCAAATGTCAGTGCGTATATCTGGCTCCTTGCCTGTAGTGTTCACACTGCACATCCACTAAAGGCATCAGCAATGTCTTTTACAGCTGGATTGTAAATGTAGTTTTATTTGTAACTTTTTATGGATTTGATGCATGTATATATGAATCATTATGTTTGGGTGTATTTCAGTAAAAAGAAGCATCATGTTCTCTACGGGAAGTGGACAGAGTGCGTATTTAGCATTGAGCCAAAAGTCTTCGAAGCCAACAGGAAAGCAGAGAAGAAAAGTGGAGGAGATTCCAAGAAACACAAGCAGGTAAAAGGCGTTAGTCATTTATCTCTTACTGCAGAGCCACACTTTTCTGTTCTGTTTTCACATGGAAGTCCAAAAGGGCTCTGACGCATCCTCAATAGAGGTTGCAACACTATGCCAACCGAAAAAGTTTCAGGAACTTTGCCAGAGCGAGTTCTTTCCAATGTGTAACTCTGTTGGAGTTTTGGTTTTTATGTCACTATTCAAACATTATGTCAGATTTTGTTCTGTGATATTTAATCAGCAATTTTATTTTATTTCAATAGAATACATATTAAATATACACTACTGTACATGATTTACATGTACATGGTCTGTATGATTTATCAATGTTTTTAATATTATTACAACTCAAAACATCTGTTTTCTAATTTAATATATATTTTAAAATGTAATGTATTCCTGAATTTTCAGCAGCATTACTTCAGTCTTCAGAAATCATTTTAACATGATGTGATGCTAAAGAATCATTTCTTATTATTAAAAACAGTTTTTTTTTTTTTTACGGTGATAAGTTCAAATTCATGGCTGAATAATACTATTAATTAATTTCTTTAAATCTTACTGACTGATTGAAAAATAAAATGTAATTAAATAAAATGTTTTTTTTTATATATACAAGTAAACAGTGTTATATATATATATATATATATATATATATATATATATATATATATATATATATATATATATATATATATAAAACCTCTTTTACTCCTTTGTATTAACATGCAATTTCAGTGAGAGGTGAAGGTAAAGACAGTGGGTTTTAGCAGTGATGCTATAGTAACTGAGCCACCTTAGTGGAGTTTGTTGTTCAGTTAGTTATCCTAGTCCACGTGGTTTCCTGATCTTGCTATAGCTGTAGTTTTTATTAAACATGGTGCATTTGGGGGCATTAATGGTAGTACTTTATGCATGTGATTAGGAACAGGGTACAGGGGGTGATGATGCAGATGAAATGCCAGATGTCCAGGAGACAGTCACTATGATCCCAGGCAGTGCTCTTCTGTGGAGAATAGCCCCTCGACCGCCACACTCGACACAGGTAACCACAACCTTAGAATTTCACATGATATTAAACAGGGCTTATTATGCCCTTTTACAAAGTCTTGCTTTTGTTTTGCATATTTTATATTGTTGCAGCAGCTTTCTCATAGTCTGTCAGTAACACCAGAGAATGTCTAATAAGGGGAGAACTGCCACTCACAGTAAACTTCCGGCTTCTGAACTGGTTGCAGTTCCACTCTGGTTCCATATGAGGGCGCTCACGGGACGAGTGCAGGTCTATGGAGCTATACCCCTCAAAATCCACTTTTCTCAGGATATAATTTTTGTCTAGTAATTTGAATGTAGTATTTGAAAGTAGATGCAAAGAAATTACACATTGCTGGGTGTTGGATTTTTTAGAGTCACTTATTTGCTTTAAAAAGCCTTCTAAAATGTCAATGACGTCATACAGAGCGTACGACCAGAGATACTGCTTTACGGCAATCCTTCAGTCACTTTGGTGCTTTCGCGCTCTGCACTTTCTTTTCTCTCGAGGCATTGACAACACAGGCGACACAGGTAAATACAGGTGCTAGAAGAGTTTTTGCTAGAAGACATTCTGGTACCGCTTCTGATGCCACCGCTTCTGATGTCAAGCGGTATCTCTGGTCGTAATCAGTCCTTCATTGACCAATCAGCGTTTATTATCAGAGTGCTAGCGTGTTATGGGCAACAACAACTCAACCTGTAAGAAATCGAAAGGACATAAGTACTCGTTCATTCAACTTTCGACCTATAACCCATGTTGAACTTGCAAAACCTACAATAAAATCTGAGATTTCTCAACGGCAATCGGGACATTGAAAGAGACAAATTTAGCCGACTAGCTCCATAGACTCACATTCATTTTGCACTGGGCGATCGCCCCCAGTGGAACTCTGGTGGAACTACAACCAAAATTCGGTATAATAGGACAGCTTTCCGTTTTTGTCAAACAGCGACCCCTAGTGTCGCTGTGGAATACTTGCACTGTCGTAAGAAGCGTTGGGCATGGAACAGGCACAGATAGACACCGAAGATATTGACCAGGTGTTTCACGATTTCATACAAATATTAGGCTACTGCATAGTCTACTGAACTACTGATGATGGTAATAGTATAATAATAAGTTTGTCAAGTGTTAGACTACTTTATAATAATAAAGTAGCCTACTGCGTTTGACGTTTTTACATGATTGCAGCTAAATCACAAGTAAATAGCCTATAGTCTAGGACTACTGTATAATTTCATTTGTGTTTTTTGATTGTAATGTAAACATTACAAAATGCCAGATGACATCAATAAAGTTAAATGTGCGTCGCATTATTTCATAACATTGGCCGTTAGGATGTCATTAGACATGATTATTGCAATTTATCATAATAGTTTTCAAATTGTGCTCGTTTACACTATTTACAACCTCTAGGCTTATTTATGTCCTGATAATTATGTGAGATATTGACAACTGTTCTCATGATAATCGCAGGAATCAACGTCAACAGCGTCGTCTGATATAATGGATGAATGAACAGCATCGTAAAAAAAATGACATACTACAAGCAAGCGCAACAACATACAACATAGAACGCAAACAAGTTTACAAATAAGATATTTATTTACTAGTCCATCAACAAGATCGCCAGGTCAGCATCGCTGCTGCATCCAGTGCTGCTTTTTAGCTCGCGCCAACGAGTGAAAGCCTGTCCGAGTGATTCTTCTCCGGTTCCTCACGCGGTCAGATTCTCTTTTCCTGACCGAGTGACTCTTCTCCGGTTCCTCACGCGGTCAGATTCTCTTTTCCTTTTCCTAGTCTATTAAGCCCCTTCATTTACATGTCATGTCATTTTGACAACATTACATTGCACAGTTTATTATTTCTGATGCCTTTTTTAAATTGACTTCAATTGAAAAAAGTGGTGTGTATATCAAATTCAAGTGGCTAGTAGGAGTGACTGCTTTACACACCACTGCACAATGTGGTACACAATGTCAAGCCTTACTGCCGTTTCACACCGCAAGCGTGAGCGGTGCGTATTTTTTTCGGCGTGCATGTTAATCAATGAGTGCATTCACACCGGGATCAGGAGCAGCGCGTGAGCGTCAAGCAGGAGCAGCGCGAGCGCGTGAGCAGCAGTGAAGCAGGGGTTTCGGCGCCGAGTCTATTTTTGCTTCACTGCTCACGCTCAGTTAAAGTGAAAGCACACTTTTGATGGACAAAATAAATACGATTTCACACAAAAAGTGCCCAAAACGCACAGAATATGCATGTTTTAACAAGAACTGTAGTATGTCAGAAAAGAAAATGAAGACCTATTTATAGAAAATATACCCATTTAACTTATTTTTAATTATTCAGTTTGGGTGAAAGTATGGTGTATTACTTAAAGAAAAAGGGTAGGCTAAACTAGCCAGAAAATATGATTATTCAGGCTATATAAGTTTTTTTTTAGTTTATGTAATACACAGACAGGTACATGATAGCCTACTACCCAAATCAAAACCGAGAGTAGGTTTTTATTATTACTATTTTTTTTTTAATGTTTGCTGTCTTGTAAACATATCGAAGTATGACTGAAGCGACAAGATCAGAGCTTATTTTTTTTGTTTATCATTTACATCAATACATTTGTTGTTCACCTCCCCATCTTAACAAACTTCAAGTCTATCAAGTTTATGACCAACTTCTAAAAACAAATTTAACAGAAGTCTTTGTAAAGAAATTCTTGCTTATATGTGGCCTGGAAGCCACTGTTGTGACGCTGTACAAACGCTTCCTGTGTGAATACTCGCGCGCGTCTCACGCTGAAGTGACGATGTAGTTGCTGCTGACGCGCCGCTCACGCTTGCGGTGTGAAATGGTGTTATCTATATATATATATATATATATATATATATATATATATATATATATATATATATATATACTGTATATATATATATATATATATATATATATTGTGGCCCCTCATTTTAATATGGGACCCCCCAAAAATCTAATTCTGGCTATGCCACTGGCATGTCAACCAAAATGAAAAGACACTGGACACTTTCCTGAGACGGATGCTAATACCAGTTGTAAATCCTTATTGTTTTCGCTCTTACAAATGCAGACACTTTGTATAGCTAGTTTTGCAATACATTACTACTTATTCTCTCTTTGTCCTCTTTCCTGGATTCTATTCAGATGTATAATTTTACTAACTTTGCAATGACACTCAACGAGCTGGAGCCTGGCATGATTGGAGTCTTAGCACCAACAGACTGTCGCCTGCGGCCAGACATCAGAGCTATGGAGAATGGGGATATAGGTATGGGCAATCTCTCTTTTGGCCCGTTCTGTTACCATCTGTCCTGTAAGCTACCTCTTGGATATTACTCTACTTATTTTACCACTAAGAAGCTACTCTTAAATTCCAGATACTGCAAGTCAAGAGAAAGAGAGATTGGAAGAGAAGCAGAGAGCTGCCAGAAGAGAGCGTGCTAAAGATGAGGAAGAATGGTCTACAAGGTGAGTATCTGGATTAAGAGCACAACAGTGACCGCCCACTATTTCAGCGGTTTGTTTTCTTGGATTGTTTTGCACATTTACTCATTTTGTCTGTAGGCATTAAACAAATCCTGCAATGAAGTGTTGAATCAAGCAAGATAAAAAATTTAAATGATAAACTGACTATTACAATAGTTTTGAAATCACATTGACTGAAGGCTTCTACAAAAGCAAATATCATAATTTCAATATTTTTTATAGGTCTTGAAAGGATTAAATATTAGTTTTATTTCCATAACCTTTATGGCCTCCCATCTTTCAGATGGTTCCAGCAAGGCAATAATCCGTACACTGGGGCAGCTGACTGGATCTTCAAGGGTGGTTACTTTGACAGGAAGTACTCTGACCTTCCAAACATCTACTGATTCGGTTGGGAAAACTGAGAGAGGCTTGAAATTCATCCTTTGCTCTCCTTCACTCAGTCCATATCATCTCCTCTCCTTAAGCTCTTTTCAATTGTCTCTTTTTCCTTCGTCGGAATGTGAGATTCAAGTGAACAGTTTTCAGACAAAGCCTCTTCACAAGTTCTGCTCTTCCCTAGAATCTGGAAATTCAGTGTGAATTTATTTATTTATTTTGAGAGGTAGGGAATGCCTTAAATTATTCACTTTTTTGATGTATGTTAGATTTTGAGTTAAACCATTCTGTGCAAACCTGAATATGTTTAAAAATTGCTAGTTTATGTATGCTAACCTACCTTTCCATGCGTCTCGCTAGTTATACTCAGGTATTCATTTTATGGGTACAAGCGGTTAGTGATGGCATCAATCCAGTGCCATCTGTGAAGATAGCCAATGTTTGTGTGATTATTGAATTGTGAGGTTTCTCAGAACCTATTAGGAGAGCTTCATTTTGTGTTTTTGCTCAAACTAATGCTATTTTATCTCTAGTACATGCTTTTTTCCCCCGTATCTCAGAAACATGACTTTTGTTTTGGTATGCATGATGTGCAGGAACTTCATAGTTAAAGATTCTGCCTGATTTTGAGTACCTGAGAAGGGAAAGGACTTCAGAATCATCCCATCTATGTTTAGAAATCACGGTTGTATAAGGCACTCAGGCCGTTTTCTCAGCATCTCCATGGTACAGGGGAGTTTACTAAAACGAATATTCTCATTCCTCATTTAGATCTGTTTTGTTTTTGTTCAACAGACAAAAATGAAAGCTGCTTATGAAAAATGTTTACTTGGTATAAAAAAAAAAGTTTTTTAATTGTTAAAAAAAGCTCTTATAAATAACAAAAAAATCCTATTACATCCTGTCATTGATATTTTGAGTATGTTTGGTTGCCAAAGCCACTTTTCTCTCGTAGAACCTAAAGCCATATAACCCATCAGGACTGCAATGTTGAGGATCCATCCTGGTGAATAAAATGGAGATGGATGATTAACTCAACTTTTTATTTTATTTCACTTCATGGCTCACGAATGTCAAGGTGCTTCACCTTAGCCCACATATATACTCACATGTACCAAAAATGAACAGAATGTGCTTCACTGCTCACATGCTTTTTGCTTACAGCAAGTTTCATTCTGCAAGGACTAATTGTTTCCACACATACAAATCATAGATGACCTTAGATATTGAGAAAGACCAGTCTTTTATTTCTAAACTTTAAACAATACTGTGATTTTAACTCGCTATGCAAACATTGATGGGAATGTCTGTCTGTCTATGAATTGTACAATTTTATGTGTCAATAAGCTTCACTGTTTATGTAAAATCTTCAGTTGGCCAAGTTCAAAAGTGTCAAGCATGCTAGTACTTTTGCTGATGGTTTTACACACTCATGTTGGCCGTTTTGCACAGCCTAAAGTTGGGCTGATGAGTTGTTTGATGGAGACACAGGTGTATGTAACTGCAGTGATTCATAACACTCATCGAAATATTTGAAATGTTTAGCATCTACACTTAATGGGAGTTCATCACCTATTGTGTGGCACAAGAATATTTATCTTTAACATGTTCCATGTAGTGCGTCCAATTCCAAAAGCCAAGCTTCGGGCCATGGCCTACTTTAAAGGAAATTGAATTACCTGTGTATTTTATACAATATATTGTGGCATGTCTAAACATAAATGATTTAATCTCACTAGCAATGCTTACTAGCAGTTAGAAATGTCAGTATTTTATCCCACCAGCTGCTACCTTAATGGCTTTAAATGTCCTTTGAATCTTGAGACATTAAAAACAACTCATCCCTAATTGTCTCATGATTTTTTCCCATATTTATCAGTTATTCCTGTAGCAATCACATCAGGTTAACATACAAGTAAACCTTGTCGCATTGAATGCAACTATGTAAAGCAAACATACACTCAGAAATGTTCATTTTAAGTAATTCTGTCTATGTTCTTAAGCTGTTTATATTGGTCGTGAGTGACACTAGGGAATGACTAATTATACCACTGTGGTGCTATGACGGCTTTACATAATTGTACATGATGTATTGTGACTTTTTACTACATTTGTTTAGATCACGTGAAATGCACTTAAACGGTATAATAATCGGCTCACTTGTAAACTAGCAATATTAATATGTGAGACCTCACTAATGCTAATGAAAGAAACTAATAAAAGAAATTTCAGTTTTTCTCTTTTGTCTCTCAAGAGACGAGCATCAGTTTGGGATTTTTGACAAACCATTTGGGAGAAGCTTCAGCTTCCTTTATATGTAAGATGGTGAGAATGTTTGTGAATTATTATCTGTTCTGCATTAACCTAAAATGTGAATTGATCTTTGTCAACGTCAATGTCATTGATAAAGAGGATTTAATTAAACACATAACAGAAAAAGCATGCTTTCTGTCTTTATTTACTAAGTTGGTTCTGATTTAGGAGTGTGGTTATAAGATGATTTAATCATTAATTTGAAAAGGATTGCAAATGCTCAAGAGACAGACTTTGTAAGGGTTACTGAATTGCTCCAAGGTCAGACAAATAGTGTTTAAATGAAGGACATTAAATTAGACTGTTACTTGGACAAGCTGTCTAGCTTTATACACTCAATACAAAGGCATATAATAGTTCAGAAGATGACAATCAATCCCATAATAACTGATATGGATGCAGTGCACTAGTCATAAATACAATAAAAAGAACCAGACTTATTTGAAAGCTAAGAGGACAATGATCCTCAACACATTGTTCAAGAGCAAGCAAAAAATACCCTGGACAGTGCTACAAGTAATGTATTTGCGCATGTTGAATCGATGCCCTCAATACAGGCCTGAATGTAATCTCACACCTCTAAAAGGTTACATTTACCATTCCAGTCTGTCATTTACAAACTCATAACTGCACAATTCAGTATTATTTGTGAGGGCATATATTGACGCGCAACTACCAATCAGAACAAAGGATGAAGAAACCTCCACCAATCTTAAAGGGGTGTTATAATGCCCTTTTCACAATATGTAAAAAAGTCTTTGATGTCCCCAGAGTGTGCATGTGAAATTTTAGCTCAAAATACCCCACACATACTTTAAGCATGTTAAAATTGTCACTTTTTGAGGGCGAGCCAAAACGCACCGTTTTGTGTCTGTTCCTTTAAATGCAAATGAGCTGCTGCTCCCAGCACAGAGGGCGGAGCTTCAACAGTTTGCACTCACACAGACATGCACTAAAAATTTCAAAAACATTTTTAGCCTTTAATGTTCAAACCGGATTCAATCAATGATGGAGAGACTCAAGAAGAAGTGACAACATGTAGAATGCTACAGGACATTTCTGAATGGTTAGTTGATTGATTTATGTAGCTTATGTGTAGTTATCTTCTAGTCATTGATTAGCATATTCTGTCTTGATAATCTATAAATCGTGTTCAGGGGGCGGGGTTTATGTAAACTCTAGGGTTAGTGATGTCACTAACCTGGGAGGAATGTCGTGTAGTCATACCAGCCGTTTGTTGTAGTCCTTAAAAAGCCCTTTTCTTTAAAAGCAAATCTTCATTTGCTTTGAACTTTGATCATTGTAACTTTGCATATGTTGTTTATGCTCAAACAGCAACATTACACACCAACTACAGTTAAAAAACTGAAATCATAATCAACCACCCTTTTAAGAGGTTTAGTTTCAGCGGACGGCTGCAGGACCGTCACGATCTCATTGGTGGCAGACTCAGCAGAGGCCAATCAGTCACGTAGTAATGATATGATTGCGTGCAGGTTGCATAAAAAGGACCTATTAGTCTGTGCCATCTAGTTAGAGTGTCATGACTTAACCATTTATATATAGGCCCTGCTCTCTCTCCTGGAACTATCAGCCCATTAAACTGAGTGTCCTGCAAAGTGTCTTAGCAACAATGAATGAAAGACAAGGAGGTGAGATCATTATAGTAGTGCTATAAAATCGCTGTCACTATAACATTGTACTAAGTAGGCTACTACTGACATTGTCATCTTTCTTTTTTCAATGGATCTCGCAAGGTCATGGCACCAAGTAATTCAGGTAATGCTGAAGTGCTGCAGAAGCTTGCCTCCCATCCAGAGAATCTCCCCCTCAAAACATGGGAGAACCCCACGTTCTTTTACCTTGCCAGTTTCAGCAGGTTTGACTACTACTACTGCATAGTAAAGCACTGAAACTTTTTTTATTTTATTTTTACAGAAACTAAAGTCTTTTCTTCCCTACTATTATTATTGGGATTATTTTTTTATTTATTTAGATGGGACAGTGCATATTAATGACCGTACAATCGAAATTGACGTAAATACGCCGGATTTAGCACAATGCTAGTTTCCATCCATAGTCCCAGACATACAAAAAAAAAAGAAAAAAAGAAACAACATACATAACAACTAATAAACGCATAGAGCTACAAAACATTGAATGATTTTGTCCATCTGAAATTAATTGGACCATTGAATCGTTGTGGTTTGCTATTGCTATGATCTCATTTGAGTGACTGGTTGCCCCACCAAGAAGGGGAGTTTATTTTGATTAGTGATTTATGAATTTAAAAAAAAAATGATGATGTGCACTGATAAATCATTCATAATAATAAATACTGCAATATGCCATAGAGATAATTGTCAACTTTTATTTAATGGGGATGTTAAGCCCAAAACCAAAATAAAGTTTCAGTAATTAAATGTGGTTAATTGGATAATTGAACGTAACATGCTGTTCAGGGTGCCATGTTTTCAGGTGATAAATTAAACCCTTCATAATAAAGTTTACTGAGTCAGTAATTCAACCAAAAAATAGTTTACATATTGCTACTCTAGTAACATTTTTGTTCATGCTGAAGTGCGTCCACATGCTGACATGTTGATCTAGCTTATCAATGTTGTGCACATGAAATGGAAAATGACAGTCAAAACACCTCACGGTGGAAAATCACCATTTTAGTCACTGATTTCGTCTGTAACTACCAAACTCTGACATTTCAAAAACAAGTTTGTTAGCATATCTGCTTTTGTACACATTTATTTCAGAGATTAATCTAAGATGTGTGAAATAAATGTGGAAGTTGGGACCTTTGAGTCAGTTTGGAAGCTGTAGAGGTGGCCAATAAAAGAGGTTGTTATCTTTAAAATGTACACAAACTGATCTGGTTCATTCCAGGTAAAACCCTTTCTTAACCCACTTGTTTATACTTTCATGTGCATATACATTCCTCTCTCCCAGACATCCTTCTGTTACAGCGGTAGTTTATACAAAATGGCCTGGCCTTACAAGGGCAAAACTGGATGTACTCTAATGTATCTAGACAATTGTTTTTGGTTAAATTTACAGAAATTGTATAATAAAAAACTGAAGCTTGCAATAAGAACAGCTGTTCCGAAGATAAACAAAAAGTCTTAAAGTGTCAGCTTACATTTTTGGGTGAACTAACGCTTCAATGTGGATTGCGGAGGCATTTCACATTTCTCTTTTAATCAGATCTCTTTACCCGTAGTAAAAACCTTTTCCAAGTAAAGAGACTTGTCAAGAATTTGGCATGCATAAACAGTGAGAACAAACCTCAGATAAGTGAAATTTAAAAACATCTTTATAAATGCAAATAGAAAAAAAACGACAACACACAGCATCTACACATCACAACAGATAGGACCCTGTGAACAGTTCAGTCCAAACTAAAGTCTGTCTCACACTGCCCAATAAACACCAAAATCCAATGGGTTTTGGTTCATTGTTAATCCTGTTGGCGTTTTATCTGGCAGTGCAAACCAGCCTCACATCATTCTATGACATACTGCTAAAATAGACAATTTTGAAAAATAAATCTTTTGGAAGAAATTTCAGACACACACACAAAAAAAAAACAGTATTCGCATGCAGAACGTCACAGGATTCCCCTCACAGTGTTTGTACTGCTCTACCTCCTCAAAAAGATTCTACGACAGTATCACAGGAGTGAATGTATTCACATCGATCAACGCGTCATACGGTTTTCCAACCGAATCTACAGTCACATTCATAACGTGTGTCAAAGTGTGTGATGACTCGGTATTAAAAATATTCAAGATGCGGGATGTGTGGAAAATGTTATGGCAACAGAACCATACTGACAAATGTAATAGAAAAGGCACTTCATTCTTCAACGCTCAGTGAAGACTAATAGTGAAGTATGATTACCTATAATTCTCTCCAATTCAATTACAATCTCACAGTTGATCATTTGTCTTAGCGATGGGAATTTTGATCAGTCTGGATTCCTGAGGGAAAGGAGCCAATGGCCCATACAGAGCCATCGCGTTAAAAAGGCCACCACTAGATGGTGGATATGTGCTTCTCGGTCTAAACAATCAACAGAAATCAGATTTGAAACCAAAGTTGCATATTTCTAGTAATGCTGCACACTGTGATACTGTCCAGGTCTGAAAGTAAACATGGGCCACTCCGATATGGTGTATAAACATTTCCAAATTATTAAATTACATCAGAGATCAAATATATGATATTGTATGAACACTAACCAAGAAGATTCAGAAAGGTTAGGTCATATTCAACACTGCACAACACAAAACAGACTCACTCGGTCAATGAGGTGTCGTTTCCTCGACCAAATACACAACAGTTGAATATACAGGTGTAGAGTTATCTGGAACACCTACTGTACCGTTTGAAACATAGTCAATCAACATTGCACACAAGATCATTAGGACACAGTAGAATGCCAAAAATTAAACATTTTATCACTTTTTTCACAGCTGTGCATTAAACTGAGAAAAAAAAAACATGAGTTCTGTCAAGACATTGAAGAACAACCGGTAAATGGTTCAGTTTCTGTTTAAAAATGGCACTCACATATTCATAAGACTTTTTACATTCAATGCTACCTGGGATAGTTCACCCAAAAATGAAAAATCTGTCATAATTTACCCACCCTGAAGTTATTGATAGAAACTCTTTTTTTTTTTTTTACTATGGAAGTCAATGGGGCCCATCAACTGTTTGGTAACCCATATTCTTCAAAATATCATCTTTTGTGTTCAACAGAAAAAAGAAATACAGCGTGAGGGTGAATAAATAACAGAATTTTCATTTTCAGGTGAACTATCCCTTTAAAGAACATTGTATCACTGTTAAACCACAGAGTAGTAGTTGGTAAATGTTTGATAACAAAAAAATTACATATATATTTAAAAAAAAGAGAGATCGAGAGAAAAGCACAATTAATGTGCCCGTTAAATGTCATCTCTAACATAGAGTGCCAGGCTGGATACGCATCGGAATGCCACACGCACGGAATACCCAAAAGCATCAACAAAAGAAACAAAAAACACGTAAAGCTTCATCAAAAATATATTCAGTATTCATAAATTATGAATTTTAATCAAATTAAAGTCATTCAAAAATAAAATATTGCATAAATAAAGTGATGTATTAAGAAAAAGCTTTAATAAATGATGATTAATTAGCATTTGTGGAATTAAATTAAAGTACACTGGGGAAAGAAAAAAAATCAGTGCTTCAAGTAAGCCTGTCTCTACACATGTATGATTTATAAAATCAATTCATGAAGTAAACGAGTGAAGATGGGAGTGTCTAGGCCACTGGACATAGCTGAGAGAATATTCCACTGATCTGTTTAATCAATAAATAATACAAATAACCTTCCATAACTGCCTTGAGATAAGAATGCCACCTCTCTGGTCTAGACAGCTGTTAAAAGAATAGTTCACGCCAAAATGAAAATCTCACCCTCATGTTGATCCAAACCTGTACGACTTTCTTTTACTATATGTTCTGCAGAAGAAAGTATTTTGAGAAAGTTTCAGTTTTTTGTCCATGCAATGGAAGTCAATGGTAACCAAAATGGTTCGGATGGTCCAACACATCTATATTTTTTTTTGTGCGTGTTCTGCAGAAGAAAGAAAGTCGTACAGGGTTGGAACAAGGGTGAGTAAATCATTTTAGGGTGGACTATGCCTTTAAGGGCCCTCTCTATTTCAGCCCTGCTGTACCAGCCTGCGATAGTGAGGCATGACCTTGCTGTCCGGGAGGTAGAGTGCCATCTCCAAGGCAACCAGAACCGTGAACTCCAGGGAAATCAACTCTTTGCGATTTATTCGGAAACGCTCCTCCAACCTCTATTCAGAGTAAGGCAGATCAATGGGTAGGGCGAAAGAGAGAGAGAGAGAAAGTTACTACATAAATCATAATAAAAGATAATAAAATCCAAATCAGTAAGACACTTACATCAATCAGTTGCTTGACCTCCTGTTTCTTGAGGTCGCTGCTAATCTTGGCGGCTAGTAAAACGCAGGCGGCAGACACCAGCTTTCGGTTGTTCTTGTTCAACCTCCCTTGCAGAACCAGCTTCTCAAAGTAAACAAAGGCCATCGCTATGGTAACTGGCTGTAGGCCACACTCCTCGCTCACCGAGCGCATCTCCCTTTTCAAACTGCGGTGCAAATTAAACTTCATTAGAACCAATTTACAACAGTTTAAATATTAAATCACATTCCAAGCTACTTTATTTCATTCAGCCTTATAAATTATGTACATAATGTTGTGATAGTGTTATGTGCTAAAAGACCCGATGAAATGGCTTAACGTGTGCTATTTCTTTCCTGTGTTGACATTTTCTATTACACCTGGTATTAAGATTAGTTTTGGTCGTTCTGATCTCAAGTAGAGACAAGGGAAACACATTCCCGTTTACACCTGGTGTTTTAATCCGTCTCTTTTGTCAACTTCTGTCCTGATTTCTTTGAGGGGAGGGTCTATAGGCGGGTAAATGTATGGGCTTTTCTAGATTTTTCAATCTAAAGGACGAAATAAGCTTGTGCAATTTACATACGACCGCACACAGAGACAATGGAAAAAAACATATCGAGAAGCATCAGCTTTAGTTTGAAATTTCGTGTTAGAAATCAGGAATGGGGATAGAAAATAGTTGAAATCCCGACTGGCTTGCGCGCTTCCCATAATGTTGCGTTAAGTCAGTAGGCAGTCATTTGAGGCTGTTTGAACACATTCGACCACATGAGCGTTTACACTATGAAAGCAATCTAATGCGTTTCCGCTACCTATGGAAGTGGTCAAAAGATGTTAAATGTTTTAGACCCCGTTTACACCTGTATTTAGCATCGTCCACTTGTGAACCGATCGACCAAAACGCATCTTAAAACCTGGTGTAAACAGGGCCAAAGATGCATTTATATTACATTTCTGGCCAATATATATATTTATTAAAAAAAAGCAACACAACTCAGCCCTACAACCATTTTATTTGGCATAAAAATGACTTTACCTTCTGATTTTGCTTAGTGTCAGCTTTATGTGAGGAAACTTCTCCTTGAATGTCTCATTCATGTCTTTCTTCAAGTCGGATGGTTTCACGTACTCGATCACGGTTGTCTGGAGGGGACAAGGTGAATTATTATAGGTGTCAAAAGAATGTATGGCTTTTTTATGGCTACTAAAAAAAATATGGATGTGAGCATTCAACTTTTACAGCTAAAGCCTAGTCAGCTGTTATACATAAGAGATCATGCTTCATGCCTTTAGCTATGGTTAGACCATATTGAGCCCTAAGGGTTATCATATGACATGCTGATGTGATTGATATAGGGTAATAAGCTGGGTTTAATGATTATGAATCACCAACATGCTTTAGTGCAATGCAGATGTCCTTCCAAAGCCTTTTCATAAATGGTATGGTCATACTACAAGAGATTACTGAATCTGTGTTGGATCAGTTAAGGATCTTACCACATAAGATGCAAAAATTAACACTCGCTTGTGCTTCCCACAAGGCCACTGGGGGTCACTGAGTAAGTTAGGGTCATAGTCTGACATCTCGTCCACACCTAGCAAGAGTTACAACATTAAACATTGTATGTACACATCTATCAACTTTTTTGAAAGAAATTAATACTTTTATTTAGCAAGGTTGCATGAAATTGATACACAAATTTCAACATTGATAAGTGGGCTGAAACGTTAAGTCGACATTATTGACAACGTCAACAATATAAAACATTTTTAGTTATATCGAATAATAGTCTTTTGATCTAAAGGCCTGCAATAACGTGGTTTGAACAATGGGACGCTGTAATGCATTGCAGCCTTCCCAGATGCAATCCAATAGAAGAAGATACGGCGCTTCGGAGTGCAAACAAAGCCGAAGCATTAGAGTGTTTGGAAAGTTAACATCTACATCTTATAATTTATTCTCTGTCATGTATTGTTCTTATTCATAGCCGGCTAATAGTTAATATTTATAGTCATAGTTAATAATATAATTTATTATTACTTTTATTTTTATTGTATGTGTAATATATGTGGTTATGTGCTGTCTAAGCTACAGGATGCCTTAAATTTCTTCGGGATGAATAAAAGTATCTATCCATCTATCCAGTTAAACATAAAAATTGTCATATGCAGGGCTGCTACACCCACGCATTCAGACTCACGCAATTGACACTGTTTGACACTTACGTCACAGTTTAATTTTCTCATGAAAATGGAATTGAATGTATCACAATCGAATCACAAGCTTATGAATAGAAATCGAATCGTGAAAATAGACAATGCCCAGCCCTAATAAAAACACAGTACCAGTCATTGTAGCAGTTGGACTATTGATGACTTCTGAAGAGGACAGAAAACCTGAAGGAGATTGGTCTATTCAGTTTGCTTGAATTTCATTAATAAGACATTTTTGGGGAGCATAAGACACTTTCAAAAACTGTATTAAGGCCTTTCTGAGCCCAAACTTTTTAACGGTAGAGTAAATACTGGAAATGCATGCACATTAGATAAAAGTCCCCAATGAATAAACATAAAAATGCTATAATTAGCACAGAATGTATCTGCACATGTAACTCACCAGTATCTTGTATAACTGTGCTGTTGATTCGGGAAGGGGTGAAGTTCTTCTGCCCGTTGATGCGGTTTCGAGACATTGCCGTCAGAGCTGTACTGATGTCAGGTGGGCCACTGCTCTTCTGCCTGACCAAGGCATTCGTTGGGAGCAGAAAACGGGCATATGATACGGTCTGCAACACACAAAATTCCAGGGCTATCAGAATAAACAAACAGTTACATTGCGCAAAACACTCAGTGACCCAATACTGCACCTTGCACAATCATGCTTTAAAACAGATATTGATACACCACCAAATAAACAACCATGGAGGTTTCAAAGCCACATAATCATGCCTTTTGCTCACCCTTAGAGTAATGTATCCCATCTTACCTTTCCAAAGTCCACCTCCACTCCCTCTAATCCAGGGACCATTTCAACTCCACCACCAGAAGAGTGTCTCTGTCTCTGGGCTTCTAGTTTAGAGTCACTGCAGAGATAGATCAATTATTAACAGTCAGAATTGAATACATGTTCTCTGCACTGAAACAATTTCTTTCATTCTGATATTGAGATAGAGACTCCTCGGTCTCTTATTGCTGTTGCCTGATGCAAAACACACTAGCGGAGCCTGTTAATATACCAGCAGACTGTTTATAGGCTGGTCTGTTTGTAAAGTAATTCTTCATTTACAAGTTATTACGTTGTTTTCATTATATTAAAGCTTAGAATGATACATCTTTGTGTTTTATAAATAAATGCATACTGACATCAACAAAAAATATATACAAAATTCTATGAATGATGTGATTGGCTAGTGTATGACAGGTGGACAAATCACTGTGAACTGGACAGCCAAAAGCAAAATTGAATCACTTCTAAAACTTGTGTTTGATCAATTTAATGCATCTCTGCCAAATAAAAAGATTCATTTTTTATTTAAAACATCTATTTATTATTAATTATTATTACTATTAATTATTTTAAAACAGAGCACTTTACACACTCAACATCCAGCTTTGTGAAATCACTCAACACCTTTTCTTCCATAAATAAATAATTTTGTCTTTTGTACATCATATTTTATAGTCCATGCTTTACTTAAAGAAAAAAAAGAAAAAGCAGTTGATTTGTCCATCCCTTGTGGATTTGCATGATATGAAAGGAGTTGTTTGGCTGACTGTGGTGGCTCTGTACCTGATGTGATAACTCTCTCCATAGGGCAATACAGAGAAAGCAGCACACAGGGATCTCTTGGCACAGATCAGCACAACCCTGCAGGACACAGATGGCAAGTGCACACAGAACAGACAACATCAGTCACCTAAACCATCCCAGTACACCAGCCATGTTTACACCACACAAGTGCATATGGGTCACAAAAACATGCAGCACAATGCAAATGAGAGATCATATGGCACTGAAAATGACATTGGTGACAAAATGAGCCAACAAAAGTCAATCCATTCTTCAACCACACATCCATAAATTGTCAATTTAAAGCAGCATGTAGCTTTCTATGTCAAAGTAGATTGGTCAGCATGACTATGTCAAAGTAGATTGGTCAGCATGACCAAATCTGATTACAACAAACTCGGTCACATTTCCCAGGAGGCTGAACGGCATCACGATTAACAGGTCAGCAGCTTGTGACATGGGTTATGTTCAATGAGGTCAAAGGGCCATTAACATTACTGCTGATGTCATGAGGCTGGCGGTGAACGTGCACATGAGTGAAGGCGTGATTTCATGGTTGATTATGTAATGCGACATTAAGCCAGGGGGGTAAAACTGTGTATTGCGTAATATACAAGATAATATCAGAAAACAGCACTCCTTTTCCTTTTCTTTTTGAAATTGAATCTCTTTGCACTATGCGTTTTGTTTTTGTACTATGTTTGTTCTTGCTTTAGTTTTTTTTCTTTCTTTAACCGGTGTAAAAGTCATGTTATGTTATGTTATGGTGCAATAAAAAAGAAAGAAAAAAAAAAGAAAGAAAAGAATACTGCTGATGCAGAATACAAAAGTAAATTGGGATTTTGGCACAGTTTACCAGAGGAGACAAGTAAGTTAGAGGGAGAAAGAAAAGGAATCAGGGAGGAAGAGCACTTTTGGAAGCATTTATCTTACGTAACAGTTTCATTACATTTTAATGTCTCTTGCCAAGGTGTAGTTCTATTTCAGAAGATGCCAGCGATCTATAAGGTTCCATTCAAGATTGATTTAATTTAGCTTGGTTGTTCCCCGTGCAGGCAGACACATCTACCCACCCTCCCCCCATTTCTTCTGTCTAAGAACCTAAGTGAGTAATACCAGGGAGTACTTATGCCAGTTATTAAGTTAGCGAAGGAATCAGAGTCTGTCTGAAGCTGCGCTGTTTCACTTAGCATGAGAGCACAGAATTATACTGCCTGAGGAATCAGTCCAGGATCCACTTTTTTATATTCACCCTATAGACCTTATTCGCCAGAGAAACGAGGGCGCAGTATCTTTAGAATATTATCTTTGAACTTCCGTTTTGCGGTGGCTCTGTTTATTTCAATGGGATCGCTGTACAGGAGTAACTAGCTTTTAAAGTGGATTTACTTAATGTAAAGTTAACAAAAGTTATCATGAGGATTGTAATGTTTGAAGCAGATGTCTTAACAAAAGTTAGTAGACCGGGAAGATTTTAAAACGAGCCGTTCATTCATAAATACGCAAGATCGCTGTGAAAATACAGACCGGAAGTCAAAGGAAAACGAGCCAGCGCTGAAAAGGGGCGGGGCTACATAAGGTCTATATTACTTGAGTCATGGGAACTGAACAACTCTATAATTGTTGACAAAAATAATAAAATAAAAATTAATAAAGTATCATTTTTTATTACAAAATAAAATATGGATGCAACCAAATTAAGTTAACTAAAAAAGTTAAGAAGCTGAAGTTCAGCAAAATTATAGAAAGAATAGAAAATTAAATAATCAAATATTAAACAAAATTAGGTTAACTTACTAACAAATAAAGTTAAGAAGCTAAAGTTCAGCTAAATATTTCATTATCCCACCTACAAAATGTATTAAGTAAACTGAATATGTAATGTATAAGTATTTGACACAATAATGACCATTAAATGGTTAAATTGTCTTTGCAATGTAAGCATCATTACATTAACATATGCATGTTATTATCAGTCAGGCTCAAAAAGACACTCAGATTTTTTTTAACTCGGTCTCTGTGTCCACTAAGGTCTACTTACTGTAGCTTCAAACAGATTCAAGACCCCTGGTCTAGACTGATGGTCACAGTGATTTAGCCAAGTAAGACATGTTCCTGGATCAACATTTTGTTGATCAAGGAACAATTTTTTTTGTCCCAAAAAATTGTCCTAACCATAACGTATCCCTAAAATCAGAGGGAAATTAATAACACTGATGTAGAAGCACCTAACTCTGGTTGTAAACCTAAGCTTGAGATAAACTGTAAACTTGTCCCTCAAATCTGATTGGCATGTTGTAGTTGTTAATGTACAGACTTAATATGGAGAAGAAGAAAAAATCCTTGTGGGGAAAATACTTCCTAAACCATGTCAAACCCGCCAACTCACCTACTCCCTCGAGTATCATACGGTCTCATACTCTTGATGAAGTGAACTTTCTTGGAAACCTTTTGCCCCGGAGACCCAGAAAGGTTACGTGTCCTGCAACAAGAATGTAACAAAATGTAGAAAAAGACATGCGACTTTAATTTGTATAAGCTTAGAGACAAATTGTGATGTATTAAATTGAAGTAAAGGCATAATCTTTTGGCCCTTGACTATAAACTACGGCTTAAAAGGTCGCCCGTCCAGCATCAGTCTATCAGCAGACCTTACATAAAGAGATGAGAGGGTGAGGGGAACAGAACAGGAGAGAGATGAAAGGCAAACAACAAAGAAGACAAACAGGAAATGATGTGCATATGTACGGCAGTGAGATCACGAGGCTCGGCTTACATAAGCAACATCACCTACCAGTAGACCAAGCTTGTTGTGACTTGTTGATGACATTTATGCTATATTCTCTGACTGACTCAGCAGTCTCCTCTCAGTTATAAACTCTGACAGCAGTGAAATCTTATCACCATAAAAAACTTCCATCTGTCCTATGGGTCTTCCCTAACCACAGTCTCGGTTATCACAGTTACAGGGGACTTTACTTTTAAAGTCAAATACAAAGACAAGACAGACAACTCACTCATTACACAGAATATATATCTCAATATCAATCAGTTAATTTACTCACCCTCAAGCCAACCTAGGTGTACATATATGACTTTCTTTTTTCAGCCAAACACAATTGAAGTTATATTAAAAAAATATCCTTAATAATTAGAGTGAATAGTAAATAAGATTTTGAAGCCCAAAAAAGTGCATCCGTCCATCATAAAAGTAATCTATACGGCCCCAGGAGGTTAATAAAGGCCTTCTGAAGCGAAGCTTTTTTTGTAAAACAAATATCCATCTATAACTTTATAAACTATAATCACTGGCTTCCGGTAACGACCGTATGCGAGTAGAGTTCCGCCTGAAGAGTGACCTCTGACCCGACGTATGATATAGGACGTAGGAGTAGCGTAAGCTTAGGTGAGAGTAGACCCCTCTTGCAGTTCAAAACAAATAGGCTCAAGCTCCTCTGATATTTCTCTAACCGTTTTAAACTTCTAATTCGTGACAGGTGTTTTGTTTTGCTCCATCCTCTGCGCTTTGATGTTTGTTATTAATACGTCAAGCGTCCGGTCAGAGTTCACTCTTCGGCCGGAACTAGACTCGCGTACAGCTGTTATCGGAAGCCAGTGATAATAGTTTATAAAGTTATAAATATTAATATTTTTCTTACAAAAATGCATCACTTTGCGTCAAAGGGCCGTTATTTACCCCCCTGGAGCAGTATGGATTACTTTTATGATGGATTGATGCGCTTTTTGGGGATTCAAAAAATCTAAGTTGCTTTTCACTCCCATTATAAAACTGGGAAAAGCAAGGATATTTTTAATAACTTCGATTGTGTTTGACTGAAAGAAAAAAGCTTTATGAACAGCAAGACAAGTTATTACTTTCCTCATGTCCGACTCAAATTGAACCAAGAATTGCTTTTATGTTAGGCCCTATGTCAAAATGCAAAAGCAAAAATAATTGATTTTCAAAATGTAGTTACAGATAAATATTAAGGTTTTTTTTGTAATAAATGATTGTTTGTGTTTATATAAATGATTTAAGAAAATGCTATTGCCAAGTATTTTTATTTAATATTAAAGTTAGAACCAATATTTCGATTGCCTCACTAGCTGAATTTGTATTTCTTTAAAGTAACTTAGCCTACTAAAAGAACCGGAACTAGAAATCCTTACGACTCCCAACCTGTTCATTTTAGCAGGTCTCAAAAATGTCGCAGAAAATTTCCTGTCAAACTCTTGCCTAGAAAACAAGACATCAAATATGAAAATGAAAGTTATACAATAAGGCGGAAGTCAGTAATTCAAGGGGATAGATTCGTGTTTTTTTTTGTGTTTTTTTTTTTCTCGTACTGTAATGTGTACTGTTTATAATACTGATTCAAAAGTCATAAACGAATGTAAACACTGGTAAACAACAGGCCAGATGCAGTTGTGACTATCCAAAAACGTGCTAAGATTTGGAAATAAACATAGCTTTCACAAACAAAAAATATATATTCAGAATTCTTTAGGACAGACAGATGTAGAAAAGGTTACATCACACATTTACTAGACATTTGTTTGAATGGTGTAATTTATGCATACAAACCCAGCCAGAGAAAAAACGCCAATAATGCGTGTCATTGTTTGCCAAACTGCGTGCAAAAACAAAGCTCACCTTTGACGGGGATCAGGCACAGGGTTGGAGCCCGGGATTTGGCTGGGTGGTTTAACGTTACTTGATCCTAAAACCGGATTTAGCGGTCCAGAGGTCGGTGAAAGAGGGGGTGCCTGGACTGACAAAGGATCTGCTCGTCCATCCTCAGTAAAAACGTCGCTGCTCCCTTGGTTTAATACCGGAGGAGGGCTCAGAGGAGCAGGGTATGTGTTAGTCCTCGGTATAGGGGTCGCAGTTCCTCCGCTGATGGAGGATGTCAGTTGTGTGAAGGTTCCGTAGCTGCTGGATGTCGACAGAGGGGGACCCGTCGCCGCCGACGACACACCGAGATCTACACACCGGCTCTCGGCTTCCCTGGGGCCAACGATTCCATTGCTTAGGTTGTAAACCGGTCGCCCGTCCAAAGATATATTGGTGAGAAACAATAGTGCTGCTTGTCTGCGACGCGAATCCCGGTTTTTTCGCAGGTGTTCTTTGTGTGGTTTGGCTGAATTAGTCCTCGGACAGACGCGAGGACCGCAGGCAGCGGCCGCCATTCTACTGTGAGTAAGCTAAAAGCAGACAGAGCTATTAGAGCGGCTGAGGGATTGGTCACGCCCCCTGACACCTTATTGGTTAAAATTCCTGACACTTGCATATAAATGAGACTTTGTCTCAGTGGATTGGACGAGAAGTCTCAGTTCATAAACTTGTAAAGGTGAATAGCTTGGCTTCAAATGTACAGGAGGACAAAATACATCTGTTGCTTTCTTTGACACATTATATATTTTTAATGAGAGTGGCACTTAGGTTTAATAATTTTATATATTTGTAGGCTATATTAGATAATTAAATCTTTATTTCTAAAAATAAGCATTAAGTTCATGCTCAACTAATTATCAGAAAGTGTCCCCTGTATTCACCCTATATTTTATTACTAGGGAATATGAATGTCCATTTATGCAAATAAATCTAGTTGTATTCACTGTATGTTTGACTAACACTGCTAATACTTCTGCTCCACATGATGCTGTAAAAATCAATGAACATGCAGGTTAGCAAGCATAAGCCTGTCTAAGCTCTAAGTCTTAGCACAGTTCATCACAATGGTTAAAGTGTCTTATATGTACAGTTATTCTGTTATGTAAATATGCAGCGTGACGTCTTAAACAGCTCATGGGGTAATAAAAGAGGATAAGGAAAGGAGGGGGGAAAGTAATTTCTGGATTCTTCAGCTTGATAAAAAGAGCCAAAACGAGAGGTTCTTCATAGCCTTGCATTAATATTACTATTATTAAAGAATTACATTTATGTTATTTAAATACATATCCAAATGCATAAAAGGCAATGGTTCGAGAATACAAATATGGCTGAAAGCATTACTGTTGCAAAACATACAATTCCACATTGTCATGTAATAAGGCTTGAGCAAATATTTCATAATCTACTGGTCCACTGGTAGTAGGGGAATTAATCCGACCCTAGGTAGTCTGCTCAAAATACTTTCTGGAATTTTGTTTTATTGTATTGTCAGACAAATCAAATTAATTTCCTCTGAATTTGACAGTGGATCTACAGTTAAACAAAAAAGTGAAAAGGAATAGTTTTGAATGACATCTCTAGATTATGCCATTGCTTTGAGATAATGTATAGCATAATATTATGGAAGTTGATTTAGTGCCTGTGGTGTGAATAAAAGGTTACTTTTTACTATAAAAAGTATAGGTTACTATAAAAGGTCCATCGCTGTTTTTATAATGCCTAATTTTCTTATTTGTAAGTTTGTTGTAACATATTCCAAGTGACACAGTAAAAACTATCCATGTGATGTGAATGTTTTGATCTTCCTCATTGCTATTCAGCTGCTTTCCACATGAGTGCAGTATATATCAAATCAAAATCATTGGCTGTGACTAGTAGTGCATGGCTTTACTTATTTTAGGCATGAGTGCTTGAATGAAAAACACTGTGGCCTTTTCATTTTTTCTTAAAATGGCAAGCAAAACAAAGGACACTCTTTCAGTTGATGCTTTGGTCAGGTCAGTAAACACACAATTTCGCTTGCTTTATTGTCCAAATAAAACACATGGCTGAAAATCGACATCCTTTTTTACAGTCGACAGCAACAGTCTTTCAGGTGCAGTGTAAGGCTTGACGTCTTTCAGCGTGTCTACGGTAAAATCCAGCATTAACCAGAGTGAACGAGTATGATCCACATTGATAAAGGACAGTATACAGAGGCCATGTGCTGAGGTGTTCCAGCTAGCACCAAAATGGTAACACAAATGGACATACTGTACGTAATGGTTATGCCAAGATGTGAAATAGTTACAATAGGACTTACTGTAGCGATAACATGATATCAGTGTAAACAGCACAAACACATGGATTATTCATCTTCTCTCTATTCAAAAGCCCAATGGTCAATCAATGCAAAAAAATGTTTTGTACAGATTCACTGATCTATGTATTGATGACCAAATGTAAGCAACAACCACAGAAAAGTTATTAACTGAATGTAAATGTTAAATAAAAGTAGATAAAGAGACAGATACTGCATGGATTTGTTCATAGCCATACAACATTTTCAAATTCACTATTCAAACATTTATGAGTATTATTGCACCAAATTATGTAAATGGCATAATCATAACGCTCATAACTTTTCATTAATCCATAAAAAGAACAATTTTTGATTTTCTTCAACTGTCATATAGGTACTTTAAAATGTGAAATCTTTGTGTGTTTGAAATACTGCGATATTACAGGCATATAAACCAGCTTGATCAGGGTTCTTTGTCCTTGAGATGAACATTCATTCAATCCTTTTTAAAGGTGCACTCAGCCATTTTTCAGGATCAGACCAATTATTTCCATCATGACAGATATGTCCTTTGAGAACATTAAAAAAAATCATTGTGACATACAATTTTTCACTTGAAAAGTAAGCAGAAATGTCCACTGAGACCTTGATAATTGTGGGGGGGAAAAACATAGTCTTTGTTGCAAGCAAAGTATGATCCCTGTTCTTGAAGGCAACAATTCTGTGCTTAATAAAAACCCTCATGATGTTATCAGAAGCTCAACCCTTCCATCTTTTTTTAAAGACTCAAAATGTTTTCATAAATCCACCAATGTTTTAAACATTAGCTGCTGAAGAAGGGTGAAATGCACCTTTTAGATGCTGAATAGCCAAACGTAAGAAAGTCGATTAAGGCCTTTAATGAGAAAACTCACTAGTTGTACATGTACCTATTACAACCGCAATAGCCAACAACCTGTGACCAAGTGGATTCAGTAATTGTGGTTTACAGCAGCTGCCACAAGAGATTTAAAAACACCCACAATGGTTTGAAACTGTGTTTAGGATGTGTATAAGCACCATTGCTGTTAATGTACCACACTGATATGTTGTTTTATTCATGACACATTTACCGTGGCCTCACTGCTTTTTCATAAACTTGCTCGAAACGGACCCCAGCCTAGCCTCCTAACCCAATAACCTGCGGTAATGTCTAATGTCACCACAGGGTGGCTCTTTTCTAGACGCTAGTGCATAATGTTCCTCCACAGACGAGTCAATGAGAGTTCATGTGGAGATCTGTCAAAACCCACCAAATAAAGCTGGAGAGAACTGACTTTTTTTTTTGCACGCAAATACATTTCATATTTTTAGAAGGTAAGAACGTTTCAGACTGTCGTCTCATATTCCATCACTTCCTTGGGTGTGCCTAGACATCGGTACTGGATCCTCGGTGTGACCGGAGCAGCACCTTCCAGAACCAAAATGGTTTTTCGTAGCCTGCGGTCAATGAAGTGGGCGTCCCAGGCTGGGTACTGCTTTCTGGGAAGGTCGATACGAACTACCGGCCCCTCTGTCCTTGGGGTGAGGCGAGGCGCGGCGGTTCGTGAGGCCTTAAGGGTCCGCATCTTAAAAACATCGCCAATGTCTTCTCTCTGTACTGACTCTCCTCCTTTAGTCCTCTGCAGAGTCCTCGGTGGGCTGCTCACCGCGTCCAGAGGAGGAACGGAGGTGGGCGACGGGATACAAGGATCTGAAACAGCCCCCACCTGGACGCCACAACATCCAAAATAAGCTCCAGACACAGGGCCGTCAGGGTGCAACAGGCAGTAGTAGACAAACATAAAAAATGTGCCCAGAGCGTAGCTACAGGCCACTACACACACCACCACCACAGCGTAAAAGTCCGAAGTGCGCGGGCTGCGGTATATGTACCACACGGCAGTGAGGGCCACGTTTTCACCCAGCACTATGAGGCTGTAGAGCAGAAGCCGGCACCGAGTTGGGCCTTCACGGACGCTGAACCAGCAGAATATGTACACGATGCCCACCATCATGTTGTAGATGATTTCCTCCCACTTGGACATGCAGAAGTCCGTCTTACCTTGGATGATCCAGAAGGTCATGGCGCACCAGTGGGCCACGATGAAAATGCCGAAGTAGAGACGAAGATGGAAGATGGAAACGAAGAGGGCGAAGGCCATGGCGCGGGCTCCCACTGTGAACAGGTGCCACAGCATGTGCGCCACCACTGATTTATATGACATGGGAAGCTTGTCGTCACGAGAGTCCCGTAACGTCTTCTGATAAGACGCCATCATCCAGCCCAGAGACACCAGAGAGGCTGACGCAGACAGACCTGGATCAAATGAAGCACAACGAGAGAGAAAATGGAAATAAATTAGTCAATTAATGAGGTACATTAATTAATTAAAAGGATAGTTCACCTTAAAAATTAAAATTCTGTCATCACCCTTATGTTGTACCAAACCTGTATGAGTTTCTTTCTTCTGTTGAATTAAAAAGAAGATATTTTGAAGAATGTTGATAACCAGACAGTTGAGAGTAGCCATTGACTTCCATAATACGCAAAATACTGTGGAAGTCAACGGCTACTGTCAACTGGCTGGTTATCAACATTCTTCAAAATATCTTCTTTTTAGTTCAACAGAAGAAAGAAACTCATACAGGTTTGAAACAACTTGAGGGTGAGCAAATGAGGACAAAATTTTCATTTTGGGTGAACTATCCTTTTAAGAAGCTACTTGCTACTGGTTAATATTACATTGTCTATAAAACAATAAACATAAATATACATATATAAATAATAAAACAATGAATTAGATTAAAAATTATAATAATGAGAAGACCAATATAAAAAAATATTCAAGCATATTAAATATTTTTTGTAAAAAAACAGATTTTATATTTTCACTGTATTAAAGCCAAAATTTTCTATTAATTTTATAGTGTATCTTTTTTTTAGCCCACAATTATAATAATGTTAGATATCTGACCTATTAAAAAACAGATGGGCTGCCAAAATAAAAAATTAAAATTTGATAAATTTGATTGCTTTGCTCTTATTTATGTGTAAAATATTTCTCTTTTTATTTATCCTAGGCATTTTAGAAGATACATCAGTGACAAAGCCGATACTTGTGCAGTAAAATACTTCAAATTAATTTCAAATCAAAACCTACACTTATGTATAAAATGAGTCTGTATATAAGGAATGACAGTACACCCCACCATTATTCAAGAAAAAAAATGAAATTCTGTTGAGTGCTGTACGCTCAAAAGCTCTCATGAATATTTAATCAGGTTCCTGTCTGGCCATTCATCAGCTCACCCGTTTAGTCAGGAGCAGTCAAAACGGAAAATCTCTCCTAATCAGCAAAAACATAATCATTAGCTAGTTCTCCAGCCCTCTCGGATTGCACCGAATATGATTATGAGCGATTATGACAGACCCAGCAAAGCACCTAAATCATAATATCAGTCTGGAAAAGTGCAGGTCAGGACAGACCAAGATGAAACGCTCTTGCACTGATGCCTGTATTCTCTACACCGCTGACTGTAAGGTGGAAGAGTGCCCTGGTCATCTCCTGAGAACTGGATATGCTCACATATTGGCTCTCCTCTGGGTCATGTTGATCCTTCTGGAAAAAGATGCCTTCAGCAGCCTGAATAAATGTAATATGAGCAGGGCTGCCACATTTTAATACTGCACCTCTCTAACTTTTATTCACAAACGCATAGAAAGAAAGAAGATCACGTCAAATGATAGCTTTTAAACAAAAATTACATCCTGTTGTTAACTAGCTCTGGGCTTTCTTTAAAAGTCACAGTTTGTGCCTTGACATTTGGATAAAATTCCTCTGGGAATATCTGACAGTGGCTACAATTGTTCCCATGGAGCTGAACCAATACAACAGCGAGCTCTCGCAGCTCTGTAATCAAAGGCACCTGTCAGGTGGGTTTATAGCTATCACATGTCCTGTTCCCTCCTTAGTGCCAAAGATAGACTGGAGCAATGAAACTACAATTAGATGATTTTAATATGTCACTATTACTGTATAATGATGACGCTGGTGTGCACATAACGAGGTAATATTCTAAATGATCAATTTGATTACTGTCATTTTCATGTTAAATTATATATCTCTTTAATATTATTCAGTGAAACAAATTGTGTCTTAACTGCTGCTGGATAGTTGAATCATTAATGAAACCACTTAAAGATTCATCTGATAAAATGCACAATGACCTGTAATATGTATAACCCATTGTCTTCCATATTCAGTCACACTTATCACATCCTCAGTAATTTGCCAGCTAATTTGCAGTTGGGTTGAAAATGAGATACTATGCAAACGCATGCTGTGAAATTACACTTTGGTCCTTAATGATGGGCAAATTAATTTCTAAAACAATAATCTGTCACATTTAAATTAGATGCAACACAGAAATCACACTGCAAGAAGACATTGAATCAAGCTCTATACTCGGTGAGCTGGTGGATATAGCAATATGCCAGATGTTATAATCTGTGCTTCAGACAGAACGCCCACAGCGTGTTTACTGACCGTCTCATGTATAACACACTCAAAAATCGCCATTTAGAATATGATTGGCTGGCTTTATGGAAATTCTGAGAGTAAAGGCACATAGGTTTTTTCATCAATATTCCTGGAGAAGTGGAGTTAAGGCTTTTGAAGAAAAGCTAATCTATGGATTTAAAAGTTTGTGGAATCAAAGATATTTAATATCTTTCAAAGAAAGATATTTCAAAACAGAAGTGTGTATACTTTGATTTCTGAGTCACAAGTGTTACAAAAATCTATTTCAAATAAATGCTGTTCTTTTGAACTTTCTATTTATCTACTAATTATCTAGAATTCTGAAAATGCATCACAGTTTTCACAAATATATTAAGCAGCTCAACTGTTTTCAACAATTGATAATAATCAGAAATGTTTCTTGAGCACCAAATCAGCTGAAGACTGGAGTAGTGATGCTGAAAATGCAGCTTTACCATTATAGGAATAAATGACATGTATATTATATTAAAAGAGAAAACAGTTATTTGAAATTGTAAAAAAACTTCACAATATTACTGTTTTTACTGTATATTTAGTCAAATAAATGAATCAGTACTTCTAAATATTGAGCTGGTATAAAATTCTGAATCTCAATATACTCCCATGCCATTATTTGAATGATTTTTGCTTCCACGATGGTCTATCATTGTGGTATAATTTATATCAGATAGCCTTGCCCATAATCAGCACATATAGGCAGTTCATAATTTGCAATTTGGGGCAGACTTTCTATCATAGTCAAATGTCTGGCTACTCGAGACTACTGATGAAATATGAATATAATGAATATGATCCAGACAAATAGCTCAAGCCCAACTATTTCTAGCATACTTGGAATGAAGCGGTTTTAATCATAGCTGTCATCAACTTACCCTGCAAAGGGAGGACCTGGCCAGTCTGGACCATAATGCTGAGTTGCAGAACGAGCTGAGGTGCGCTCTTCAGGAAGGTTTCCAGCAACCTCAGCATGCTGATGTCAGCGTTCTCGAACATCGTACGCCAGTAGAAGTGTTTGTGCTCGTGGTCCCCGCGCCAGCGGCTTTGCACAACCAGATATAAGGCATGGACATACCTGGGGTAAAAAACAAGACCTCTAGATCATTTCTGAACAGATCACCAAAAAAATCATATCAGAAAATACTAATTATTTTAAAGGGCCCCTTTTATGTTTTATTTTATTTTATTTTACCTTTCCTTCCCAGCAAGCAATAGCCGTCATTTCACCGTCTCGGTTAACTATAGATTCGATATAGTCCAGCTATGTGTAACCCACTTCTAGCCAAAATAACCTTGAATTTGGTTACATGTCATTTTTTCCAAAATAACTTGTAAGATGTGTGATAGTCCATCATGTAAGCAAAGTAAACAGAGATTACTAGGTGTTTGGTTCTGAGCTTTCTAATTGATGACTATTCTTGGGCTATGGTTTAGACGTCTATGTATTTAGTCTTGTTTTTAGCCTAGATGTCTGGGCTGTGTTTGGGCGGCTAGGTCTTTTAAACGCAAAATTGCTTGCTGGGTTTAGCGCATAATATAGCTGTTTGTGCATGTAAACAATCTGCAAAGTTACAAAGCACAAAGTCCATCCCAAAAGTCTTGTCATATAAATATACTTGAATTACAGCCATATAGGTTTCAGAAGGGTGCTGGAAAGAGTTTACGTCACAAAAGTGTGGACTCGGAGGAAGATTGTGAGGGTTTAGGGCTTCATCAGGGCCATGTGTTTTTCAGCGCGAGGGCGGGACAACTTGTAATTTACCACAATAATTTACCCATACAATCAATTCCCGATTTTTTCTCCCGTTTTTTCTTGTTCAAGAAGACATTTACGTCACAATAGGGAAGAAAAATCTATCACAACTTCCATTTCATGCCGACTTTAAAAAAAGCTTTTAGGCCAAACGAGTGAAAAGAAGTGCTGCAGCAATGTACAGTATATACTTTTTGTTTTTGTTTTTCAATCATGTAAATCAATTTTAGAATACCCAGAAAATAAAATGATGGACTTAAATGAGCATAAATGGGAACTTAAATGCATCTTGTATAATATAACCATTTGGAAATTGGTAATTCCATTGTAACCTCGATGCCAGTCTGCAGACTTTGAAAAGAACTGGAGTCTGCCTATAATGTGACTGCAACCAGCTGATAAAGGCAGTACACTTGTCTGGGCAGACTGCCAGTGCACTATAGAGGGCTCCAGCATGTCATTTTCTGTCCTCAGCACCACGGTCTACAGGCTGTTAGACACACCAAGGTCGCTCTTCAGATTACACAGATGTCAGAGAGCATGTTTTCACGGGAGGGATCACTGTCTCTTACATTCGTACCTTCAAATTTCCTGATTTACGACCCCAGAACTCCAGTGTTTACCTTGTGAGATGAATATATGTGCCAGAGGAAGCGTTCCTCTACGAAAGAGAGTGCCTTTTGGGAGATATGAAGCAAAAACTGCAGCTGTGCGTTCGAAACATATTTATGTGAGCCCCTTGAAAAATCTGCCTTTCACTGGACTTAATTTGTTTCTTTTGACAGGAAGTGCCATGATATTTCAGTCTGTCTCAAGGGTAGCGAGAGTAATACGAGTGTTCGCAGGATGTCAGGAGATTGGCAGAATGAATCACCCTGACTTGATGAGGTCTATAAAATTGCTCCACATCCTTCACACAACTTGCTGTGCGAAGAAGAAAAAAAGCCTCTAAAAGAAAAATCAAGCAATAGAGAGCCTGGGAGAATGGCTGTCAGAGAGCGAGTCTCAAATTTGACAAGAAACACAGTCTTTCTTTTTCTGAATAAAAGGGTGTGTTTTCAATGACACAGAAAAGCTCTCTTTGCTTGTAAAATTCAGCCCTTTGATTCCCTGAAATTTCGGCACACCGGATGCTATTAGACGAAATCAAACCTTGAACCTTAACTATGCAACTGTTTTATTTATTTCTTCAAGAAAATTGAGAAAATGTAACAAACAGGCAGCTCTATGGCTGAGAAAACATCTCACAAACAGCCACCATTGGCAAGCAATGCATCAGTATCCATGGTGACGGCTGAAAAACATTGCAGCTGACAAGCTTGGCCCATTACTTAACCTAATATAACCCAATTTGAGACAATTATCTGTTAGGTCTGCGTTTCGCATAAAGACTCGGCATGTCTTCCTCTGAAAAGGACTTTCTAAAAGCCACCCTGATTATGTTGCTGTCCACTTGCCATTAAACTACTTTTGAATTCAACAATATTCAGAACAGTCAACCTACTCGGTTACTCAGATGGCACAGCCAATCAGCCCCCAGCTATTAACTGTCAGGGTTCCGGTAAGTTAAATACCCTCCCCCTCCCCCCTGCTAAATTGAACCCTTGAGAATGGCAGCAGAAAGAAAGAAAGAAAGAAAAGAAAGAAAGAAAGAAAGAAAGAAAGAAAGAAAGAAAGAAAGAAAGAAAGAAAGAAAGAAAGAAAGAAAATCAATGTTGAATATCAGCTTTCCAGCTGGCTAGAATCAGACTGTCATTATTTTTTATCGAATAGTAAAGCCCTGCTGAGGTGGGTATGAGACACTGGATCATGTCATCATGCAACAGAATTAGGAAGATGGAAGTGCTTTCTAGCCTATATTTCCTGTTGTCATATACAGTAGCCTACATTTCTTTCTTTATTTGCCGTGGTTTTTTTGTAATCTTTTTCTTTGCCCCTCCAGGCCCTTGTGAGAATTTAATCATAAATAAACTACTTTTTTTCAGGTAGGCTACAGTATGTTTGTTAAACATGTATACATTTATTTAACATCGTTTGTTGTTTGATTAACATTAATGACAAATAGGTATTTTAGGCTGCTATCACTTTAAGACATTGTTTGGATCTAATATACTGAGTCCTGACACATATCCGTTTTTCACCGGGCTGTTTATGTTTACTTAAACGACCAACTGACTGTATTTATGCGAGATATGCATGATGGGCATTTTGAGAACTGTGTCTATATTTGTCCATTCAGGCGGGAACTGAATTCGGGATCGAACACTATCTGAGCTTCTAGTGTGTCATTCAGCACAATACTACATGTTTTTTTTTTTACAACTTACTGCTCAAAACAACTTGATAAACTCTTTTTGAAGATCCTCGTTGGTTGAACACAAGCTTCTTTGACATCTTCGCTTCTGAATTGATCTCCTCCGCTACTAACTGCAAGTTAATCGATAACGAATTGTGATTGGATGGTAATTTACCATGACGAGATTGGCTGCCTTTGACAAGGCTATTCTCGCGTGACAGAAGACTCGCTCACCTAGCAAAGACAATTTAGGAAAGAAATACGGGACAAACATGATTTTTCTCACATTAAGTCTAGACCAACTACTAGCCAGAGAGAAAGCAAAAGACCACTACCTGCATCACTCCTGAAACTAAAGCTAAATATCCGTATAGTTTAAACATTAGCCTACTTTACAAACATATTCAATAACTGAATCATTTAATGTATTCAATGAACGTATAAGGCAATTAATATTTAGCATATGCAAAACAACATGACAGTAAATTAAGTGAAGACATCTGCTGATCAATGGTTGAAGGCTCTGTCATCTCCAGAATTTTTTTTTATGTGGAGTACAAAAAAAGCAGTTCAGACATAAAGGAATAAACGTGATGCATTAATTAAAGCTTGATATTTTGTTTCTACATTATAGACAGACTCCCATCAGTAGCCTACTTTCATTGCATTGCTCAACCCTTCATATGACATACCTTCAAACAAGCACAAACCTAAATCACACTAAAACACACACTGCCTACAGCTTCCTGCAGTTTATCAAACGTATCCACAGCTTAAGTTTTATTAGGTTCCTTTTCTCGACGCAGTTAATCCCAGTGCACCCTCTCTCAGGAATATGTCTCAAATAGGCATTAAGCTGTTTGGCCAACAGCAACAGACATCCCCTGGCTATCTCTGCTCTTGAATGTGTCCTCCTCAGTCCTCCTTGGCGGCGGGGTTTTACTTTGATATCCAGGGCGTGAATTAATCATGCAGGGCTTGCACTTTTTCTCATTGTCACAGATGAGACTGTTTCAAAAATTGGTGTTTTTCGCTTGCCTTCTTGCTGCTTCTGTTTGAGTTCCAGCAGAAAATGTCTCATGTATTTTTAGATCTTTTGAAAGAGAACAATAATTTTAAGCACACTCTTGGCATGCTCAATAGGGCTCCACATCTGAAGAAAAAAAATCTTCCACTGATGGAGCGATTCATTCAGTGTGTGCAATAATAATAATCAACCCCCAACCAGCCAGGAAGGATCTTGTCCAAACAGGATGTTGACTCATGTTAGTAATAAAGAAATTTACAGTAACAGTAACTATTAAATAGTGTGAACAATTGGGACATTTGTGGCCTAATGGTTTGAGAGTCGGACTTGTAACCTGAAGGTCGGCAGGAACGTATTGCAGGAAACGACTGAGGTGACCTTGAGCATGACACCTAACCAACCCAAATGCAAAGTGAATGGCTGCTCACTGCTGTGTGTGTGTGTGTCTATGGTTTGCAGTGTGTGTGTGTGTGTGTGTGTGTGTGTGTGTGTGTGTGTGTGTGTGTGTGTGTGTGTGTGTGTGTGTGTGTGTGTGTGTGTGTGTGTGTGTGTGCGTGTGTTCCAAGATCAAACTTATAGGGTACGTTTACACGACAACAATAGTATATTAAAAACTAAAAAGTTTATCCTTTGCTTTTTTTTTTACTTACAGACATTGTCAAAACGATCCCCGTTCACATGGATCTGTGAAAATTATGTTTTCAGGCGAGTAGTTGATGACATCACTTTATAAAGAAACACTACGCTCCTATCGACTAAACACGTAATACGCATGTGTGATGACACGTTTTCACTAATTCGCGTTTTTGTAGTTTAAAACAAAACAATAATGGAATCATTTTCAAAAACTTGCTCTTGATTCCCATTTTCAGGCCTCCAAAACGCTGTTGCCGTGTAAATGAACAGCCAAACCACATGAAAAAAATTCCAGTTTGTAGTTGACCTTTTAGGGGTCTGTAGGCACGTAGTGTTGTGTAAACCCTTATTCTCCTTGTGTTTGCAGTCAAGTAGTTCGTTGTTGTACATTCCTTGTGTCCTGATCCCTGAAGCCATGTCTTGTCCTGCTACCAAGTGTTGTCCTGCCAAGTCAAGTTGACCGGTCCTGTTTCCCCCACGGGATAGTTTTTGTTTGTTTTTGTTTTATTTTTTATACCGCTTAATAAGCGGCCCTACATCTTTGAGCCCTCACCTCATCCCTCACCCCAACCTTGACAGAGCTTCGCGTAATAACAAAGTGCAAACAGAAGTCAACAAATGACTCTTGTGTTCCTTTTTTACTAGTGAGCCAACAACAGCCAATAACTACAGCGTATGTAGTCCCATTCATGAATATGACTATTAAGAGCCGATTCGTTTTAGTGAACCAAATACAGCAGAAGCAGTAGAGTCCGATTCACAAACAAATTACTCTTACAAGCCGGTTCTTTTAATGAATCGTTCAGAAAGATTCAGGAGCTACCGGTGAATCAGTGCTTATAGCTGAATGGACATGTATCCATAAGAGCGTCGATATCACCAAGTTATCATTAATATTTCACGAGTTCACACTTACATATAATTTGAGGGGGTAAAGTTTAATGCATATTTGGCGTGCTGTCCGGGGGGAGGGCTCCGAGCTCGGAGTTCGGCCCGAACCCAGAGTACTCCCCCCTATGTAAGTGCTTAGGACTAGAAGCGTGGAGAAGGGGTGGTGGAGGGATGCTGCAAAACTGTCAATGGGATTGAGGTGAGACTGCTGAGTGTATGTATACCTTTTACCATTGATTGCTGAGTGCTCTCCACTTGCGTTAATTATCTGAACGGGCTCCTCCCGAAGTTTGTTAATAAAACATAATTTAATATTGCATTATTTAAAATAAATGTTCCTGTTTTATATTTTAATAAAAACGGACGAGATATTTATTTAATTGATTTTATGAAACTCATTCATTTTTAGGTTCAACAAACACTTCTGAAAAGTCATTTCTCTCAACACAGCCTGTGTAAAGGTGTCTTTTCTTCTCCAAGTGGTGACTGATCCTGATTGATCCTGCTCATCTAATGCTGCAGGGAGCATGGAATCGAAAACCGTCTTTGAACGTGTTCAGTGAACCAGGTCAGAGTTTACTCAGATGGGACTTTCAAATAGGGCACGCTTTTTTACACAACGCTTAGAGAATGTGAGAGACAGAGAGAAAATGTATATTTATTGCACATCATTTAGTCTTATCATTATTTTATTTCTGATGTAATTACAAGCCATGAGGAGAACTTGCTTTATAATGGCTAATTTTCTTATCAAACAGCCAAGTTTTCTCATATACTCTCCCTCTCAATCATTCTCTCAAAGATGCACCTCCATTTTTACGTCTACTCTCCACCTATCACTCCTCACCTGTTCTTTCTTTGCAACAGTGCACCACTCTCTCCCTCTCTGGCTGTCTGCTGCAGGTAAGGACATGTAAACACTACAGCTATAATCCCTGTAATGCAGAGATGTGACAAGCTCAGTGCCGGTGGCAGCTTTAATGGCATTACTGCTAATTCCAATCAAACAAAGACAGAGCCTGGAAAGCTCGGAAGCTTTTAAGCAAAGACTCAGACAGAGAGTATTGGTGAAAGGTGAAGAACAGAAAGAAATCCATGTGGGTTTATTGCAGGTCAAACAGAGGTAACGTGAAAATGGCAAAATGTACTTCTTAAAAGGTGCTATTCTTAGCAATACTGATAGAAAGCATCAAAAGGAGAGCTGAAGATATTTCATTACATCAGCTTGCAGTGCCATATTTTGAATGAATTATATATTAATGGGAATGTATAGCTCAGAAAGGCTAACATTCTCAAGGCTAATTAGTGAATAAAATGGGATGATGGTTAGTTTTATTCAAATGAGATGAAAATGATTTGCTGGCTGGTTGACTGGCTTGTTTTGAATTACAAATATCCACATTCTCTTTCTGAAAACTGTTTATGCTATCGGGAAGAAAAAAAAGGTCAGGGGGAAAAGAATGAGTGACAGACAGAGAATGACACAGACGGCATGAGAAGGACAGCGCATGTGTTGTGACAGAAGCATAAATGAAGCTTGATGGAAATGACCGGCAGCTTTGTGATATCAATGGCAGCAAACATCATTAACCCTGCGTTTCCCTGCAGGTCAGCCGGCAGCAGTGTCCAGTCCACACATACGCTCGGTCCTGTCACTGCTGATCAGCACAGGCATTGAAAGACAGGCACATCACCGCCTCTGTGTTTACAACCACAATTACACGGCACTCACTCACTACACATGCCTCTAATATGTGTGGGTGTGTTTCTATTGATTTATATGTGAGTGGATTAAACTTTTGGATGGGATTGTGGGCTGCAAATTTTCTTCTCTGCATTATTATGGAAATTGCTTTGTGTGTTGCTGCACACTGTCTGTCAGCAATCAAGACGCTCAGCACTTGCACATTCTGCTCGTGGCAATCGCACTGAGCGAAAAGAGTGTGAGGAAGTGAAATCTACTGTCTAATTGTGTTTCTTGAGTTCATAGAAAATCATCATCCTTATGGCTTTATGGCAACTTTTAGGTCCCCATCAAGTGCAAAAAGAGTGATAAAGAAAAATAACATTTCTCATTCATCATAAACCACTGGCATTGGTATAAGTAATATGAAAAAGAATAAGAAACTCTTTTGCACTGCTCTAAAGACAAAAGGATTTTAGAGTGTGTGCATAAGGCGATTTCTGGTGGACAGATTGAATGAGTGGATGAGTGGAGGAGTCTCTCCGGGAGATTATTGACCCAGAAGCTCATGAGAGGTGGAGGAGGAAGAGGAGGAGGAGCCTACAACCAAATGGCTTGGAGATAATGATGAACTGGCATGGAACAACAGGAAATACAAGGAGGATCCCTTTTCCTCTATGACTGCAGGACATTCATTGGCAAAGCAAACTATAACAGCATTGAGGTTGAATACTTTCTGTGATATGTTGCACAAGTTCTATTGTCTTTTCCACATTCCATTTATATTAGTGCCCACTGAAATTTGTTGGTTGATTCTTATATTTGATCCCTTTATATCCAAGCATGTGCTTTCAAAGATGAAAGCAATAAATATTGACAGCATAAAAGTTGTCCCTAATATTTTCTTTAAAGAGGCCTTGCCATCTTAGGTGCTTCAGCTCTGGATGCCTCTAGATGTGGGTGTGGATTTGTTGTAGATAGGGCAAGTCAGGGGAACGCACAGGATGACAGAACAATATGATGCTGAATGAACTGCTGATGTGACACGTTAAAGGAATCTACTATTTTATGATATTGAGATCTATACACTCACGTACCTCCAGACCTGCGCCAGCTGAAGAACGTGCACGATGCTTTGGAAGAGCCACACGCAGGCTCTGCAGCAGCTCTGAGCGTTGCTCCGGGTTCCGGTGACCGCAGCGGAGCGGCCAGCGCCCCGCTGATCGCTGTCCTTGGTGCTGAAGTGGCTCTCCGCATTGGACGCCGCTACCAATGCAGCCGCAGCCGTGCCGCTCCCGTTGGCGTCCGAGTAATCGTAGGCGAACCATCGGAAGCTGAGCACCTGCACCACCACAGACGGAATGATGATAAAAACGAGTGTCAGAGCGAACCACCAGTAGTCCCGTCTGAGATAGTATTCGGCAGCCAGCCACAGGTCTGAAGCCCCGTCCGAGAAAAAGACCAAGAAGGCGCAGAGGGTCCAGCAGCAGTCCAGGAGCGAATACTCCTTCCCGACGGGACGCCACTGTGGCGAGCGCTTCTCCAGCCCGGGGAGGCACGTCGGCGGAATGTCATTCTGCAAAGAAACGGCTGTACCGTCTGATTTCGCGGCCATGTTTGTTGTAGAAAAGAGAGTAGATGAAAAGGAGAGACGGGCGTGTGGGTGGGAGGGGGTCGTGTGTCTGTGTGGGAGGGAGAAAAGAGGGCTGGGACTGGGACGAAAACGCTTCTCGTCATTCCTGCTTGAACATCTAGCTCCTGTTTTTCCACATGAAAGCAATTTATCACGGCAGTCGATGCCAATGACATGACATGACAGTAGGTGTGCACGCACGTGTTCAGTTTTTGTTCACAAGCCTATGTGATGAATAAAACAGCGATAGGATGACATCCAGCCTCGCGGCCTGAGACGAAAGGTGCCTTTGCAGTCCTGATTCAGATTCAATTTAGCGCCTGTATCTCGTTGTCTCAAGCTGGATAAGTTTATAGTAAATATAGTAAGGTAGCCTATAAACAGTTCATACCCAAATTATGTAACAGGCACATAAATGATGTCCATGCTTTATTGCTACGCTAAATGCAGACTACTGTAGCCTACATCATATAACCTACATTGAAACAAATTAGTTCAGTAGCATCATGCACGTTATTTAATTAACACTATTTATATATTTTATATTATTTATACAAAATATCCTAAATATGGACGTGGGACTGGTTTGATTATATGAAGTAAAAATGATATAATAGTATTATGCAAGCGCCTGCTAAATAAATATATGTAAATGTAGCCTACATACATTAGACAAATAGCAGTAAAAAATGCTTCTGACTCTTCGGAGTCTCATTGCCTTGTAAACAGCGGCGCCTCATGGGTATAGTAGCTAAATGAAGTCATAATCTTCCCTTGTAGTGCAAATGCAGTCATTTAAAAGAGCTCCCACCACCACATAGCCTAAGTAGCCTACATATTAACACTCAAAACTCTGTTTAAAAAAGCGAATTAAGACAGAAAATTTAGAGTCAAGACTTTGTAGATATATGATTTTTGTATATATTGATAATTATTGACCAACGGTTTACTACATTTTACTGCAATAGAGTTTTACCAAGATTTTCAGATGACTACTCATTACAACTCAAGTTGTGCAATAGCAAATAATGAAATATCCAAATGCTATCAATTTTGTATTTTCATAGTTACTTATCACTCGGGGGCATAACTCTAAATGTGTTGTTTAAATTATAAAGGAAACCAATAAAGAATTAAAGTTATTGTTGACCCTCTGCTTTATACAGTAAAGACTGAAACTTCAGATGTATGCTAGTGCTGCCACCTCCTGGAAACGAGGGCACCGATTGCAGTTTGGCACGGAAGTGAAAGACAGGTGAAACATAAACGCCACATACTGTAAGTCCCATGGTCACTTCCCGACAAATTGGGTAAAGCACAAATTCTACTAAGAAAAATGAAATTAGCCAGTTTATCTCTGTTACTGCCTGGTCTTAAAAGTGAGATGGTTAGCATCTTAGTCAGACAGCGATTTGACCTTAAATAGCATTCTGAGAGGAAGAGGAAGATTGATATTTTGGTATATCAATTGTATCAGTAGTTATGTATTGGTATTTATATAGAGTATATAAATAAACATAATAATAAAATGAAATGCATGTACAGTAGTTGAAAACACCATTCTTCCGAAACAAAAATGTGTAGCCTACAAAATAATCCAATACAGCAGTTGCTTTAAAATAGCCAAATATATAATAGTATATTTAAATATTCATAGTAGGGTGCTTGTCAATAATATTCGAAGAGGACGTGAAACTAAGCAAATTTATACCCTGACAAAACAAACCACAAAGGGGCAGTATGGTAGTCTCTGTTAGCTCTTGGTCCAGAATATTACAGAAAAACTGTAGGGGAAAAATCATGTGCATGAGTATCTTTTTCAAATAAATACTGTATGGTTATATTATCAGAAAATAACTTTACTTGGTCAAATTGACAAATGTGGTTTATTATTGTTCATAAATATGTAATACAATTTTTGACAAATAACCTCTTGGAAAGCACCGGTAGCCTTCAATTATTTATGGACTTCAGTGTTTAAAGGGCCCCTAAAATCAATAGTTTCTTGATATTTTACATCATTTTTTATTCTGATTGAAAAATATAAGGTTTATGAACATAACTTCAAAACTTATGACTCTTTTGACAATAACATGGTAAATGCATGCTTATGTACTGAAAACACAGCCTGGGTATATAGTTGTAAAACGTAGGGGAAACTAAAAAACGAAGGAGAACTGGATCAAAACGCAGTGATTTTTATTAACAGAATAAACAAAAACAAATGAAAATGCACCAGGAACAGAATGAGTTCACTAAATATTACATCCATGAAAGACAAGAAGACTTGACAAGGAACACAAGAAACACTGGGAGTTAAATACACAAGGGACGAAGTAGACACACCTAAGAATAAATCAGAACTAATCAACAAGAACTACAAAACATGGCACAGAACAAGAAATAAACATAAGTCCACACAAGACATGGGGAACATTGGCTACCTCTGTGGTCGTGTCAGGGCAGACAGAGAGTTCAATGGCTACCTCTGTGGTCGTGTCAGGGCAGACAGAGAGTTCAATGGCTACCTCTGTGGTCGTGTCAGGGCAGACAGAGAGTTCAAGGGCGACCTCTGTGGTCGTGTCAGGGCAGACAGAGAGTTCAAGGGCTACCTCTGTGGTCGTGTCAGGGCAGACAGAGAGTTCAGGGGCGACCTCTGTGGTCGTGTCAGGGCAGACAGAGAGTTCAGGGGCGACCTCTGTGGTCGTGTCAGGGCAGACAGAGAGTTCAATGGCTACCTCTGTGGTCGTGTCAGGGCAGACAGAGAGTTCAATGGCTACCTCTGTGGTCGTGTCAGGGCAGACAGAGAGTTCAAGGGCGACCTCTGTGGTCGTGTCAGGGCAGACAGAGAGTTCAAGGGCTACCTCTGTGGTCGTGTCAGGGCAGACAGAGAGTTCAGGGGCGACCTCTGTGGTCGTGTCAGGGCAGACAGAGAGTTCAATGGCTACCTCTGTGGTCGTGTCAGGGCAGACAGAGAGTTCAGGGGTGACCTCTGTGGTCGTGTCAGGGCAGACAGAGAGTTCAATGGCTACCTCTGTGGTCGTGTCAGGGCAGACAGAGAGTTCAATGGCTACCTCTGTGGTCGTGTCAGGGCAGACAGAGAGTTCAGGGGCGACCTCCGTGGTCGTGTCAGGGCAGACAGAGAGTTCAGGGGCGACCTCTGTGGTCGTGTCAGGGCAGACAGAGAGTTCAGGGGCGACCTCCGTGGTCGTGTCAGGGCAGACAGAGAGTTCAGGGGCGACCTCCGTGGTCGTGTCAGGGCAGACAGAGAGTTCAGGGGCGACCTCTGTGGTCGTGTCAGGGCAGACAGAGAGTTCAGGGGCGACCTCTGTGGTCGTGTAAGGGCAGACAGAGAGTTCAGGGGCGACCTCCGTGGTCGTGTCAGGGCAGACAGAGAGTTCAGGGGCGACCTCCGTGGTCGTGTCAGGGCAGACAGAGAGTTCAGGGGCGACCTCTGTGGTCGTGTCAGGGCAGACAGAGAGTTCAGGGGCGACCTCCGTGGTCGTGTCAGGGCAGACAGAGAGTACAGGGACGAATTTCATGGTCGTGTCAGGGCCGATAGGACTTTCAGGTGCGACCTCCGTGGTTGTGTCAGGGCAGACAGGACTTTCAGGTGCGACCTCCGTGGTCGTTTCAGGGCAGACACCGAGTTCAGGGGCGACCTCCGTGGTCGTGTCAGGGCAGACAGAGAGTTCAGGGACACCCTCCGTAGTCATGTCAGGGCCGACAGATAGTTCGGGAATGACCTCCGTGGTCGTGTCAGGGCAGACAGAGAGTTCAGGGACACCCTCCGTAGTCATGTCAGGGCCGACAGATAGTTCGGGAATGACCTCCGTGGTCATGTCAGAGCAAACAGAGAATTTAAAGGCGGTCTCCTTGGTCGTGTCAGAGCAGACAGAGAGTTTAAAGGCGGCTTCCTTGGTCGTGTCAGAGCAGACAGAGAGTTTAAAGGCGGCTTCCTTGGCCATGCCAGAGCTAGCAGAGAGTTCAGGGACAGTTTCCTTGGGTGTTAACAGATAGGCTAAGGTATTTTTTTAATTTACAAGCAGACACCGCCACCCAGGGTGGAACTGTAGACGTGCGTCCAGCACAAACACATAAGATTGCCATTATAGGAAGCGCAGCCGATGGCGGTAGGATCTCTGGGACCGACCACCGGACTTGGGAGAACCGGACTTGGATGCGCGGAGACCACCTGACTTGGATGCGACAAGACTCGACAAGGAACACAAAAAACACTGGGCTTTAAATACACAAGGGGTTATAGGTAAACAAGACACATCTGGGAATAAATCACAGAAATAATCAGCAAGAACTACAAAGGACTACAAAACATGGCACAGCACAGGAAATAACAAAAGTCCATGGGACCAGAGTAACCATTTTTGTGCGTGTATGTATGTGTGTGAGAGAGTATTTGAGTGTGTGTTAGTTGGGAAAGAAAGGGTAAGGAATACAGATCATAAACCTATTATCTGATCCACACTCCGGAGCAGAAGGTGGCAGTAATGACCCAATAAGCTGGATGCCAACCGCCATAAATCAAAAAAGAAGACGACGACCTCCAGGGGAGCGTTATATGATTATATTTATTTTTATTTTTATTCAGAGATATTTGTATAATAGATAATAAATAGAACACTTTATTATTTTATGACACATTTTCACTTATGCATTTTTATCCGAGGAGACTTACATTGTATTTAAAGTATTTTTTATCAGTTCATGCAGTCCCTGGTTATCAAACCAATGGCACAAAAAGAATAAGACAATACATTATTCTACACATTCTAAATGCAACATGCATCATTCAGTCACTCTCTACACAACTTATTTCCTCATTTAACCAATCTGTATAGAAGAACAAGAAGTTCATTTATGCACTCTTTATTTTTTGTGTCCCTTCAGCCAAGAATATAATTGAAATTGTTTAAAAGCTGAAGTGGGACAGGATGAAGCATGGCATAAGGAGCATGTATCAAGCATTAGAACACCATCTGGCTGGCACTTCACACCACACAGACAAAAACAGATGTTTCTAAGATCCGTCACAACAGCGTGTTCCTTGAAAGCTGGCCAAGATCAAGAAAACATGCTCTCAATCCCACCACAGAACAAACGGATGAACCTCAGAAATCAACAGTTTCTTCTTTTCTGGGAAAGATTCTTGTCTTCGTTAGCACAAACCTGTCATTCTGAATCACTCTCAAACCATTTAGTTGAAAATAATAAGTACTTACAAGTTCGTCATTATATACAGGCACGTACTTTATCATCAGTACTGTGATATCTCAGTCATTAAATATCAATTTCTTTAAATAACGTTACGGTGTTCTTTTAAGTATCTAATATATTGTACACTACTATTCAAAAGTGTGAGGTCTGTTTCTGAGAGATGTATATGCTCAACAAGGCTGTATTTATTTAATTAAAAACAGTGCAGTAAAAACTGTAATATTGTGAAATATTATTATTTTCTTTTTAAATATTGTCACTTTTGATCAATTTATTGCATCCTTGCTGAATAAAAGTATTAATTTCTTTAGAAATATATATTTCTGACCCCAGACTTCTAAACGGGTGTATATGTTGTTGATATATATGTAATTTACTCAAAAGTTAGGCTACATTATGCACACGCACACATACATTTTTTAACAGCTGTTAAAAGACTAAATCAACAAATATTTTGCATATGCAATTCCAATAAACCAGTTTCATAACAAAAGCAGTGCACTTAGAAAATAAAATACCAATTACAACATAATTAAAATAATAATTTAAAATAAATGATGTGTATAAATAAAATATAATTAATTGGCTATTTATATAAGGGCTACAGTAAAGCATGTAAAGATTATACATTATAAGACTCAAAAAGCAGGGGGGAAAGCCCTTTTTTGTTCCATGTGAAACAATCCATACTTCCAATTCTGAATCACCACAAATCATCTGCCAGCTAAAGATAAATCACCAAAAATGTAAACCAGACAAAAGCCTTAATGTTCATACAATCTTACTTAATTATAACTTTCTTTGTGAATTCCGAGGTTACCATGCAAGAATACAGCCAATTATAAAATCTCTAATCCACACACACTGGAATGACACCGTCATCAATAACCACCTCGTTTTCTTCCTCCTCAGCACATTCTCTCTCCCGCCTCAGTGACCTCTTGCGCTGCTCGTCTAGGAGCAAACTGGAGTTGGTCGGGATACAGAACTCACGGAAGCACCGCTTGAAGTTTTCATCCAGGAAGGCATAGAGGACAGGGTTTAAGCAACTGTTAGCATAACCCAGAGCAATGCAGAAATGCATGGCTGCAATTGAGGATTCCCTGGCCCCAAGATCCACATGCCCCAAAACCTGGATCAAAGCTAAGACCTGCACCGGCATCCAACACAACACAAAAGCAGCTACCACAGACAGTACCATATAGGTGATTCTCCTCAGATTCCGGTCTTTCTCTTTTGAGCCGGACAGGAGACGGACACTGCGCAGGCGTCGCACCATCAAGCCGTAGCAGACGCTTATGATCACCACAGGAATCAAGAAAGAGAAGAGGAACACACAAATCACAAACACTGGCCCCCAGTGTTCTTTTGGTTTAGGCAGGTTCAGTATGCACTCAGCACCTGCACAGAGATAAAGTCAGGGAATGAATCAAAAAGTTTAACAGTGCCTTGATTTACAATGAATCATGAGCGGACTGATGAAATGGAAAGCAACATCTTCCTTTTTTGGAAGGGAACACAAGTGAGTAGAGTGATTGAATGGATGCATGTTTACTATTCAAAAGTGCACAAAGTCATTTCCTTCTGCTTAATAAGTTCTTCTGAACAGCACTTTTGACAAATACACTACTGTTCAAAAGTTTGGGGAAAAATTAACGGTAGTTTCAAATGTTGTACATCATTTAAGTAATCATTATTAATCAGTCATATAAGGGTATATTTTAATTGTATTTAAATTAGAATTTGGTTGATGCTAATTTAATATTTTTTTCTTTGTACAAAATATTTGTTGGAGATCAAATAAAAATGGGCAAAAACTTACTTAGTGCACATTTAAATCAAGGTAAGACTTCATATATTATCATTTTAGGTACAACTGCCTAAGTAAAAGTAAAACATCAACATGACAACATCAATCAGACAAAAATAGATTCACATTTTCATGACATGATGAACCAACATGCTCCAGAATGGCAGGTTGACACAGGATAATGAGAAAACTACCGTAAACATCCTCCTCCACCTGACCCATGATCATAACAGGCAGTCCCACAGCTGATGCCAGCACCCACACAGCCACGTTGATCAGCTTGGCCCGGAGCGGGGTGCGAACTGTCAGGGAGCGCACGGGGTGGCAGACGGCTACGTAGCGATCCACACTCATTATAGTCAAGGTGAAGACACTGGTGAACATGTTGTAGTAGTCAATGGCCACCACAACCTTGCACAGAGCCAAACCGAACGGCCAGAAACCAAGGATGACATCCGTGCCTTGGAAAGGAAGAGTGGCCAGGACTAGTGCATCAGCCAAGGCCAGGTTAAAGATGTAAATGTTGGTGGCCGTTTTCATCTTTGTGTACCTGCAGCATGTACAAACATCACTCTTAGAAGAATACGAGTAATTAAATAAGAGTAATTAAAGCTGGAGTGTTTCATTTCTGAATACAAATAAATATATTTATAATTTTTTTAAATACAATATACAGTATTTTTATATATATTATGGGTGCATAAAACAAGTTTTTTAACACATAAAAAACTTCAAATTACTTAATAAAATCTAGTTTGTGTTTATATGTATCAAAGCTTCTCCGAGATATTTTATAAAGTTTTAACTTGGAAACAGTATTATATTATATTTATCATCTGCCATTGTTTGAAATGCCCTGGTACTGTAGATGACATGACCTATTGACAAAGACAACAATGACAAACAAGAGCATCCTTCAAAAAGCAAATGGCTATGATGATTCTTCAGTATTACACGTGTTAATGAATCAAGTCATTCTTATCTTCAAATATTCAGTTTAAAAGTGATCAAATAAATATATATTGGCTCTTTCTGGATATGAAGGAAAGACTCTCACAGGTAGACTAACACTTTTCAGTCCGAATTCAGTGAAGCTCTGAGACAGGCGAAGAAGGTAAAGAAATTGGAGGCAGTGCTTGGTAACCAGCCTAGCAACAGGTTTTAAAATAGGCCCATAGGACTATATATCAGCACGTCTGAGTAATGACCATAAATACGTGAATGCATGAACACGTATTACAACACAGAGCTTAAAGACAAAGACGCATTGCTTTTCCCACGTATACACACACAACAACAAGCATGCACAACTTATCTTTAAGGATGTTTTCGCTTAATAACATGAGGTGATGCAGCAAATCTATTTTCTGACTCGTAATTATGAGGCAGTTTTCCTTGTACATTAGATCAGCAAGGAAATTCTTCATAATTATACCTTCAACAAAATACAAGCATGAGAGAGGCGAGACAAAATTACTAGATGGCAATGTTCATCAAACGAGCAGGCGAAGAGTGCGAGTCGTTAAAATAGGGGGACATTTAGCATTTTCGCTCTGCAATAATTCCACTTTCCCTGAATTAAACCTCATGTTTAATGATTGTAACACTCATTGTGTATAATGTGAACTCCTCCTGTGCTGATCGAAAAGCTGTGTCTTGGCCCCCGTCTACAGCTGTTTCACGCCGGGGAGGTTTGGATAAGAACCAAATGTTTATTTAGCATTGTAATGAACAAGCAGGCTTGTGACACCACGTTGGCAGGACAAGTGCTACGATGAATTAGCAAGCATCAGAAAAGAGAAAATGCTGTCGCAAATGTTTTACTGTACAGTTCAGGGCGAGAACAAGACAAAAATGGGTTTCAGGTCTAATCTGGTGAAAAAAACTATGCAATTAATAACATAGCCATATACGGTGATTGTTTTAATAATTTTAAAAGGGAGAAAACGCTTCTCATATCTTTTTTGGGTTCAATCAAACTGTTTTGTATTAGACAAAATTATACAAAAAACTATTTTATTCTGTGTTGCATGAAATCTGAGTGCAAACAAATCCAGCTGAGAACCACCCAACATACAATAAAACCTAAAATGAACATTGCCAGAAATGTAGCTATTGGTTTTCCTAAAAATAACCGAGTGAGTAACCATACATTAACGTTAGGACGCTGCTATAATCGAAAATGTGAATCATAAGAAACATTTCAAATAATAACCCCAAGTTAATAAAAAAGACATGATGAAGTAATGTTGCAATAAAATGAACATATGATTAAGCTTTTTTTTTACCCTATAAAGCCTACAGTATCATATTTGATTCATGAATTTCTAAAGCTTCTAAATATCAACATGATCTTTTAAAACTTTATTGCAAAATGCCTTAGTTCAAACTTTTTAGCAAGTAAAGTTATTTTTAGTATAATTCTATAATATATATACATCCTTCAGTTGGTCTTTTTGTTGTGAAAAAAAAAAAAATAATAATAATAATATATATATATATATATATATATATATATATATATATATATAAAGTAAATGTAAATATAACATTTATATTGTTTAAAGACAAACATTTGGCTGGACTAAAGCAATTTGGCTTTAGTCCAGCCAAATAATCTAAACCTGAATAATCTAAACCTGAATAATCAGGTTTACCTGATTATTCATACATCAGTTTATAAAAAGATTACATTAAAATGTAAGTAATAGTATCAAATATGATACAATGGGTTTTTGAGGCTTTTATTTGTACATCTCACAATCATCATTGTATTGCATTGCATTATATGTTTTGCCCCCTGCAATTAATTCTACAGAGATTTGATCATAAAACTTTTAAATATGATCTTGACATATTGGGAAATACAAAGTAACTAGCTACTGGTATTTATATGCGTTTTATGCAAGTAGTTTGCTATACTGTTATAAAAATCTCATTGATATACATTACAAGCAGAATTTCATCTTACTTTTTGGTCATATAAAAAATAACATCTGCAGCACCAAATTGCATATGTGTGCTCAATTTGGGCCTGTGAATAAAACTGCGCTGTTCTTATCTTCCTCGAGTGTGAGCATATTCTCACTATATAATTTATGGGACATAAAAGCCTTAAGTATCAAATATAATGCAGAACATAAAACACATATGTTCCATATCAAAAGATCAGAAAACTATTATTACATATGTCAAGCTTTACAGTGCTAGATAGAACCCTTCTCGCCTCAAATGCTTTAAACCGGTTCTCCTCCACTATATTTGACCAAATCGACCTCTCACTCTAGTCTAGCTCGTACACAAAGTTAATATGCAGACCGATCAATTATTCTCACCTGATAATTACATACATGACCAGACAGTTCCCCACGAGCCCCACCACGCACACCATCAAGTAGACCACGATGACGGTGATCTTTGCGCTCCTAGGCAGCGGCTCGTCACCATCTAGCTCACTTAAATTCCCCTGAAAACGCGAGTCGTTGAACATCTGTTGGACGTCGGACAACTCGAGCAACTCCATCGTGAAGAGAGCGCCTATAACTGTTGAAGAGAAGATAGAACACTAATAAAAACTTATATATGTCTCACAACAAGCAATTGAATAGACTCCAATCAGGTTTAAACGACGCGCGCACCCTTCAATATCTTTGTATCCTCTCTGAGTCTGAGGGAGTAGTATTGTAAAGTAGGCTACTTACCTCATGAAAGTGCAAATCAAGCTTAAAGTATGTGACGCTGTCCGGTGACATCGCAGAGAGGTGGATCCATCTTATCACAAGAAAAAAGACATTCTTGCCGCTTAAGATTCCATGCTCAGCGAGACGAATCTCCTCACCGTCGTTCACTTCTCGCACATTAAGACGTTACAGTAATCAAACATTGCGCGTGCGCGCGCTCGCGTGACGCGTGTGAGTACAAGTTTAGCTCCAGGGTTGGTTGCTACACTTTTCATTCCTTGTTGAGTATCTCTGGTGGAACAAACATTGAGATAACCTAGCTAGGTACAAAAGAAATCTTAAGTCCCTGGGTTTAAAAGGACAAATTTAATGTCACAAAATATTTGATTTATTATAGGCAAAGGCTACATAATTGATGTTCACATGTTTTTGTAAAAGAAAAAAAAAATCAGTTTTAATTATGTACACACATTCTCTAAAAACTGTATAAACTAAAAATACAAAAAAGTGATTCAAATAACCAGTATGTCTCACTGTTTTGTCTTTTTTGTTTTCTTTTTGTTTTGCTCCTTAATATATAGTATAGTTAGGGTTATTAGACTATTCAAAGCATATGAAAGCAAAGTAGAACATAGTTGATACAGAACTAAACAGGTAACCAGTATACCTGGTAATAGTTTCTATCTGATTATTATGCCCATATTTTCGACCTGGTCAAAAGGTTGCAGTGTTATCAGTCTATGGAGACATCGAGGCATCCAGCCAAAAGTGCATTACAATAATTGAGTCTTAAAGTTACAGATGACCTAACTTCTCAGTGTCTTAAATATATATAAGACATTCCCGTATCAAAAGAAAATGACCAGACATGTGGTCTTTGACGCCCTTGATGCAATCTGCCATTTTGGAAAACTGTCAAGTTTCATCTGGTCCAGAGGATATATGGAGTTGTTTGTCTTCTGCATAACAATGAAAGCTAAAGGCTAACGCCGCCTAAAAGGAGCATGTATGAAGAGTGTTGTTGCTTTTATACAGAGAGAAACTGCCCTCTGCTGAAGGGCATTGCACAAGATAAGCTGCAACCTTTTTTGCCTTGGAATTCACCACAGACCTCAGGTGAAATATAGCCTATCATATGACTGTTTCAGAACAATGAATTCAGCAGACCAATAGGTGGATAATATTGGTGAAATATTGAGATTTGGTTGCAGCATTGACTGACACCGAGATATCATAACAAAAATCTCGTGGAGCATAATGCAGTTAAGGCCATTAGCCCATGTGTCTTCCGTTGAGATTAGTTACTTGGAGGCACTAAAACAATTAAAATGCACATAAATATAACGAGGAACAAGTGAAGAGTACTAAGTACTGGTTTCAAAATAATATTGTGGTAGCTTTACACTTTATTTTGCTGTGCAGCGTTTAACGCACAGAGCTAAGTAAAACACTCACATATAACCTTGAGAGGAAAATTTACTATGCCTTTGCCAGTGCCATCTTATTTACAGTGAAAGCCTTTACTCATGGCTGTTGGTGATGCAGTATGACAGAGAGAGAGAGAGAGAGAGAGAGAGAGAGAGCTGTGAAGCTGGAGAATATTTATAGTGATGTTGTGCTGTGGGCTACGGCATGTTTATAAGGCAGCACACTCGGCTAACACCACTGCAGTTCGTGGAGGAGATAAATGAGGGGATATTTTGTATCCCTGTGGAGAACATTCGCTGAAATGTGAGGCAATCAATTTTCGACCAGCACTCACAAAACAGCAGCTCTGAAAAGCAGGGGTTTGAAGACTCCGAGCCATGCCAGAGACAAAATGAGCCAATGAGCTGGAGAGGAACTGGAAATGATAGCAGGGACAGGCGAGAGGCAATGTGGTGACAGGTGGAAGAGAAACAAAAGATATAAAACTGAGTAATGTGAAATGGACACTGTGAATTGTTCATTTTGAAATGCCTCTTCCTCACCAAGTCAGTTTATATAGGCTATGTATGTGTGTGCCTTGAAGCATGTGTGTTTTAATGGAATTTGGGTTCAAAACAGAAACAAACATGCAGGATAAATATCTTTTCCTCTCAAAAGAGATTCTGTACGTGTTTAGACAAACTCAACGTTACCCCTGTGTATAAGAATCACCATTACATCGCCTTTAAATGCCCTCCAGTGCAATTGAATGAGGAGTAATGGCTAATAGAAACACTTAGAAAGTCTGAGATAATGAAATTCACAATACCAGTGACCTGAATGCTCAATAAAAGCACGTCCTTAGTTCCGCGTGGAATGCAGCAATCATTATAGATTTAAGAAGAGGAGACCAGAGGGAAATTGTCACACGCTCAATAACTCAAATGAGAAGTAATGATTAAAATGAATCAGCGTAGCATGTTCAGTGCAGACACTTTATCTGACAGAGAAAGAAAGGCCATTTCACATAAGTGTCTTTAAGATCTCTGAAATAACATTTTGATCTCCATTATTTTTTACGATGTTCTGTTAAACTTTAATGAGATCAAAGCTTCTAGCTAGTTATTTGTTAATCTTAGTTTCAGCAATGCAGAATGTTATGGCTGCTATAGACAATTTTGAACACTTTTTAGGTTTATACTAACATCAGTATAATGACCTTGTTCTTTCGCCTAAAATAGATTGATATGTTTCAGATTAACAAATAATATAAGATATAATGTAAAATTATATAATATAAGATATTATTGTATATATATATATATATAGTGTTCATACATGTATTAGAGCTTTTAATTAAAATTGCACCAGTATCTTCCTAATTAAGAGAATGTGTTTCATGTGATATTATGAAAAAGACAACATGATATTACCCTGCCCTCTTCTGGTGATATTAGGTATTATGGAACAGCAGTTTTCAAATATCCTACTTATCCACTAGTTCACTTGTTAAATTAAAGGGGAGGGACTGGAATATTAAATTATGTCCTTACATACATTTTGAAAAGTTTTCATTCACTCGAAAAAACACACTCGGGGAAAAATGAACGTACTGAACTATGCAACTCTTCATGCACATTTATTATGCACATTTATTAATCACCAACATCGAACGCAAGCAGAAGTATTTTAAGCCACTAGAGGCGCCAAAGTTTTAGTTTTAAGCTTTTAAGCGTATTTTACAAAAAGAGATAAATATAATAATAGGCTATATTTACACATATGAGCATTCATGTAATGTTCATAAATATTTACTTACACTTCAAGACAAGTTTTACACCCTAAAAAGAAACCCAAAAAGAAAATTAAAATAGACAAATTAAGTGATTCCAAAGTCACACCCTGCAGTGAATAGCCTACTCTTCTGCACCAATTCAAAATTAATTACTGATGTGGAAAATAATGTTAAAAAACTGGACACTTATGAAAACACGTTACAGTGCAGAACATTAGCTACTTTATGAGTCAAGTTAATTGTTTTAAAGTAAGTGCGTTTTGACTTTTGAGTTAAAACAGCACATTTATGATGTTGCTGTGGCACTTGTACCTCATTGATGGAGTTGTGTGAGGGCACAAAAAAGGTTTCAGCACTCCAGCATTTTCTTAAACGCCTTTCTGAAACTGTTGTCTAAGAACGCGTAAAGGAACGGATTGAGACACGAGTTGGCATAACTCAGTCCTGTGATGAAATAAGAGATACCTATAACCAGCGGAGTAGTGGGCAAGTCTGAGGTGAGGGCGACCACTGTACTCAGGTGGAAGGGTGTCCAACAGAACAAGCAAACGGCGAGCACGACGAAGACCATCATTGTGACTCGTTTCTTGGCTTTGTCCAGAGCCTTGCCGTTGGAGTTGAGTCGCGTGCGTCTCAGCTTGTAGAGCATCACGCTATAGAGGATGCATATGGTCGACACGGGGATGACAAACCCGAGGACCAGCGTGTATATCCGACTGGCTTTGAACCAGAAACTCTCAGGGCTCGGGAAACTCAAAACGCAGCTTTTCCTGCTCTCCGCGTCGTCGGGACTCACGTAAACACCGGCGAAAACGGTGAAGGGCATCACGATGAGAATGACCAGAACCCAAACGCTCAGGCTGACCGTCTTGGCTAACCTGTAGGTCCGGTGGGGCATCCGTTTGGAGCGCAACGTGGACACCACGACCAGATAGCGGTCCGCACTCATCACAGTCAAGAAGAGGATGCTGGAGAAGATGTTGTAGTGGTCTATGGACAGGATCACTTTGCATAAAACCTCTCCAAACGGCCAGTAGTTTAACAGGTGCTCGGCGATATTGATGGGCAACACCAACGTGAAAAGGTCGTCGGCGATGGCCAAATTCAAAATGAATAAGTTGGTGACGGTTTTCATCTTTGGCGCTTTTAAGATCACGTAAATGACAGCGGTGTTGCCCGTGAGTCCCACGGCGCAGATGACAGAGTAAATAACCGGTAGCCAGATGTAGAAGTCAGGGTAGAACATCCACGGTGGAGAAGTGCAGTTGGCTTGGTTATAATCCGGACTGGTCAGGTTGCATGAAGAATGCATTGTTGTGTTGTCCATAGTGTCTTTGAATTCTATTAGAATCAGAACCTATAGTAAAAAGTAAAACTTTATTACAAAAGAAAAACTACATGCAATGTTGCAGTTTCTATCTTCTGCACAGTAGTAAATGTATGTAATTGTCTCAGTTTTATTATTACATAAATAATTACATTCTAACCAAACTGTATTTTGCATCTGTTCGTAGTTGTACTAGTTTATATGTTAGGTTTTTATAATTTCACGAAATAGAAAATGAATTGAAGTCACCTTACCTGACAGAATCATCCAGACAGGATCTTCTGCTGGTCTGCTCTATTGGTATTCCATGGACACTTGTGGTAAATGGCAGAGCGCAACGCTTTTACGCGCGCGATTTTACGCGATATGATGTAAGACAGACCTCCAACAGTCTCTCACATATCATTTTCATCCTGTATTGTCCGGCAGGAAACACAATACGTTTCACGAAGTGCAATTTATCCAGTCTAAAACAAATCACTACTGTCGTATAATGAATTGTTTGTTGTAATACTTTGAGAGTAAAAAGAGCCAGTGTTAAACGTCAGTCAGATCTTAAATATAAGTAAATTCGTATAATAAAGTAAAAGAAAAAAGAAATAGGCCTATAAATGAATGTAAATGACAAAAAAAAAAAACTATAATCAAATAAATCAATAGACACGTCAGTCAGCTTACTTAAAGGGATAGTTCAGTCAAAAAAAAATAAAAAAATAAAAATCCTCACCCTCATGTCGTTCCAAACCCGTAAGACTTTTGGTAATCTTCGGAACACAAATGAAGATCTTTTTCATGGAATCTGAGAGCTCTCTGTCTCTCTATAGACAGCTAAGCAGCAGACACTTTTGACACTTCAAATTTATAAGGCAAATTTTTTTCTAATTTAAAAATTCAAGAGATTGTAAAACAAATCCATATGAATTTATATGATGAACAGATTGAATTTATAGGTCGCTGATCAATGTTTATATGTGAATAAAAGTCTTGGAAAATTTTGGACTACCACTCAATTCAAATGGATTAGTTTTACAATTAACTTTTTGAAGCATCAAATTGTTAGTTGCATAGCTTTTTGAAGGGACAGAAAGCTCTCAGATTTTATCAAAAAGATCTTCATTTGTGTTCTGAAGATGAACGAAAGCCTTACGGGTTTGGAAGGAAGTGAGGGTGAGTAATTAATGACAGAATTTTCATTTTTGGGTGAACTGTCCCTTTAAAATTAATTTAATGTGTTTGTATGTTATTTTTGTTCAGAGATACAAAAATATAAAAAAATAAGTAGGCCTAGTGACCCCTTGCAAGGTGAATCATTAGTGCATTATAGCTATGCAAGTATGCAAGTGGATACTTGTAGGATGCCTGCAACCGTTTTCCTGGCTGAAATGTCAGTATGTTCAGGCCTCATTTTAAGGCTATTTTTAACATAATTGTTGCCATAGTGATTTACAAGTCAACTTACAATCTTCTTATGCAGATTAATTGATTGAAATGGTTCTATTGTATATTGTTCTTGAACACCATTCCTCTGCTGGAGCTTTAATCATCAGGACATATGCAGACACCTGTTGATTTTTATGTATATGGACGTAATTTAATGTTTTAGCATTTAATACATGTTTGCAATGTTATTTCTACCATAATTTTAGATAATGCATGACTCACAATTTCTTCATTAAGTTTTCTGAATATAGAATGAAATTAGAGTCACATAACCTGTCTATTTATATTTTTGAGCAAGATGTGAAGCATAGTGTGTCAGTGTAGAGTTTATTTGAATTAGAGAAATTCATTGTGGCAGTGTTAACCACTGCTGACGTCAATTCTTTCAAAACATATTTGTGGCTGTCAAGGTAAAGTGTTTGTGGTTGATTTAAAAAAGTCATACCCTCTAGTCTTCCCATATGGGGCTTTCAGAAATCACATATGATTGATATATAGCATAGTGATACATAGCATATTTTCAGGTTCATTCTATAAAATAAGAAAAAGCACTTTAGACGTGTGATTTAAAGTAGCTTTCTCCCCGTAAATCAGAGGTCACTATGTTCTCTCTGAGTGGATGTATGTTCTGATATAGCCATGACAAAGTATCAATCAAGGTAACACATAAAAAAGTGTCTTTAGTCATGTGACAGCGGTGCAAGTCTCAGGAACTCTCGGATTTACCTTAAATCTAAAAATAAAATAAGACATTAAAATATAAATGAATAGGAGTGAGTAGGAGTAAAATGGGTTCTGGGCATAATGAGCATTTTGAACTTTCACTGTGAGGCCAAAAGAAGCAAATAGAGTGTGGGATGATCGATGGAAAGGGAAAGGTTGCCAATATGGAAAACAGATTGTCATGACTCCTGGCTTGGAGATTGATTTGACTTATAGAAACGGGTGTGTGGGTGAAGTTTCAGAGCTGCTTGGGGGAAGGGTAATTCATCACCACTTAAAAGATAAAATAATTAAGTTGTTTTAATGGAACTTCAAAAGATTTGGAAAAGCGTTTCAAATGAAAAATTCAATGAAACTGTGACACAAATCTGTTCCAATGTGCTATTTAAAAACAAAAATAAAAACAGACATTGCTTCATGTGGAGGATTTTTTTCAGAATGTGAATCTAATAATTAAAGATAAGTATCCTGATCAAGTAATCAAGAAATTACAAACATATATTCATGAAGGCATTTATAGTGCCATGAATTGTTACACTGCTACATGCACTAATAAAGTGTTAATTGCTTATACCATACCGTTTGTCTTATCTTCTGAATATGGCACTAATTACCATAACAACAACAAAATAATATCTCAAGTTCAGAATAAAATATCAAGTTTGACTTGATTTGTGGTTAATAGTTGGATGTTTTTTTTTACAGTTTTAGTATTAGCAGCCTTTCAGAATTAACCCAAACAAGTTAAATGACTTAAATTGAATATATATATATATATATATATATATATATATATATATATATATATATGTAGGATTTACCCTGTCTTTTACCAAACCTGTATGACCTTCAATAGGTTTTTGGACATAAATAAACATTTTAGACCATATAGACACTGTCAAAACGCAGAATTTTCCTTTTTGACTTGAAGCTATAATTGATTTATATTGTTTTAACAGCATTTGTACTTTAATATGTCCACGCTCATTTATATTAAATGTGAACCAAGCAGAATAAACAAAAACAGAGTACAAATGAAGCATCAGAAGCATTTTGTAAAGGAAGAAGACACACCTCGCCACCCTCCTCATCTTCTCTCTTTTTCTAACCATCTCTCGTCAGTGAGGTAAACACTGCGCAGGATACTCAGAAACGCAGGTACAGATTGTGCTCTATAGATATGATGTGATACTCTCTGTTGTGTCAGTCAGAAGAGCTAAAATTTACATTCCACAACTCCCTGCGTGACACTTTTTGATGTATTTTTTGATGTCAAATTTGATGTATTTTTGTTGAAATAACTATGTTTCTTCATAGTTTTCTTAGTTTTTTCTAATAAGTTATGCACATTAGGGTTTTATGTTACATTTAATGTTGTTAAATCAATGTTTATTGCATTTTTATCATGATGGTGTTTAATGTTTGTGTGAATGACACTGTGCAGCTTCTATATATTAGTATTAACTTTCTTATGGAAGAGCTGCTTGTGATAAGCTTTGATTGATCATGTGACTCTCATCACTGCTGTGATTGTGGGTTATCTGTGTATGATACAAAACAGATATTAATACTTCAGTAGGTCGGTAAATTAACATTATATCAGATAATGAAATACGGTTTATTACTGTAAATTTAAAATTAAGTCTGTAAAACCTAAAATGTTGCTACCGTATTTTATACGGTAAATTATTGGCAACCACAGCTGCCAGTATTTTACCGTAAATTTAACGCATTTCTTTTTTACAGTGTATGTTAAATATTCTCTCAGCTTCACTTCCCCTGGACACTTCTAGATGGCATTTGGTTTGAGTTCTTCTGCTCCTTTTGAATCACAGACAGTGTGGCCTGTGATCTCATGCCAGCTGATGCTGTTCAGGTACATCTATGCTGAGATTAGATGAAAGCTACTTTTTATTTGGTTATATCGGGAATCAAGTTTTAGGTTGAGAGCCACAAGTTTAATGTTAAAGGGATAGTTCCCTCATAAATTAAAATGTTATCATCGTTTACTCAACCTCTAGTCGTTCCAAACTTTCTTTCTTCTGTGAAACATAATAGTTTTTTTTTTTTTTTTTAATCAGTGGTCTCTAATGTCGTTTGGTTCCCAACATTCTTCAAAATATCTTAATTTATGTTCTGTTGAAGAAAGAAATGTATAGCCTACAGGTTTTGGAACGACATGAGGGTTAGTAAATGATGACAAAATGTTAATTTTTGGGTGAACTATTCCTTTCAGGTTCAGTGCTAAGGTCGACAAAAACAATAAAGAATATAGCTGCAAGCAGCAATCACCGGGGCCAAGCGCAAGACGACAAGACATGCCAAAGTGGCTGGGAGTGTGAGACCAACTGCAGCAAGGAGCAATTGAAGACATTTAAAGATGAATTTTGGCAAAATGGTTGAAAAATCACATACAATAACTAAAAATATGATTATCACTTTCGACCAATAGGTGGCCAGTTACGAAACTGATGTGATGTGGTCAGAGTGAAGTGTCAATGACACATACAAAGTTTGGAGTCAATATGTCAAGGCATTGCAGATATAAAGCCTGAATAGTAATTTTGGCATCATGCCTCAACTTTGCCACTGCACATTTATGTGAAAAAACATGTCAAAAATGACTGACACATGACTTTGATTGAATTTTACTACCCCTTACTATCAATATTTTTGTATTTGGGCATTAGCATTCAGCTATCGACCTATGTTTCCAAACTTCTGACGGTGGTTTCGTCTCGATCGGACTAGCGGTTTCGAAGATATCGCCAAATGTTTTTTAAGCGCTAAATTACAACGCTGAACAAACCATATGCCGAAACCTGGCAAGTCTGGTATCGTCGGACTCTGCAACGATTCAGGAGTCTAAGGAGATGACTCCCGTGAGAATAAGTAGACCACACCCAAAGTTATAAGCATTTGAAAAAAAAAATTATCCACTAGGTGGCGCTGTTTCGAAACTTCTCAGGGTCCTTCAGGGCATTGTACTGATGACCCATACCGAGTTTCATAAAAATTCGTTCATGCGTTCAAAAAATACAGCATTTTAGCACATAATTCAAAATGGCCGACAGACAAAATGGCCGATCTGGAAAAATTGGATATCAGTCGACTCGGCATGACGCCCTGAATCTAACGAGACAACGTTTAGGATTCTTGGACAAACTGTTCAGAAGTTATAAGCCAAAATAGCAATTTTTCATATCTCTGGACCAGAAGGTGGCTCTGCGCCGAAACGCTGTATGTAGCCTCAGGTCATGCTTATGATGACATGTACCAAGTTTGGTCTGAATTCGATAAAGCGTTGCGGAGATACAGCCTTACGTCTGTTTTCGCAAGCGCTACGTAAAATTTGTTTGCATGTTATTTGATAACGATTGGGTTTATCAAAAAGCTTTTAATAGTTTTTTGTCAGCATGGTCTGAAGATGATCTGGTTCAATTTTGGTGAAAATCGGAGCAACCGTCTAGGACGAGTTCGAAAAAGAAAGCTTTTTTGAGAATTCAAAATGGCGGACAATTTTTCATGATTACACGTCATAGTCAATCGAATCGCCATGAGCTCAGGAATCAGAGGAAAAAAATAATTTTGATTCTAGCCCTTATGGTTCAAAAGTTATTAGCATGGACATGAGTGAAACTTTGGACAGCTGGTGGCGCTAGAGGGAATGAGTTGGAGACTCCACATTTGCTGTGGTGATAGTTCAGGCTGTCCTCTATCACTGTGCCAATTTTCATAAGTTTCCTGCAAACTGTTCTATAGGCTGCCATAGACGCCCAGTCGGAAGAAAAAGAAAAAGAAAAAGAAGAAGAATAAGAACCGGAACAGATACAATAGGTGCCCGCACCTTCAGTGCTTGGCCCCTAATAAAAAATGCTGAGGTCACAAATATTGATTTAATTGACCATTTAATGAGCTAAAAAGGACAGAATTTTTTTTTTTTTTAACACATTTTATTGTGACTGAAATGGAGCGTTGAGAGACCTAAAGATAACTGTATAGTAAAAAGTTAAAGGTATAGCGGAGGATCTTTCCTAATTTTAGAAAAGACCCGCCCTCTCCAATTTTTTTTAAAATGCACATTCGCAACACTCTATTTGCTCCCGAGAGGGAACGCTTACATTAACTTTTACTAGCAGTGATTTTAAATGGATTTCTCCAAATAGCATGACAAACTTTACCTGTCTAGTAGAATCTTCGCGACTGCGGCATCAGTGGGAAGCCCAACCTGTGCTTTTAGCGCACGCCAGCGTGTGAAATATTCACCCAAAATCACTCTGGTCTTGTTTCTATATTCTGCGGCCTTTCTCTTCTTATTATACACTTTGTATAAATTTTTTCTCTTTCGACCCTCAGCCATTTTCAAAGGAATGGCTGAAACCGTAACTCATCATCACACATAATACACCAGAAAGCGAAAACTACATAGGGACGAGCACGTACGACCATGCGTACGACGGCCTTACGTAAACATATCACCAGAATGATTGACACTTAGGTGGACCAATAGTATAGGCTACCCACCCGGAAAAAGAAAATCCTCCGCTATACCTTTAAATAAAGGAAATAAATAATTAGAGAAATAAAACAAAATTATCTATGATAATTTGTTTTAAGTCAATTTTGAAAGTGCAAGTTTCCTGGTTCTGGTGTTTGAGTGAACCTCAAAAACCTTTATCAAAAGTAAATTAATACCTGAAATACTTTATATATATATATAAAGCTGTGAAAACTTCTTCTGAGTGATAAAAGCATATGGGAGCTTGCAAAATAGGATAGGACACAGTGTCCTTTTCCAAGGAGAGAGGAAAAGCACAGCACAAAAGACAAGTAGGTTGAGTGATGCATGGCCAGACAGCTCCACCATATGCTCCATGTTGGAATTTGAGAACACCATGTTGAGGTTCAAACTCAAAGGTGTGCCTCATCACAAGCGGCCTGAACTGTTCCATTTCCACACCAATTCTTATTAATGAAGATGTGTGTATTAACACAGCTAAAACGTCTTCAAAAGATGTTGCAAAAAATGTGTGCAATAGTGTTCCATGGTTTATCTACACTCTTAAAAATAAAGGTTCTTTATTGGCATCCGTGTTTCCACAAAGAATCTTCAACATCCATAGAACCTTTCCAATACACAAAAGAATCATTAAAGTAGAAAAGGGTTCTTAATATTTTTAAAACGTTCTTCACACTAAGTAAAATGTGTTCCTTTTACGAACTGTTCACTGAAGGGTTGTTTGGGGAACCCAATATGGTTCTTCTATGGCATCGCTGCAGAAATATGAAAGTATACATTTAGTAGATTCAGACTCAAAGAGAGTCAGACTCAGAGTGGTTCTTGCATCACCAAATTGGTGTGGATCTACTAAAAAGAATCACATCTTTTTGCTTCTAATGCATATTATTAGTCTGCAAAGAGATGTCTCTTTGAGTCTGAATCTAGTAAATGTATACTTTCATATTTCTGGCTTTATTTTAAGGCCACTCTTTTTGTTTCTAATGCATATTATTATCATCTTAAAAGTCCGTTTTAAAATATAATCTCACTTGTCTTTTTGGAATGTTCTACGCATTTTAGAAAATGTTTATTAAAGGGATAATTCACCCAAAAAGTTAAATTCTGTCATCGTTTACTCACCCATATTTTGAAGAATGTTGGTAACCAAACAGTTGTGGAGCACTATTAACTTCCATATATCAAATACAATGGAAGTCATTGGGGACCAGAAACTGTTTGGTTACCAACAGTCTTTAAAATATCTTCTTTTATGTTCAGCACAAGAGAGAAATGCACTTGTTTTGCTGTCCTGTTCGTTGGCCCTTGCCATTATAGCCAATATGCTTTTTTGCAAATCTTTATTGAAGATTATTTCCCTTATTTCAGGAATGACGTATCAAATAAGGCTTTTTGAGGCCTTTTCTGTTATTTAAATTTTTCTTTCACCCTTTAAAAATTCGTCCACCCTGTGGGATTTGAAATAATTTCCGGCCAATAATAGCAGTGTGTTAGCACCCCATTGCTAATGGATAAATGAGTGGTGCTGAGCCAATTTACAGTAATGGCAGGAAGTGGAAGCATTCAAATTTTCTCTTTCTTTTTCTTCCCATTATTTCTTTAGCAGCAGCCATCTGTACCCTCAGTCTATAAACCGACCACATGGATTTGCAACAGTGGTGTCTTAGCACATTTATTATATGCCGATGTTTTCCAGCTGGCTGTAGGGTTCATTTGAATTGAGAGTGTCAGTGAATTATTATGTGGACATGGAAGTCTTACACTTGGGTGCCTGTGTGTGCGTTTGCAGATTGGGGTGTTATTGATTAAGGACAGAAGAGTTTAGCATTGCGTCAAGTAGAAGATTTCTAAGCTTTTTTACATCTTGGGTCTTATTACAGAGTGCAAAGGGCCAGTATAGCCTTTGGTTTAGGGTCCTCGCACTGTGCCCTAAAGTCCAGAAAACATACGGCTAACTAATCTCAACTCATAACGCCTCTTCTTCAATAAATATTTCTGATTACCAGCCCTTATATTTTATGTGTTTAATAATGTTTACAAACAGCTAGACAGCCAAGGTTATATCTTATTTTCCTCTAATGACCTCCCTGCAGTGCAGTGTATTGACTTGAAATATATAAAATAACTATAAATCTATATAGAGTTACATAAACATAAATGCAGAACACCATGACTGCAGCCACAATATTTTAGAATGAGACACCACTTTTCAAAAAATCAAATCATAACTGCTGATATTATAGCCATACTTGTATAACACTGTATTATCGGTCTCTGCATACGACTAAAGAAAACTCATTATAAAAAAAAAGCATAAAGCATAAAATGTGCACACAGTTTCATATGCAGTATATTAATTGAAAGCAAAACATCTAATGTCTTACTCCCTTTATGCTTATGTCTTGCACTCGAAGAGAAAAAGCTGCAAGGAAAAAAATCCCATTAAACGATAAAAACCAAAATATAAAATACATAGAAACACTAAAGTAATAAAATTAATTTGATCACAAATCTTATTGATTTCTCTAACTTTTCATTGCAGACTTTAATATCTTGGTAAATCTGCATACAATTTAAGACTATATATATATATATATATATATATATTTATATATATATATATTCCTTAATTAAACATTTATTTAAATGTATTTATTTTGAGCTAAAGTCCTAAATGATAAAAGCTAAATGACAACATTACAGACGACGATGGCTGAATGAAAATGTTTTCAAACAAACAGAATAATGGACAATTTTCTGAAGGAGTCTAATGTTTCAAATTGAGAGTGATAAGGCAATAAGATCTCATTGTAGAATATTAAATTGCTTATAATGTTTGTATGCATGAATGAAGATGTTAATCATCTCTCCAGCCTGAAGAACCCAAAAGCACATTGACTGCGTCTGCGGTCACAGGGTCCTGCTCTGACTCTCACTCGGCCCTGGAAACTCAAATCCAAATCAACACAGTTGTAGCCATTAATTTCCCCCGATGAAAGGCAGTGTTTAGCATGTTCTTTGCATAATGAATGTGATCATGAAAAGTTCTTGGCCTCTGAACTAATGAAGATAAATATTGTCATTCAGTCTGTTGCCTGGGGAACAAGCTCAGCTCACGATGCTCTTATTGATGACCAATAACAAAGAGCGAGAACTAATGGAGATGCTTCATCCTTCATATAATCCCTGATGTATTTGATTATGCGGTTAGCATTTTCCAAGCTAAATGTAAAAAAAAAATTATGTCCGCAAGGATCAAATCTGTTGTTATACCTTGTTGTTTGTATTCTGTTGTTGTATATTCCAGGCTGGCAGAGGCATAATACTTGTCTGCCAGCATTCAGAGAACAAAGGAAGCAGAGATAGGCTATACTTCTAAACAGAATGTGAACAATGACCGAGGATGACACTAGACAAATCATTGGACAAATAACGCAGACAAACAGTTTCAGACTGTGGAATGGATAAGATGAAAGGCATCGTATGGGAGAGGAAATAAGTATGAGTGAGGAGAATAAAAGTTCAAACTAATGAGGACAGTGTTTTCCCCTTTCTCTATAGCTATCAGAAGAATTATAAGATGAGAGGCTAATGCAAAACTGAGGTTGCTCAGGTCAGTTCAGAGAAGAGACTGACTTTCACCAAAGCGTATATCAAAACATAAAGGCAATTCAAACAAACACATAAATGCATACTTAAGCTGAAACCTGATTTGCAAGCTTTTTGACAGACGTTTTAGTGATATTCTCTGCATTTCTCCAGCAGGGGGCAGGACATTTAAAAAAGCAGAGTCTCAAGAAGTATCAAGAGGTGGCGCTAGAGAGCCATGTTCAATGTCACTCAAGATTGCAAACACTCACAATTAGCATTATTTAAACGCTGTGAGAAACAAACATTTCGTAATACGTTTACGTCATAACGCTTCTTTATTTGACTTATTTAATCAGATTTTAGATCCCACATGTCTATAATTAAATCTGTAAAGCAATTGGAAGTGATTTCCAGTAAGCCTTTTAACACACTTTGTAGAACACTGCACTGTGCACAAATTTGGAACAGTAAAAAGAGCCTCTTTCTGTCTCTCTGTTTGTTCACTTGATATAATCATGCAAATATACGCACTTAAACAGCTGAAAATCAAGCAAAGCAACTGGAAATGTTCATACACTGAATGCACTATGCTTTTTAGGAGATACACATGACCTCAGCAAACTGTGTCTGCAAGGCTTTATTTAAGGAAGGTCAGGTCAAAGAGGAATCTTAAATCGAGAGGTCACATGCCACATAGTTCAAATTCTTCAGTATAAAACATTATGTTGTCTGTATATACACTGCCTTACGAAAGTGTTCATATCCCTTAATTTTTTCCCATTTTATGTTGCAGCCTTATGCTAAACTGCTTTAAATTACTTTTTTTCACATCAATCTTTACTCCGTACATCATAATTACAAAGATTTGTGATAACTTTGCAGATTTATTAAAAATAAAAAACTGAAATAATTACATTGCAGAAGTATTCGTACGTATTCTGGGAGACTTGAAATCTAGTTTAGGAGTAGGCCTATTTCAATTTCTGTTTCTACAGAAATAATTGTTTCTACACTTTAATTGGAGTTAACCTGTGGCAAATTCAATTTGGAAAGGCACACACCTCTCAACAAAAGCAGCTGAAAATGCACATCAGATCAAAGACCCAGCCATGAGGTCAAAAGAACTGCCCGTAGATCTCAGAGATATGTTTGTGTCGAGACAGAGATCTGGGGAAGCGAAGACAACAAACAAACTACTTCTGCATTGGAGGTTCACAGAAGTGTGTAGCATCCAAAATCCTAAATGGAAGAATTTTGGAACAACCAGGACTCTTCAGCTGACCTCCTGGCCAAACTGAGCAATCAATGGAGAAGGGCCTTGGTTATGTCCAAGAAGCGGATGGTCACTCAGTTGAGCTCCATGATCATGGAGATGGGAGAAATTTACAGAAGGATAAACAACACTGCAACACTCCACCAATCTGGGCTTTATAAGAGTGGCTAGACTCAAGCCTCTCAAGACACATGAAAAGCCACTTAGAATACGTAAAACATAACCTAAAGGACTTCTCTCCGACTGTGAGAAACAAGATTCTCTGGTCTGATGAACCTCAGTTCCACGTATCATGCCTGGAAGAAACCAGGCACTGCTCATCACCCGCACAATACCATCCCAATGGTAAAGCCTTTACCCAATGGTAAAGCACGGTGGTGGCAGCATCATGAGTGTATTTAGAACCTCGGACTCTGCAGAAAGACGATGAAAAAATGGTTTATGCACAACTCTGAATGAATGACCTTGAATGGGCCAGCCTGAGCCTGGGCTTGAACCCAATCGAACATCTCTGGAGAAATGAAAATGTCTGTCCACCGATGGTCCCCATTCAACCTGACAGAGCTTGAGAGGATCTGCACAGAAGAATGGAAGGAAATCGACAAATGCAGATGTGCAAATCTTGTCGCATCATACCCATAAAGACTACAAGGCTGTAAATATACTTTAATTAAGTCCTGAGTTAAGGGGACAAATACTTATGCAAAGTAATTATTTCAGTTTTTCCTTTTTAATAAATTTGCTAAAAGTTGTCACATCTGTTTTTTCTTTGTCATTGTGGGGTGAGAAGTGTAGATTGAGTACAGAAAGAGTAATTTAAAGCCACTTAGCATTAGGCTGCAACAAAACAAAAGGTGGAAATAATGAAGAGCTACAAATACTTTCGCAAGGCACCGTACATATCTCATATATAGGCTACATTCATACATGATACAGTTCAGGCATGTAATTTCCATGTTGCTTGGCAACAATCTGGTCACGTATAATTAGTACATGCAGTGAGAGAGACGTAAAATTATTAACTCTGCAAATAGTTTTTTTTTTAATCACACACATCCAGTGTCAATTATTTAACACAATACAAAAATATTCTCATTACATTTGATTCTATCTTGGTTACAACACAATGTTTACATGAATTTATTTGATCATTATATGTGTGTGGGTGTGTGTGTGAACCACAGTAACTTATGTCTGACTCTGCGGTTCTGTCAATGCATGTTGTGATGAAATGTCATCCACGCATCAAAGATTCCCCGGGGATTGTGTCAAGAGAGGTCATCAGATGTCACAGAGCACTAGAGGACAGAGAGTTTCCCTCAAATACACTGAGAATTATTCGTCAGCGTTATTCGGTATTCAACATTTAATCTTCTTTCATTTAATCGTGAGGAATGTCAACGTAAAAAACAAAGCACACATTATCGCCACTCCTCCCTATTGAGTCCGTTATGACTGTCGTCCCGGCATCCATTGAGCAGACAAAAGAAAGAATGACCACAGGCCGATGCGTTGCTTATCTCAGTGTGGCGGTACAGTTGATAGGCTTTCGGGTGCTTTTGTGCTGCTTTTATGGCATTGGAGTCATTCACAGGCCCTGCTGTCCTCACGCCCGAGGCAGTTCCTCTTCACTCTCTTCTTTTCCTACTTTTCCCTTATCCCTTACTCCCGATTCCAGGAGCATATGTCACTTGGAAGTGCTCTGCTAATTAGAGGGCTCTTTTGTCGGTGGGTTTCTCTTTTCTTTGCTCTCGTTGTTGATGGTATTGTCACTGGAGTATCTGTGGGAGTCCTGCCGTACCGACAGAAGGTTTTTATTGGACTCTTAATGAGTTTACCTCGGGTGGTCTCCTCTGCAGATCTGCACCTCTCATTCTCTGCCCAGAGTGAGCAGAGCCAGATTTCAGCCACCAGGGCTTCTTATCTCGTCAGTTCAGGGTGTTTATGTATCTGTGCATGTCCTGCGCTGGGACACAGGGAAGCGCATTATCGTAGGAGTATGAGCTTAGGCTCAACCTGATTGTTTTACAGTGCAGTACTTTACAGAGCGTGAGGAGAATTGCCAACAGTGCTGGCTTGATTTCTCGCTCTCCTGGGAAAGTGGCACGTGTGCCATGTCACAACTAGTAAATAAGAGCTGACCCTCAGTGACCTTGCCCTGGCAATCTCTAGGGTCATCTCTCCTACAGCACCTGCTCTCTGAAATAAAGCGATCAACAAAGGTCACGGCCCCTGTGTATCAAGCATTTCTGTGGGTCAAAGGTCAAGCATTGACCGGTGTGGTTGTCCCAAAGTGACTCCGATTCACTGCGTCAGATCGTGACGCAACCCGGAAGCATTTACTTTCCTGATGTGCTGACAGGTCTTTTCAGATTTTCTGGTGTCCAGTTTTGGACATTTACTATTAAAGTTTGTTTCTGTAGTTGTATTAAAAAAAGGTCCTTAGCTCCTTGTGTAGAGTAGGTTGAGGTAAGATGCCCCCTGGGGCAAGATGACCTTCCCCCCTATTCTTATTTTTTTCTCCTGACCATAGATGGCTCAAAATCTCATCTCAGCACTTTAGATGAATGGCTATGCTATTTTTAATTACTCCATTTCATTTAAATATCAACATTTGTAGGATTTAGTTAGTTTTGAGGTTAATTGATCTAATTTTGTGTCTCTGGAAAATAGTGATCTATGACATTGTCTTATGTAAAATATCAAAGTTTTCTGTGTCTATTTGTTAAATAAATTAGAATTTTAGTAGAATTTGTAAAAGTTATAGTATCTCAAAATTATACTTGTAGCAAGTATTTCAGAATTGGCACAGAAGGATCCAAGTGGCATGTTGTTACTAGTGTTATTATTTTTAAATTGAATAACAATTAGGTGTTTTATTTAGTATTTATGAATTAGATGTACATTTCAGAAATATTTGCTTTCATTAAAACCTATAGGTTAGTTGAGTGAAATTATCAAATTTGCATTCATAGACATATCTTAAATAAAATATAAGCAATTAAATAAGTAAATATTCATATGCCTGTGAATCATAAAATACCTTTAAATACCATAACATTTTAAATACAATAGTTTGTTTAGTATTTTATATTAATGGACCTTAAAACATATAAATGTTAATAAGAATTATATCAAAAGTTTCTGTAAAAGTATACCCGGGGACATTTCGTGCTATAACAATTAAAGTTTAATTATTTCCTATAACACACAGCTTGATTCATCATCATCCTGCACATGCTAAACTTATATCTGAATATGTTACAGTTTAAAAGTAAATCATAATTTTTATTTAGGGGGGCATCTTCCCCCACAATGCATTCAAAAGTTTGGGGTCAGTAAGAATTTTCATTCAGCAAACAAGCATTCAACCCTAATCAAAATTGACAGTAAGATATTTATAATGTTAACAGTTTATAATGTTAACAGTTAAATAAAAAATAAAAATTCTTACTAACTCTAAACTTTTAAATTGTGTAGTATCCCGGTTTCCACAGAAATATGAAGCAGCAAAACTTTTTTCAACATTTATAATAATACGAAATCTTTCTAGAGCACCAACTCAGAATATTAGAAAGATTTCTGAAGAAAATGTTCTTTCAAAAACAAAAAATCGTACGGATCCCAAACATTTGAATGGTAGAGCTGTAGAGAGTGCATTTGGTCATTTTTAAAAGACTGAAGGAGATGCAAAAAGTTGCACTCGCATTTAACATGGTTTCATTTAGGTAGATTACAATAAATATGGAATTTAGAGGGGGGAAAAAATCAAACAAAAAAAAACCTTATAAATATATACAAATTAATTATAAAAAATATAGGAAAGGGAGGACAAAATTAATAATAGAATACATGTAAATGCCCCCAATATTTTACATATGATTGCTAAATGTAAATGTATAATTGCTTCTTAACCTTTTGTGAGAAGCCTACCCAGTGATTACTATGAATCACTATTCTTTGAAAAGTTGCAGATGGCGACTGAGTATGGATATTTGAATAGGAATTTCCAAACCAGCCAGTCAGCTGTGCATGATCACAATATCCACCAATTTAGTCTTTGTAGTGCTGGGGAAATCAGTCTCAACCCCCCTTCTGATGTATGTACTTTCTATACTATTTAGATTATTTGCATACAGATGTCTAGTCAGCCCCACTTTGGGCCTGAAAGGGAGGGAGGGAAGAAGTGAGGGAGGGGGTTGCTGACTAGCCCATAATTTCCAAGCATACTTCTTAGAGCCATGGCTACTGTGTTTCGATCACTGGGCACAGGTGGCATCTTAATTACCATGGATATTTTAGTGAGAAAGTGTGAGGGCCATTTGTATTGGATCACTAATTGAGCAGACCCTCTCAAAATACCATTAGCACCACTTGGATCATTAAATTTAAGGGCCTGATGACACAGAATTATATAATGGCTCAGGCAACATTTAAATAGAGCAACTTTACGGGACTTTACGCTCAGCTATGAGGGTATCCATCATATGTGAGTCAAGATCACCAATCTAGACTTTTGTGTCCAGAATGTGAATAATTAGTGAGGGGAATTGTGGGGCACAGGAACAGGTGGAGCAGAGTCTCTGGATGAGGGGAGATTGTCTCAGTCGTGTGAGAGAGAGAGAGAGAGAGAGAGAGAGAGAGAGAGAGAGAGAGAGAGAGAGAGAGAGAGAGAGAGAGAGAGAGAGAGAGAGAGAGAGAGATGGTGTGAAAAGAGCTTGTCTCCTGTTCTTTCAGCTACTTTTTGTCTTATTCTCTCACTAAGACAAGAAAACCTATACTTTAGGACAGCTGCTAAGCTGATTTTCCCAGAGATTAGCAGCATATCTGTTGTGTCAAAGAACTGACCACAAAATGCAAGCTGTTGTCTTTGACGGGTTAGTAGTGAGCAAAGTTTGCTGAAAGTGAAAGTTCTTATTGAACTTTTGAGGTTTTAGTCCACAAGCAATCAAAGGCCTTTGTCTTTTCACAATACAACAATATTGCGCAGCCAGTCAACAGACTTACGATAGAAGCTTACATTTCACATGTCAAGACAAGCAATGCATAGTTTCATATTTTGTCTGTGCCGTGTAAACAAGTTTTTTTGGGGGGCTGAATTTTTGCTTTGAAATCAGTTGTTTTTCTTCATTATATACAACATGCAATATTCAGTATATGTAAAAAACAAATAAAACTTCTTAGCAAAATAAGAGCTTTATGACCTAAATCCAAATAGTTAGGCAAGATTTACAAAAGTTGTTCCTAAAACATTCTTTTAATTTAAAACTTTCCTTTTTAAACTTTAAAAACTTTATTTTATTTGGATTGTAAACTATGTTGATTGGTAGATATAAAAATAGATGGATAAGATATTTAATCTTTGCATAATACAAGAAAACTTGCAAAAGTTTTGTAAATGTACACCCAAAAATAAACAGAATTAAATGCTTAAATTGCTATTGGTTTTGTTTATTTATGTTGTTCACTGCGTCCAATATCACTTATTATTCAGTCATAATTTGGTTTGCTGTAATCTCATCTAAACTTTAGTTGTTTCTTCTCTCAATCCCTTCCCCCATTTTTTTCTCACAAGATTCTTAAAAAAAGGGAGACTAGCTGGGCTAGCCTGATATCACCCTCCAGGGTGACAGCTGTGCCAAAAAGCCCTTCACCACACACACACACACACACACACACACACACACACACACACACGCGCACACACACACACACACACACACACACACACACACACACACACAAAGCTCATTTAGGGAGCCTTGCTCAGTGGCCTGGAAATCACACTCTAAGCTCCGCCCTAAAGTGTGGTCAGCCATTGTCATTGTAATGGGGCCGTGTGTATGAAGGAGAGAGAGTGGGTTTCAGTCTTCCCTCCCCGCAGACATTTTCCACACACAACTACTAGATTAGCCCTCTGATTTCATTCAACATGAAGCTGATTACAAAAGACAGCAAAGTTTTTTTAAAAAACATGTCATAATAATAAACAGATATCATCAACCATTATGAATGAGAAAAAGAGTGTAAATAATTAATCAACGCTGTCTCAAAGTAACAGATTCAAAGCACACACCATAAAATGTCCTATCATCAATATTCACTAACATTATGCAGTCTGCAGTTAAACGCATAAAAGCCACTGCTGACAGGCTCCAAGTGCTCATATGTTCATACGAGCCTTTTCAAATAAAGCTCTGAAAGCTTTTCACACTTTCTACAGGCCTGGTGTCCACTAAGTGTAAATGCATTAATAAGCACCCCTGGCCTCCTCCACACGTCCCATGGTCCCCTCTCCTTACTCACCATGGCAACAGCAATTTGGAGGGGGGGGGGGGGGGGGGGGGGGGGGGTGTTCTCAGCATCATTATCAGCAGGCCCATCTGTCATAGGGGGGTAAGACTTCAGATCACGTAAAGAGGCATACGTGGGCTCCAGCAGTAACCCAGCACATATGCCTTCTCACTGGGCTGACCGGGGAAAGGGTGGGGGAGAAGAGAGGTGCACCAGATTGAGTTTGGGAAAGAATGAGAAAGATCTGAGGGCATGAGGTTTCATTGATTGATTAACTGATTTATAGACTCAGATACATTTACAAAACATTCAATATTTTTATGTTAAAAAAACTTCTAAATATTTTTTTAGAAAAATTTAATTTTATACTTTTAAAAATGTGTTTCCTTTTTTCACTTTGTAAAGCGACCTTGTGGTCATGAAAGGTGCTATATAAAAATAATATAATAATAAAATAATTTAGGATAATGTTAATGATGTTTAATCTGAACATCCACAAACGCTTTTCATCTGCATGTTTAAAAACTAGAAATATCATAGCTGACCAGTTTGAGACACGTAGAAAAAAAGTATAGGCTAGTGACAGACAATGAAACAAAATTTGTCTCTACTAAAGAAAGAAAAAATAGCAAAAATGGAAAAAATGTGTTTATGTATTTTCTGAGAAAATTCAACTCAGTCAGAAAAAAGTTTTACCGAGAGATTTTCATTTAAAACAATTCTGACACATGACTCGAGGCGTACAAGACAAGCTTTTGTTTTCATTTTTCAGAGGTCATTGTGTGGGACACAGGCAGTGAGGCGCGCCCTCATTGGCTCGTCGAGAGGAACTAACTCTTGCCGACCGCCGCTGATTGGTGGGCGCAAACTTACACGAAATAAGACCGCCCACATCTGTCTGTAAGTTTTGTTTAAAGTAACTTTCTCTAATGAAGTTGACTAGTTTTGCGGTGTCGAAGGCGAAGAAATCACCGCAAGGATGAAGTTGTGTAAATCTTTTCTCGGTGAGTGATGGACTTCTCTTTTTAATCAAGTATTTTCAAACTTAGTCATAGTCTGGTTCGCTGTGGTTTTGCTGATAGCCTGTGTATTTGGATTTGCTTATAACTTTTTGTTAACAATAATTCACAGTAAGTTCAATATTGTGATAAAAACTCGAATGATACGTTTGTATGTTTTTTTGTGTAATCTGCTATGAGAATTTAAACCTGCACCGACAGGCGCATTTCCCCCGTCTTTGTTTACTTTCATTTTAAGTATTAATATAAAATCTGACTGAATAGACATGGATTACGTTTTAACTCTTTCAAAATAATCTTCTATTGACGAACATGTATAGTATTGACCTAGATCCCGTATTTTTGTATCTTTAAAAAAATGCGAAACAAAATCCCTGTCCAGACAGTTTTTAAACAAAGGCAACTTTTGTCTCCCAGAGGGAGTTGCGCTTTAAACTCAGAGGCTGTCTGACTTCTGGCGTATTAAAACTTTTGTATTTGGGAGGGATCAGTCCATCTGGCTTTGGGGGGGATTCCGGGGGGTTGTGCTTCTCATTCGCTCAGCTGGCATCCTATGTAATATTTATACACAGTGTCTGGCCAGTGGGAACAGACTGTGGCTTTAATTGTATGCTGGGCTATCCATCTGTATGAAACTTTAGGATGAGGGGTAAGCAAAGTTCCAGCTGGTAACCGAAGAACTTCGGTCTTATTAAATATGCAAACTCTCAAAGGCTTCTGCTAACTTCATACATGATAGGCTACGAAACTTTTTGTTGTTGCTGAAGTTTGGTAAAGAGTCCCCCCTTCTCCTTCACTCTATTTTAGAGCGAATTCATTTTTTTGTTAAGTTTCTCATCTTTCCACATGTGATAATAACCTAATAAAATAATAATAATAATTGATTAGTAGACGAGGCTATTTATAGGTTGACATTAATATTTGACCATTAATCCAATGTACCAGTTTCACTGTTTGGTTGGAAACGGTAACAATAATTATGTTAACTTTGCTATATTTTTTAAAAAGGTTTTCAGAAATTAGTAAGGCTCAGTAATCAGAAAAGAAATTCAATGTGTCCCAAAAAGTGCAACTTATTGTCTGATTTTCATTAAAGATAAAGTGTTAAATAAAAATGTTAAATAACTTTTACAACTCTTTGATTTTACTTTAACAAAGTTAAGCCATCAATTAAAACTGAAATCTTCAAGTTTTTTAAAATGTTTTTATAGTGTGGCAACCTCAGAAGAGATCACAATAATTTAACAGTTCAAGTGTGACAGATGAAGTTAATTCGATCATATTCCACAAAACTAGGTCACGTTGTTAGGCTTCTGGAAAAGCATTAAAGAAAAGTAGTTCAACGCTTTTGAAGCAAGGCAAATGTGTCATTACGCCAGAAGAAAATACATCCGCATTGAAGACTTGTGTTTTTGTTTTATAAATGATACTCTCTCCAATCTCCCGTAAAATGTGTCAATTTAACAGCCTACTGAATGTAGTGCAATATGACAATCGTACAATAGCCTTACAAAACCCATTTAATGTTAAAATTATTTGACCTATGTTGCGTAACTTATTTTAATGTAACATTCTGTGCATTAATCGTTATTAAAAACAGCCTTTTCTTCAAACTAGGCACCTGCCGCGGATAGCGCTCTTGTCCATGGTACTGAAGCAGCGCTGTTCTCGGTGCTGAACTTTCAGCTGAACTCATGCGTCTAAATGTAGAGATTCTTTCAAAAATAACTAGCATTTGTTTAGGTTGTTGGTGAAATGTCAAATGACTTTCCTTTTGCGCGTGAATGTTTCATATAGAGTGGGTGGGGGGTCAATAGCGGCCCACTCTCCATCTTGTGTTGTACATGATTTACTATGATGATGATGTCACGGCGCAGGGTAGATAGAGGAGGGGTGGACAATGGGCCTGTGAACGAAAGGTAAGTCAGTATCGTTCGACAAAGCGTGTGGAGAAATGATTTTGGCAGCATTTGTGCTCACATTACCTGTCGATTAATGGATATATGCCACTTGCTTACAACATGAAGAGGTTTCCGACCGGTCCTGGGCGAATTATTAGAGGATTTTAACGGTAGCGGCGCGAGACTCATTCTGAAGGGGAGGTGTACAACACTGAAGTTAACACACACACAGCCTACAAAGAGCAAGAGGCCGCTCTCATCTCCTTGAAAAAACGTCGTTTGCTTATGGTATTTTTTGTTTGTTTACTAATTCGGATGGTGATGTGGATGAAAAATGCAGTGTTTGGAAAGGTTTGCTGGTTTGGATTTCCGTTACTATTGAAGCCAAATGGACGTCGGACTTGTAATCTCTTAAAGAAGAAGTGCCATTCCACCGTGTTTACATTTTCAGAACATTTTGTCGTGCGTACAAGAAGTCACAGCTATGTTATGGAAAAGGACGATTCTGCAATGTTTTGTGAATAATTGTATTGCAAGTTACATAGCGGGTTTATTTTCAAGAAACCCAAGAACTTAAAAGGGCCTCTAACGTATCTATAACACAAAATTAATGCTGTCATATTAGCCTACAATGTAAGTGTTATGCTTGTTTTGAAACAATATTTACCTGCGAATCGGAAACGTGGGAGTTTAAATTCAAGCGGAGTATTCATTGGAAGTTTGTTTATTCATACTAAGTCAGAGATAGCCTACATGTAGCCTATAAATGCAATGCATTTTATGGGAGTGGACCAATAGACATTAGAAACCCTTAAGCACAAGCAGCATATGTTTTGTCTTGTATGCGTGCGTTATATACGAGAAACAAAACAATGCGAGCTAACCATCTGTTTACTTCAGGCTAGGCCTAGATAATACACTATTAATTTATTAGATTGTCGCCTTTTCTTTGAGTTTTACATTTAAATGACTGTTTATTCATCGCTTATGCTTGCTTTAGGACCTCTGTAGGTTGGACTTTAACCGTTATTACTTTGATAATACAGTCAAGTGGAGACCGGTCTTGTAAACATGTTCTGCTTAACACTGTTTCTCCTCGATGAAAGTGACAGTGTTATAAAGGCGGAGGGTTTGGCTGATAGTAATTGAAAGGCGTGGTGTGCTAGAAGAGGTTATGCGCAGCATCATCATGGTGTTTTTTCGAAGCCAAGGGCCTGATGCGACAAAAGAAACACTAATATTAGTCTATGCTAAAACGTAAGAGCAATTTGTGGCTAACATGGCCTCCCATTGGTCCATTTCATAGACGCGTGGGCCTATTGTATGGGAGTTAAACAATGTTGTTGTATCCTCTCCATCATTTGAGAGATTGGGCCTAATGCTTGAGAATTCTTTTTGAAAAGGGATCCCTGAAACTACTAATGTATAAAAACTCAGAATTTATGTCTATAAATAACATGGCAGCATGCACATGGTCCACATTAATGTCTTTGGAAGTTCCAAACTGTAAAATAAAAAATGAAAGCAATATTTATACATCATCAAATTACATAATTTGACTCCAAATATGGTTATAAATTCATTTTCAGAAGTATTAGTATATTCCTCCCCTTTTGTGTCTATCATACTTTTATACAAAGTTTTCAGCAACTGCACTAAAATCAATTTAACCTGTTTCCCTGTGAACGGACACAGGACGGTGAGTTTGAATTGCGTAGCCTATTGCATCATATGTGGCAAGTGCCACAATTGTTGCGGTTCTCAAGGGAATTCCCTCCCCTGTTACGTGTGTGACGTGGATGAGCACCAGGTGCTGCTTAAAACGTAATCAGACCACGTGTAATGACGCCCCGATAAAAACAGCTGGGTCACGGCTGCATCCCTCGTCACCCGGGATAAATAATCAACACCAGGGCCATGAAGGCACGCAGATTCTGTCAGACCATGATGGACTGCTGATTTCAGTGGCCAAAGTGCATGTGTCCTCTAGGGGATATTCAATGTTTGCTTCTGGATTAGGGGTGTTCATCTTTGATAATCATCCCATGGAAAATTACGTTGCGGCACTACAGGCAAAGATTTGTTTGCTTTCTGATCTTAGAAGCTCAGCTGCTCACAAAGCATAAATATGCGTTTTCTTGACGTTTTAGTTAGATATTTCGAACTAATTGCCTATTATTTATAAAAAATCCCTTATATTAAAAAAAGCATGACTTTATTATGTTTCACTAATGGGAATCCATTGTCAAGACTTGCTTAGTGTGACTTTTAATGAGTTGATTTTTTTTTTTTTTTTTTCTCATTTCATTATGTAAAATATTTGGACATGTCAGACTGAAATTGTTGTCTTATCCATTTTATCCAACAGAGAATGAGTACAGAGGGCAGCTGCTGAGCCAGAGGTGGACACGAGGGGACAGAGTTAGCAGCTGTGAGAACAAGAGGAGTAGGAGACTTAAAGTGAGACATTATGTGTGTGTGTGTGTCTGTCAGAATAGCTTTATTTCATCGTATTTCCCTTTCTGAAGCTCTGACATCTTTCTCACACCGGGAGGGCCCCATTTCTTTCTTATATTTCACTTCGCTTCAACCAAGGATTGGTAGGGATGTGCAATTGAAAGAACGTATTGGATGTGTATTATTGATTGAGCTCTTTAAAAAGCATTAAAGATGATTGGGGGCTACTCTGGTGTCTGTGAAATCAGATCTGAGGATAAAAATCACAATCTGAAAGGTATAGATGTCAAATATGTCATTTGAAAGCCAGAGGACAGTGAAATTATACATTTGATATGATATTAGAGAAATGGAGAGTGTAAGACATAACAAATACTTCACACATAATAATCTCGTAACCACTCATGCGTTTGTGTTTCAGATGAGCCAAGACGCAGATGAGAAGCGGACAAGGACACGCTCAAAAGGAATCAGAGGTAAGAGCCTCTTGAAACTTGAAAAAAATAATAATCTGTTTTTGTCCATTTCAGTGAATTTATTGACTGACAGAGCTTTTATCTCTCTCCTTATATCAGTTCCTCTTGAGCTTGTTGGACAAGAGTACAGGTGAGATAATGAGCTTTTATGCTTATGTTGTGTTACTCATCATGTTTGTTTAGAAAGACCACGGTTTAGTAAAACGAATACAGCTAATGGAAACTCTTGTTTTGCAGCTGCCCTACACCAGGTTGCGACGGCCTAGGCCATGTCAGCGGAAAGTATGCACGACACAGAAGGTTAGTAGTAAGAATTCTGTCTCTTATAAATGCCAATACCAAAAAACAAAAATAAGTGGAGAATCTGAGTTTTTACCGAACCTTTTCATCCTTTCCAGTGCATTGGGCTGCCCATTGGCTAAGAAAAGAAAACTCCAGGAGGCCGAGGAGAATCAGCCAGCCCCAAAAAAGAAACCTAACCCTTTAAAACTGGCCATGGACGATGGGTTCAATGCAGACAGTGACACAAACAGTGAAACAGAGGCAAAAGATGAGGAGGTGGAGTCTGAAGAGGACACTGTCGATAAAGAGATGGAGGCGAAAGAAAAGACACCTACATCAGAAGCAATGAAAGGTGGGTAAATTAACTATTAATTACTGAATTTTTTGAATTATATTCATGGTTATCTAACATGCAGTGCATGTACAAACCTAGTCTTTATGTATTTAAGCTTATTAGTTCAGCAATTTTCACCAAACTGGTCAAGCAACATCAAATTTCCTTTAGTTTATAATTGTCCTTTTTGTCATTCCCTTAGAAGAAATTTCACAAATGGATTCAGAAGAGAAAAAGACGCCTGTCCGAGAAACATCAAGTCCAGTGCCAGAGATCGAGATTGAGAAGGAAGAAGCCAATATTGAGATCACGCCCATCCAACAAATCACCATGGAAACCGAGACAGAGGAGGAGCTACAGGTCGCCGAAGAGATTCAAGCTCGAGAAGAAGAGATAGAGGAGGAAGCAGAAGAGATTACGGAAGAGGAGCGAGTGACCCAGCAACTGAAAGAGACCGACGAGCCTGTGACAACAGTTGAAGAAGAAGAAGAGGAAGAGGATGACGATGAAGAGGGGGAAGAAGAAACACAATGTCTGAGCCAGAAGAACAACTCTGACCACCAGTATTTCAGTGGAGACTTTGGCAAAATCCAGACCAAAGAGACTGTGGAGACAGAGAAGGACAGTGAAGATGATGATGATGAGGAAGGAGATGAGGAGGAACCACAATCCCAGGTAGAGCCTTCCTCCCTAATCGCCCCTGTCCCAGCTGCTTCAGCTCAGGAATTAGATGTGATAACACACAGCAACATAAGTCTAGACCACCCTGTTGGTGAAGATGAGGAGGAGGAGGAGGATGACGAGAGAGATGACGCTTCAGATAAAGACTCGCCCACTGTAGTCATCGAGCTGGGTTCAGAGGGAGAGGAAGATGAAGATGAGGAAGAGGAAGATGACGGAGAAGAAGAGGAGCCCGATGAAGTAGACGATGACGAGTTAGACAGCATGTCACAGAGGTCAGAGGTCACAGATGACTCCGAGACGTACGACATGACACGGGGGAACCTGGGACTTCTGGAACAGGCCATTGCACTGAAAGCTGAACAAAACGGTCACAGTTCTGAAGAGAGCTGCTCTCCTGAGCAGCAGCACTACTACAGCCCGGAGGAGAGAATGAGTAAGGCCATGGACATCACAGCTCGTAGAGCATACTATGGCAAAGGTGACAGGAAATGCTTATTTCAGCCTACTTTAATTGTAACCCTCTATGACCTCGATTAATTTGAGATAACATGGAGTTACAGTGTGTGTGTGTGTGTGGAGTTTCATTTGTTTTGTCTCTTCACTCTTGGACACAGAAGGTTCTAGATCAGAGAAGAAGGAAATAAAGTGCCCTACTCCAGGATGTGATGGGACAGGTCATGTGACTGGATTATACCCACACCACCGCAGCCTTTCTGGGTGCCCACACAAGGACAGAATCCCTCCAGAGAGTAAGGATTGTCTTGCACTAGAACCATAATATGTTTAAATGTTTTTGAAAGAAGTATTTTATACTTACCAAGGCTGCATTTATTGGATTGTAAAAAAATCCTATAAAAAAACTGTAATATTGTGATATATTATTACAATTTAAACTTACTGTTTTCTATTGAAATACATTTTTAAATGTTATATATTCCTGTGATGGCAAAGTTGGATTTCCAGCAGCCATTACTCAAGCCTTCAGTCACATGATCCTCAAGAAAATATTTGAGTATTCTGATATGGTGCTCAAGAAACATTAATTATTATCAACAGATGTGCTGCTTAATATTTTTGTGGAAACCATGATACATTTTTTCAGGATTCTTTGATGAATAAAAAGTTCAAACAATCAGCATTTATTTAACGAGAACTTTTTTTGTAACATTATAAATATCTTTACTATCACTTTTGATGAATTTAATGTGTCCTTGCTTAATAGAAGTTTTAAAAAAACACTTAAATGTTAGCATATATATATATGTATATATTCACTGTATACTAATGTGTCTTTTTTGGCACTAGTCTTGGCAATGCATGAGAACGTACTGAAGTGTCCAACACCTGGATGCACCGGACAGGGACATGTGAACAGCAACCGCAACACACATCGCAGGTACTGTACACCTTAACTATTTTAACCTTTTGAGGCCTCAGCTCCAAAAAACATGTATTTTTCTTACATTTTACACTTTTAGTCTCTCTGGCTGCCCTATTGCTGCTGCAGGGAAACAAAAAAGCCTGGAAAAGCAGTCACAGCCGCAGACCTCTGTTAGTGATCCAGTCATCGGAGGCTCAAACTCTGACAGAGTTCTAAGGTGAGTGTTTTCCTCCTCTTTTACAGACAAAAGAGCTTAATGGGTAAACTGTGGCTAAACACTCTTTTCTCTACAGGCCGATGTGTTTTGTGAAACAGCTGGAGATCCCTCAGTACGGTAGCTACAGGCCCAATGCCATGCCGGCCACTCCTCGGGCCAACCTGGCCAAGGAGCTAGAGAAGTATTCCAAGGTGTCCTTTGACTATGCAAGCTTCGATGTACAGGTATTTGGCAAGCGCCTACTTGCCCCCAAGATGCCCACCAGCGAAACCTCACCTAAAGCCTTCAAACGTAAGCACCTCCCTCATTCCTTTTAAAATAATGATTAAGAAACCTATACAATAGATATAAACAGATAATGAACTATTGATAGCATATTGCATATTATTACAATTAACATCCAAACCATTCCCTAAAGCCTCATCCCCAAGCCACAGCCTGTCTGGGGGCTACACCAAAAGCAGCTCCTCTTCCACCTCCAGTGGGTACGATTATACCCATGATGCCGAAGCCGCACACATGGCTGCCACTGCCATTCTCAACCTGTCCACTCGCTGTTGGGAGAGACCTGAAAACCTCAGCACTCAACAGCCGGATCAGACCAGCAAAGTGAGTTTTTTCCTCTCTTTCTGTATCTGTCATTCAGTCTAGAGGAAATTAGGGTTGCTTAAAATCCGCATTATATATACTATATTCAAATGCATTTTTTTTTCTACAATCTAGGACATGGACATTGAGGTGGATGAGAATGGCACTCTGGACCTCAGCATGAAGAAACCCAAGAGGGAAGGAGTCATGTCACCAGACCCATCTTCATCCTCGTCATCATCTTCTCAACATCATGGCGTCACTTCACCGCACTCAAGCCACACCTACAAACAAGAGGAGTGGGAGGGGCCTCTGGATTACACCAAGTCAAACCGACAGAAAGAGGAGGAACCAGAGGAGGTAAATGTCTATCTATTTTCCAACATTCTCACTTTATAGTTGATATATATATATGTATATACTATATATATATATATATATATTTTGTTTTTTTTAATAAACAATAAAAAATTAAAGTCTTTACACATTCTATGAATTCAGCTGTTTTCTGTTTTGATGTGCCATTTTACTCAGGTGGAGTACAGCACACACTCATATGCCTCCTCTGATGGAGATGAGGATGATGATGCCACTCAGGAAAGCACGGAAGACAGGAAGTACCCTGGTGAGGTCACAACCTCCAGCTTCAAGGTCAAATTCCAGCCCAAGGACTGCAAGAAAGAGGTCTTGCTGTAAGTGTCTGCAGCAACAACAACTTTATTTAAACCCCTTCTCTCACACACATACACACACATACACACACATACACACACACACACACACACACACACACACACACACACACACACACACACAACACATTTGCAAAGCATAAAAAAAGAAGTTTAGAGCTAGTGTCTTAAGAAATCTCCTAACTGGAATGATTCTTCAGAGATTTAATGCTCTCTTCACCTCTGTCCAGATGTCCCACCCCAGGTTGTGATGGTAGTGGACATATAACTGGGAACTATGCATCTCACCGCAGGTATGCCAGGAGTTATGGCACAGTATTTCTAGTCTGACCACCCCTCACTTTTCTTTTTACTTTATCTATTTTTCTCTTTGCTGAACCCTCGCAGCTCCTGCTCTCTATAGCATAAACCTGTGTTAGTGACTGCAAACAAATCCTATATGTCTCTTTAATACATTAAGCATGAACTATGATTTTTACTAGATTTTACTAGTAGTACTTTTTCCATATTTGCCAAGATTTACTCAAGGTCTTTTTGTAGATTATTTAGGTTAATTTACATTCATGTATTTTAGCAAATAATCCATTTGTAAATAATACAGACATATATTACAGAGCAATATCAAAGTATATAATACTACAGAATATACGTATATCTTCCGTCTTCAATGAAATCTTCTTCCCTCTATTCTCTATTCTCTATCCTGGTGTTTTTCTACTGCTCTTCAGTCTCTCTGGTTGTCCCCTTGCTGATAAAAGTCTCCGGACCCTCATGGCTGCCCACAGTGCTGAACTCAAGTATGTCTGTGCTCTAATTTTTCCTCTAATGAATCTTCACCATACTTTACTGATTACTGCTTTTTTTACTTTACTGAACACTTCTGTTTCTGCCACATACTGTTTACTGTCCCTTTTGCTGGCTATTCTTGCACTCTTTGAACCAGCAATAACTTTTCAGTGGTCAAAAACAGAATTTTCTTGGACTGTGTCCTAGTGACCCATCAAACCAACTGAGACATATTTAGCATCCAGGCTGAAACCCAAATGTTCATTTAGATTTCCAGTATGATTGTGTGTCTGATATTTGAATTGCATCCATCTAAAGCAGTGCTGTTTATGCTAATGTATTTCACTTTCTCTTGGCGACCTCCAGATGTCCTACTCCAGGTTGTGATGGATCAGGACACATCACTGGAAACTATGCTTCCCATAGAAGGTGTGTTAATTAACAATATTACAAGATGCACTTTTGGATTCACTGTCAAGCTTTGAAAATATCAAACTGCACATGTAGAAACATAATAACATTTACATTTTCTCTGTTGCAGTCTGTCTGGATGTCCACGTGCCAAGAAAGGAGGAATCAAAATCACCCCAACAAAGGATGACAAGGAAGATTCGGAGCTCCTAAGGTATGTTTTTTTGTTTTAATGAAAAAATCCCAACTTAGTTTGTTGTAGGCCTACTAAACCAATGGATTTGCTGAGCACAGCCCGTATTATTTGAGAAAGCCAAAACTGACTGCCAGTTCATCACTTACCTCTCTATAGGTGCCCGGTGCCAGGTTGCGACAGTCTGGGGCATATCAGTGGGAAATACGCCACCCACCGCAGTGCCTATGGGTGCCCGCTGGCAGCACGCCGCCAGAAGGAGGGCATGTTAAATGGCACACCATTCTCCTGGAAGGCCTTCAAGGCTGAGGGCCCGACCTGCCCCACGCCAGGATGTGATGGATCAGGGCATGCCAACGGCAGCTTTCTCACTCATCGCAGGTACAGATGAAGCCTGGTGAAATTTACAGATCAATATTAGCATATATTATTAAATAACCAGTATTAGTTCATATATAAGACAAGCTGAGTGAATGTTTCCATACAGAGATATTATATATTTATCTATAATAGAAATATTTGTAAATGGCATACTAATATGTTTTGAAATATTAGAAATGCCTATTTTTGACTTCCTGGGGTTATTGAAGGACGATGTAATCAAGACAATAAGTCTAGTTTCATATCTCATGATCATGATGTGTTTCCAGTCTATCAGGTTGCCCTAGAGCTTCAGCTAACAAGAAGAGAGCCAGGTTCCCAGGAGATGACTACATCAGCAAGAAATTCAGGGCAAGTGATGGTAAGATCAAATATCATCTCCTTCTCTTCTTTCGTCCCCAGTATGTTCATTTTGCGCTCTTTATTAACATACGCATTGCTTCTCTATCCCTTCAGTTCTTGACAATGATGAAGACATCAAACAGCTGAACAAAGAGATCAATGAGCTAAATGAGTCAAACTGTGAAATGGAAGCAGATATGGCCAACCTCCATACACAGGTCTACATTTAGCAAATACATATATACACTACTATTCTACTTTGCTGTTTTCTATTTCCATTTTTATTTTATTTAAATGACTTCAGTCCTCAGTGTGTGATATTTTTGTTGAAAGGTGTTAGATTTGTGATGAATAGAAAGTTCAAAATATATTTTTTTAAACAAAAACAAAAAAACAAAAAAGTAATCAGTTATTACATCCTTGCTGAACAAAATATAAATTTCTTTTGAACAGTAGACTACATGTCCCAGAAACTCTAATAAAGACAAATGTCTTAATTAATACGGTTTTAATCTGTAATCTGAGCATATAGCATTTGGCCCTTCACTGATAACCACACGTAAAGGCTAGACAAAGCATTTTTGAGACATTTCAAGGATAAATCCTTGTTGTTCATCAATGAAAATTCCATGATTGAAAGTAGGATTTTTGAGGACTCCTTTCCATAAGATGCATTCTTTGAGAGTGCAGTATAATGATAATATTTACAATACATCAAATACAATATTAGAAAGCATGATCTTGGAGCTGCTGTTTATCCATGCATTTCTATTCTTAGATCTCATCCATGGAGAAGAACCTCAAGAGCATGGAGGAAGAGAATAAGCTCATAGAGGAGAAGAATGAGGCTCTGTTCATGGAACTGTCAGGCCTGAGCCAGACTCTTATCCGCAGCCTCGCCAACATCCGTCTACCACAGATGGTCAGTCCACTTGCTATCTATTACCTTTCATGAAGTAGTGTACACTATACTTTTCCTTCCTTTTTTCTAGCTTGCTTTTAACAAACCATAACCTTTTGTTTACCACAGCAAGAGCCCATCACTGAGCAGAATTTTGACACATACGTGGATACGCTGACCCACATGTTCACCGATAAGGAGTGCTATCAGAACCCAGAGAACCGAGCCCTACTCGAGTCGATCAACCAGGCCGTCAAAGGCATTGAGGTGTGAGCAGAGGAACGGCAGCTGTAAGACACTGTGGGTTGAATAACCAGACCAACAACATAAAAATACTGTTTAAGGACATTCAGGTTTTGTACGTGGCGCCCTCTGAAAACGAGGAACGTCACTAGACCCGTGGAAGTCAAGAGAAAAGGACCAAATTCCAAATTATGCTGCTTAGCAATTTTGATGAGATACAAGATCCTTTGCCTCTTAAACCAAGATGGCTCTTCTTCTTTTGGGGTATTTTTTGGAGCAAACCATTTGTTACTGTTTTCTAGAGCAACTCTCACCGACACTGATCTGCCTTTCTTACTTCCCTCAGTGCATGGAGGTTGCCGTGAACAATAAGTCGTGAGATTGTCGTGTGTCTGTGGGGGTGAGTCTATGTGTGTATGTGTAACAGAGTGCTTTATGTGTAATGTCCGAAGGTGAATTCACGATTAATGACCTCCCTCGACAAAATAAGATTAGTATGCAGCACTGCTACATTTGATCCCTGTATGATAATGTTGTCTCATATTTGGTGTAAATGGGCTCCTGTTCCATTCAGTAATATTTATCGTATTTGAGAACATAGATATTGCACTTCCATGAATAGTTTGTAGTTTCATTGTCATGTTGTTATTATTGTAATTATTATTATTATTATTATGGCTATTTAAATTGGGTCCTTGAAATGTAAGTTTAATTTATTATTTATTCATGTTAAGGTTTATTTTGTTTATTTATTAATCAGTGTCTATTTATGGACTTAATTTATTTTACAAAGCAAAATTCTATACACAGCTTTTAGCAGTTATTAAGAGGAGAGACGTTGCCCTCTGAGCTGTGAAAGAGGCAATATTTTAAGAATATCGACAGCAAATTGTTTTATAAACCTTCCTATTTATTTTAAAGACAGAGATTTATAATCTCTTTTTTAAGTGCAAATATTTTCTACCTAACAATTTTTATATTGTTTTTTAATATTCTCATTTATTTAATGAGTTCTGTTTTCCATAAAAGTATTTTGACACCCTCCAGAGTGAAGTGGGTTGAACAGATATGATGTATTTATTGTTATTTATTTAGTATTTAAGAACAAATTGAATGGAGATCTTGTTGCATATTTATTTTGTAAATGTCTCTGTGTTAGTGGTTGCTGCATATGGATAGTCTTTGCCCATGTTGTTGATAAAATAAATGGGAATTCTATCACCTAACAGAGAGTATGTCATATTTAACACTGATTGTTTATCTTGATTTATTATAACCAGGCTTGTGTTTGCCTTTGGTCCAACAATGATATTTCGTAAGATACTGATCAGTCCAATTAACTTTGAATTATCTGACATTTATCAGACCAAAGATGAAAAGCAAACCAAACACTCTCTCAGTAGGATACTTGGCTGACATCTGCTGGATAGGCAGTGATTCAGTCACGATTTCTCTTCAGCTGATTATGGCTACATAATAAAATATATAGTGCTAACATAAAGGATGTCTTTTTAGTTTGACAAGATTAATATTTAGCCCAATATTTGCATATAGCTTTCTTCATTTAAAATGGCCAACTTTTACAAAAGACCAGAGATAGTTGTCACTTCTTTTAAATGTTATACATTTATTTTACTGTATGTTGCTGTTTTAATATGGCAGGCTCCTTTGTGACAACTTACCCCATATGGTGTGACAACATGCCCTGCTACTGGTCGACAATCTTTTCTCCTGTGCAATGACGGTGTAAATGCACAGGTAATACATATAATTGGCTTTATGTGGCCAGAAATGAAAGAGAAAATAAAACTACTGAGAATTAAAAAAAGTGTAAAATATTTATATAGTCAAATTATTGTTAAATCCTTATCAAGACCAGAGATTATTGTGTTTATGAATATGTCATAAAATAATGTTGTGCAGGAACCATGTGCTCTATGGCTCATATTTCTGTTTGTGGGCTTGACGTCACGGAGTCAGCTGGCCAATGTTTACATCCAGCGCAGCTCGTCGTGGACGTATATGGGGAGAAACCGAGACATAGAAACAACAGGAGACTATTAACTTGAATTAACTCGAATGTACATCACCGGACCATAGCCAGGATACGTGTCTCAGTGTCAGACGGTTCAGCTCGGTCGACTGTGAAGTCGTCGGGGTGTTTCCCGTGACGAGTTTCTCCCCAAAATCCAGTCCATCCCCATTTCTCCTTTCCTTTGTCTTCATTTTTACTACTTTTTGCAGGTAAGCGCATTATATGAGTCGTGCTCGCTGTTATATAGATGTTTCTGGCGTAATAATAGAATGATCAAACTCTTAGTATATTTTCACTGAGCATTACCTGTGGTCTCGCATGCAGAATGAACGGCAGGTCGTGATTAAAAATAATGGGCATATGTGTGTTAATATCATATTTAACTCTATTTTGAGAAACTACCCGGATGTTCAACAACAACACAGCACAATATGCGTTTGTTAGCGAATGGCGCAGCTGCATTTGAGCGCGCGGTGATTGGTGGGAACCTTCCTCACATCTGCAGTTTCTACACAGCGTCTCTGGGGAAGCTTTAACTTTCCGGCCGTGTAGCCCAGCGCCCTCATCCGTTAACTGGACAAAAATGCTGTTTTGTGGGGTCCAAACCATGTACAGTGGCTTCAAAAATTATTTGGACACCTAACGTAATATGATTGGCATTTGATTACATAACAAAATGGCTAATAGAGTGGCATTGATTTTGAAGAAATGCAACACAAAAACACTTCTTAAGCAAAAAGTTTCAGAATTTTTAAACTTGTGAACATAGTATTCAGAATGATTACTAAATGTTATTGGGACATTTTTGTTTGTCGAACAATAGTGAAAGCCATTGCCCAGATATACAGTATAAGTATACAATCTTTCATATTGTAAAACAGTGATTCTTGGGTCACAATCCAAATTGCTGTCTTTTCTGTTTGCGGACGGCTGGGATAAAAACAATGCAAAATGCAACTAGTAATATAACTAGCTAACCGTAACCATTGTGTCAACCATAATTTGTTTTATGCGGTCAATTACAGAATGGTAACATTAAAATTCAAGAGATATTTAACAAAAAATTACACTGGGGTCATTGGGATTTTTAATAAAGATTTTTATTCAGTTAATGTGCATTAAATTGTTCACAAGTGACAGTGAAGTAATTTATAATGTTACAAAAGATTCCTATTTCATATAAATGCTGTTCTTTTGAAATTTCTGTTTAAAAAATAACCAGCACAGCTGTTTTCAACATTGATAATAATAAGAAATGTTTCTTGAGCACCAAATCAGCATATTAGAATGATATTAGAATGAAAAGTTATTTTTTCCCCGAAAACCCTCATTTTGAATTTTTGAACGGTAGTGGAATAACTAAAATTTGACATGTTTTAAATAATGTCATGTTAATTATTTTGCATAATACTGGGTCTGTTGATATCATGGTAATATTAATATAAGGTAACACTTTATTCTAAGGTGTCCGTGTTGCAGTGTAATTATACATTTATGTATTGAGTAAAAAATGTACTTATACTATAGGGTTAGGATAAGGGTTTGGTTTAGGGTTAGTTGCATGAAATTATGCACAATTTATAGGCCTAGTTATTACTACAGTACATTTTACGTGTAATAAGGACACTGTAAAATAGTGTTACCTAATATATTTCAGTGTTTGTTTTTTAAGGACATTTTTGTTTACTTTTGTGTGTTAATCATTTGTGGTACTGTGCTGGGGCACCACTGTCCTCAAGCAAAACCAGTTGTGAATCACAGGACTTATGCAAGAAACAGAGGAAAGTGCTTGTTGATCAATTCATCTTTTTTTTTAAATCAACAGGAAGTATGTTTCTTGTGTTCCTTCTCTGGTTATGCTTACGTGTCTTTCATTTTCTTCTTGTCTGTTTAGCCTTAAACAAAGAGCCAAAATGGGAGGTGCGGTCAGTGCTGGGGAGGACAATGACGAGTTGATTGACAACCTGAAAGAAGCCCAATACATTCGCTCTGATCTGGTCGAACATGCCTTCAGAGCCATTGATCGTGCCGACTACTATCTGGAAGAATTCCGCGACGGTGCCTACAAGGATTTGGCCTGGAGACACGGCAACATCCACCTTTCTGCACCCTGTATCTACTCTGAGGTGATGGAGGCTTTAGACTTGCAGTCTGGCCTGTCTTTTCTCAACCTAGGCAGTGGCACAGGGTACCTCAGCACCATGGTGGGACTCATACTGGGTGAGTTAATAGAGAATTTGACTGATTTGAATGTGTTCTGCTTATTTTAGCTGATTTAAAGGGATAGACCACCCAAAAAATGAAAATACTATCATCCCTGTGTCGTTCCAAACATGTATGGCTTTCTTTCTTCTGGGTTGCACAAAGAAGATAGCTCCGCTTCCCATTGACTTCCATTGTATTTTTTTGTCCATACAACGGAAGTCAATGGTAAGCAAAAAGGTTTGGTTTCTAACATTCTTCAAAATATTTCTTTTGTGTTCCAGAAAATAAATAAAGTCATACAGGTTTGAAACAACATGAGGGTGAGTAAATGATGGCAAATGTTCATTTTCGGGTGGATTGTCCACCCAAAAGTACATTTTCTGCTAAATATAATTCCTGTTATGTGATCACTGACATTCTGTGTCATATATTTAGGGCCATTTGGTGTGAATCATGGTGTTGAATTGCATGAAGATGTTATAGAATATGCTTATCAGAAGCTGGACTTCTTCATCAAGACGAATGATAGTTTTGACAGGTGCAGTAACTTTTGGGTTTTCACTTTTGTATTGAACATAAACTTGAATCCCTTGTTGAAAGTCTAGCGTGCAAAGTGATGGATTGGTGACTGACATGTCTAATCTTTTGTTCTAGGTTTGAGTTTTGTGAGCCCTCCTTTGTAGTGGGCAACTGTCTGGAGATTGCTCCAGAAAGTAGGCAGTATGACAGAGTTTATTGTGGCGCAGGGGTCCAGAGGGAGCATGAAGACTACATGAAGAAGTTGTTGAAGGTTGGGGGAGTCTTAGTACTGCCACTGGAAGAAAAGGTGAATAATGCAATCTTACAATGCATCTGGTCTCAGGTATAATCCAGGAGATATACATGTGTGAAATGTATATGCATTTCTCATTTGTTCTAGCTCACTAAAATAACTCGGACAGGATATAACACATGGGAAACAAGAAAGATAATTGCCGTGTCCTTCGCACCACTTGTGCTCCCTAAACACAGGGAAAACGGCAAACCAAGAGCAGTGTCCCTACGTAAGTAACCTGCTGTATTTTGTGTACACTTAAATTGTTCTGATTTAAAAAATATTCAATTTCTTTAGCCTAATAATAGTTATTTTTTGTACACTATTAGAAATACTTTAATTCAGCAAGGATGCATTCAATTGATCAAAAGTGACAGTAAAAAAAAAATATATTTAATGTAAATGCTATTCTGTTGAACTTTCCATTCATCAAAGTACACTGAATTTTTTTTCACAATTTCAACAAAAATATCAAGCAACGCAACCGTTTTCAACATGATTTCTGAAGGATCATGTGACACAGCTGAATTTTCATTACTTCAGTTATTCTTCAGTCACCACAGCAATAAATTACATTTTTAAATATATTAATATAGAATGCAGTTATTTTAAATTGTTATAATATTTCACAATAGTAATGTTTTCACTGTATTTTTAATCAAATAATGCAGCCTTGGTGAGCATGAGAGATTTATTTTAAAAATATATATATTTTTTACCTAATCTTTTAAACGTTAGTGTATTTAGAGTAAGAATTGTGTATAAATTCAGTAAAAAAAATCAAATAAAACGCAGCTGCCATGTTCGAGGTGCGAAGTCTTCAGGATTTGGCCCGCATCACCATCCGTCACATTCTAAAGAGATCTGGGTCTGGATCCTTGCCACTACCCCAGAGAACTGGATTGAAGCGAAGAAATCACTTTAAACAGAAACGTGAGCACCGTGACACCCCTCTTCTGACCAATAGTTATTTGTTCATGAGTCGCTTAATTCCCGGACCCATGGACAACAACAACAACCAGTCATCCACAGACAATGAGGATGAAGATGAAGACTGCAGTAGGGTTTGTGAGCAACTAGAGGATAAAGAAGAGAATGGGAGGAGGAAGGAGGGCAGTGTTTTGGTTATAGAGACTCCAGTAAACCTCTTAAGGGAGAGGATCCTCAGCCTGCCTTTGCCAGAGCCTCTCAAGATGTATCTTCTTTATTACAGAGAGAAGTAGACCTCTGCTTTCAGTGCATAGTCTGTAATAGACTACTCACAGCTACCTATCACTGTCACTTTAAGAGTCCATGGCTCTTTAGTTACTCACTTTCACATTACCCTGGTGATCTTTCTCATAGAATTGCACCACATTTTTTTTTTCTGCCAAGTTAGTTTTATTCTATGAGGGGAAATGAAGTCTCATTTGGTTCCACCAAAGTTTAAAGTCTGGATTCATGGTCTACGATGCTAACCATCAACACGGAAACAAGAAACGGAGTGAAAAGGAATTGATTAATCGAAGTTTCATGTTATTTGTGGAGTGACTTTTTCAAATGAAGACAAGACCAGTGGCTAACAATTTACTAAATCATAAATGCAGTGTAGTCTCACTTGTTTTGTGTGTGTTATATACCATCTAGTTTCAGTTCTTAGATTTACTATGAAAAGTGAAAATCTAAATATTCTGGTGTATGGATTTGTAACTGTCTAATTGTGTGAAGATACAAAGGCACGTTTAAACATGTGATTGTCCAACAATCTCTAGTAAAGTTTTTGGAAATTTCAAGATAAAAGACTTTGATTTTCTAAGGTGTTTTGCCAATTTAAAACTGTGTTGGGTTTGTTCTGTTTTCAGGGCTTGTGTTTGCATTTTTGCTTTTGAAAAGTATAAAAGGTATAGTCTATAGTTGTGTGATAAGGTATAAAATATATTTAAATTTAATTTAACTATAAATTATAAAATGCTCTGATGTGCACTGTCATGCAATGTAGAATGGACTAAATGAATAACTCCCTATTTTTAAATTAACCTTTTATATTATCTATATCATGACCCAAAACATTTCACCTTAGACATATCAGATTTTTTTAAGGCTAAAGTATGGAATGTGAACTATAATCCACCATCATGCAAATGAAAAATTGTTTTGACGCATGAATCAGTTTCCAGTTTTCAAACTAGTTTGGAGAACACAAAAACCAAAGCATTATGTTTATATTCTGATACATAAATCATATCTAGACTCTGCAACCATTTAATGTAAAATTAAAGTCTAAACTTCATAACACTGGGCACACATGCAAGACAGATTAAATAAATAAATGCATCATTTAGATTTCTAAAAGTGTGGATCATATTTTTTTTGCATTACTACATGAGGAAAGGAGACAAATATTTCATAAATGGGTAACATTAAAATAAATATCTGCACAAGCAGTGGAAACGCATACCATGATATTCTTTGATACCACCAACACAACTTTGGCCCACCTTACCCTCAGTTAAAGAAGTTCAAATAGAGAAAATACGCTCACTTTCAGCTTTATTAGATTTGAATACTGTGCTTAACCGCCAAGTACAGACTGGACTTCACTTTGGATAAGAAAATAAAAATGGAAACAAAAAGAAGAGTGAAAGCACTTACAAAATAACAAAAATGTATTTTCTTGTTTAATGATTAAAAAAATATTTCTTTGCAAGACATTACACAAAATTCTCATAAAGCTCTCTTCACAGAGAGGCATCAAGAGAAGAAAACTAAAAGGAACGCCACCATTTTCACACTGAACTGATGACTGGTGTCAAGATGAGGTAAATGTTTTGTTGGAGAAAAAAAAGGCACAATTTACAATCGACCGTGCCATGTAAATTCACGTAATACCAATAATAATAACAATATCATTATTATTGTAATAATAACACCATCATAACAGCAATAGAAAAAATATGCAACAAAAATACAGACTGAATTTTATCTTACAAGTAATCTTCCAGCCCAACTGTATTGCCTGGCCCAGCAACAAAAAAATCTGGCCCGTTTAAATACTGCAGTGTCCTCATTCTTTGCTCACAAGAGTCCAAGATTGCCAGTAGTATTCAACCACTGGCAAGGGGCTAGAATTGTCTGGAGTGATCAAAGTATTTGCTCTGACCAGTCGACTGCTGGTTTTGAGGAGCTGCAGCAAACTATCTGACAACCAGACATGACACACACAGTTTCGAGGGGCCAATGCAATCGTCATGGCAGAAAGCGCCACAGCCCTGGCACATGATCATAGCCTTAAGTCGGCAGGAACACTTGAGAGCCACTTCTTCTGCAGCACTGTCCGCAAATGCCTGAATGCTAAGCGTGGCGCTCTGGCCTCCACCGCTGCTGACGCTCACACGTGGCCTTATCTGCAGCACACCATCGGCTAAACTCCGGGAGAAGCCGCTACCATCCACCACAGACACATTAGCTGTGTAACTGAAGCTGGATGAGGACCCTCCGTTGCCCCCACTCTGCTGCAGTTTTGGTAGCTTGCTATATAACTGGTAAGGGAGACTGGAGGCAGATTGGGAAGGAGAGGAGGAGACAGGGGAAGCAGAGGTGTCTGCTTGACGGGCATATGGATTTCTGCCTTGTTCCTTTTTAGCCATTCTGACAAGAGACATTTCCATATTTAGCAGTCCTTCCATAGCTCCACCACCTCCATGAAAACTGTCCAGAGGCTCCTTTTTGGTTATTACAACAGAAGTATTGCCAAAGATAGGAGCAGGTGAGTTTTTGGTCAGAGCTTGTTGGCACGAAGGGCGCGAGGAGACTTCATTCTTTACTGTAGCTATAGGAGAAAGCTGTTGCTGATACGTCTGATGCTGGGGTGGTTGGGGTTTGCTTGGGCGCCAGTTAATCTTAACAGTAGGTACAACCTCCGACGGACAAAGGTCACCGTGTGGAGGTGAGGGAGCATCAGGTGCAGTTCTGCACACTGACTGGGAGAGATTGTTAGGATGCTGTTGAAATCCAGCTGGCCTCTCTAGATTTTCACCTCGTGGAGGAAGAGGTCCAGGGTGTTCTTTAATGACAGCTGATTCATAAACTGGAGCATTCTGAGAGTTCATATCCATTGAAGTTCTAGCAGAGGAGTTTGATGGAAGGGATGTTATGACAGGTACTGCTCCTGAGGGCACTGCACCTCCTGGTTGCTGAGAACTGAACTGAACATGTGTGGTTCTTGGGCTGGCTTCCTCAAACAAACATGCCATTCGAGATGGAGCAGAACCCGGCGGCGAAGAACCGAAGTTTCGACCAGGTCCAGGAGATACTCGAACAGATGGGGCTTTTTGTTGGAAGTCAGAGACACCAGTTTCTATAGGTCCTCCTGACTCAGACGGGCCTCTAAAACGTGGTCCCAGATTTCTAGGAGGTTGACGACTGGCTGAGTTACCTGCAGGGGAACCTGGAAGTCGATTAATTTCCAGCTTGCTGACTGAGTGAGGCTGGGGTAAGACCTTCTCTAAGGGTAGGCTGCCTTGAAGAAGTTGGGTGACAAGAGGGTTGTTGGCCTCTACAGAGGAAACTGATCGAGATGAACCTTGGAATCTTCTGCCAACTGGAGTACCAGCAGAATTTAAAACAAAATCTTCTCCAGGACCTCTGCTCAGAGGTTTGGTGTCATCCTCTGTTGAAACAAACACCTTCACACCATTGCCATTATCATTCAGCCGTAGATGTCTGCTTTGGTCCCTCTCTGCCTGTGTCAGGTAAGCTTGCACTTGGGCTTGTGAGGGCGCAGTATTAATCTGTTCCTGAGCACGGTTTATAGCATGGGTATGAATTGTATGCTGCTTGTGGGAATGAATGACTGGCTGGTTTGGCACACCATTAGGAAAGCGAGCCTGAATGACAGTTTGGGTATGGTTGGGGTTAGATATATGGGCCTGTATTACTGGTTGCTGGTGCTGAGGAGGATTCAACATTGATGAAGCGAGTCGACTTGAGGTCTGAATGACAGGATGATTCTGTGACTTTGTGGTCTGAGCATGCATGCCGTTAATATCCATCTGGGCTCCATGCCAATCCACGGTTTCATCCTCCTGAGTTTCATTTTCAAAGTCAGATGCTGTCTCTGTTGAATCACTGTGTGCTCCAGTGTCTTCCTCGCCAGCATTACTTGGTAGACAAGGTAGAGTGCCCGATTCATATTTGCCATCAGCATCACTCTCTCCATTCCTATGTTCTTGTAGCATCCCCTCTCTCATGGAATGCTCTTCACTACTTTCTACCCATCCATTTCGGGCTGTAACAAGTGTCTCTTTGGGTATTTTCAAGTCTGAGCCATGCTGGATAACTCCAGTTGTCCCTGGGTGAAGCTCTCCACCATTCTTTTCACCTTCCCAAGGTTGAGAAGCTGCCAAGGTCCTGATGACATCCACACCCTGGGCACCAAATCTTGGCAGCGAGTCTGGTATAGAGGTGGGCACTAAAGAAATGGCATCATTTGATGCTGAGGTGCAAACAGGAGTAGTCGTTCTACTCTCACTGGACTCTGCCTCCTCACCTCTGGGGTCTTGGTGACTACAAAAAGACTCTGGATCACTTGGCGTAGGCACTGGGGTGTCTAAGGTCTGCTCCGAGGCTTTATCACTTGGGCAGGCAGTCATCTCTTCCTCTCCACAAATCTCCTCCACCTGGTCCTGGGAAGCAGGGCTGTCGGTTGCAGGTGGCGATAGTGAGAGTGTTTTCGGAGACTCTGATGGTGGTAGAGATGGGTTTGAAGACACAGAGGAGGGAGATGGTTCAGTCAGTGGGGTAGAGGTTTGAGGCCTGTCAGTTGAATCTACACTGGACAGCTGTAGTTGTGTTCCAGACGAATGAGAGCTCGCAGACGATTCCTGCTCCTCCAAATCAACTCTTCCTCCTCGTCTTCCTCCTCCTCCTCCTCCTCCTCCTCCTGGTTCAACGGGACCTGGGTGTTCTCTCGAGCGCCTCCCGCTGGAGCGATCCGGTATCCCAGTACCACCCCCCGGGCCGCTCCCCCCAGGCCCTCCCCCATCCCCAGAGGCTGCAACAGCAGCAGCGGCTTCTCGCTGGGCACGGGCTTGCTGTGCACGGGCCTTGATGTCCGCCAGGGTGCGCGCCCCTGTCCCAGAGCGCCGCGACCCTTCGTTGGGGGGGACGATGCGGGGACAGATTTGGTACGTTGGCGGCCCCTTGACCCAGGGCGGTTTGATCCGGGAGAGCTGTATCTAGTGGAGTGGGTAGAAGAGAAACACGCATACAAGATAAGGTTTACACTCATGGAGATAGTTTTCAACTACATAGAGGTTTACAAAAGACTAATGAGAAAAAATAACATGTCCAACATACCCGGATTGGCGGGACCTTGGGCTCCTCTGTTGTAGGTTGTGGCTTTTCTGAGTGCACACAGTCAACTGTGTTACGAAAGGACTGACGCTCATCCAGCCGCGCCCTTTTCTCGGGAAAGCTGGTGAAGGCCTGGGACTCGTCTGGCCTTCTCTTCTGCTCCTTGAGCTGAATTGCTGGACTTGATGTGGTGGGACTGGCTGCGGGGCTGCTCTCCCTGCTGCTTGCGCCAGTGCCTGCTGTGCCAGTGGTAATGACTGAAGCCCCATCATCCAGCGGATCGGTGGCAACAGCAGCAGTGGAGGAGGAAGAGGAAGAAGAGGAGTCTGAGCTTGCGGCAAAAGTCTGTCTGTCTGAGGCAGAGGAGGGAGAGGAAGAAGGCGACGATGACGACGACGTTGAAGAGGAGGAAGAGGAAGGAGAGGAGGTAGATGCAACAGCTGGTTCAGGTACTTCAGGCAATTCAGGCAACAGGCCTGTGGAGGCTTCTGGTTCATCGCAGGTTGAACTTGTGGATTCTGGAGGAGGCGTGGGTACAGGAACAGGGGAGGGGACAGCCTCTGCAGAGAGGTTTTCTTCTAGAGCTTCCAGTCCAATGTCTGTTTGGAGGACCACCTCTCCCTGAACTGCTGTTGCTTCTGGGACTGGTGATGCAACTGAGGGTATAACATCTGGAGTTGCAGTGCTCTCTGTTGTTTCTTCTGAAGGTAAAGTTGCCGTTGTATTTTTGCAAAGTGAGCGCCGGGCTCTACGTCTGAGGTCAGCACGTGAACGCCGTCTGATACGGCCTTCCCTCCGTCTTCTTCCAACACTTCGCCTCTTGGGTGTAGCCACTGTAGCAGAATCAGAGTCTAAAACTGCACCGGCAACATCTCCAGCATCGCTCATTGTGAGCTTTAACGCCTCTTCTCTTGTCAAGCCAGACCTAAAAAAACAGAATAAGTTATTTTAATTCAACATTAATAATCAGATTAACAAAAGAATTCTAAGATAAAAAAATAGGGGAAAAAAAGGCTTTTGAACCTTTGGCCATGATACTCCTCAAAGAACTTCTCTTTCCATGCTTCTACTTTCTTCTCCTTATCCATCTCTTGCCTGAAGCGAACCTGCATCTCATGAGTGAACTCACCTTCAAGAATGTAAAAAATATTTTCACTTTATCCACCAATATAGAAAATTGCCTAGAGCCACTTGTCTTGGTCGGTTTCATTCATTTATTTTCATATATTACAGGACAAAAGTAAGAGATTCACCCTCAGCTAGACGCTCTTTCCAGCTCTGGGAGGCATGAGTGAAAAATTCATTATTAAGGGCCGAGCTGCTTAGCCGAGCAAGGCCATCGGGGCCAACCTACACATTAAAAGAATGAAAATTAGGTGAAAAAACAAGAACATATATACAATTGTAACAATTGAAAATCAAGAATTCCAAGAATTCTACAATTCTCTAAGAATTATACCTGTCTGTCCACCTCTGGTAAAAGCTGGAGTAGTTGCTGCTGGGAGGGAGGGGGAAAAGCAGCAAAGGTGCGCGTGTTGATGAGAGCACGAATGTTGGTGTTGACCAGGATGGAACCTGGAGTCTCAAAATCCACCTCCACTCCTCCTCGATTCCTTTTCATGGGACCTGCAAAATACAGTCTTACATTGAGTATATGTAAGAAAGTTACTTCATGAGACTTAATGTGTGCACGGCAGGGCCATATTTGTAATATCTTAATGGCTCTGGTCTACATTCCATATATTTAGTGTATGATACATGAATATATGAAGTGCTAGTAAAGCTGTATAATCGGAGGGTGTTATAGCAGAACTCTAGTAAAGCAATAACAAGTGTCTTATTTTAAGTTTACCTGAGCCATTGATCAATCCACACAGCTTTTACATTATTATAATGTGAACATTACATTAGCTAATGGTGCAATTAATATCCGAAACAAAACACTACAAAACAAGTCTGCAATGAAATTCAAACAGTTTTTGACTAAGACCAGCTTATTGAGAGTCTACAGAATAAAACAAAGTACACTGACAAAACTGCAAAAGACAAACCATAGTTTGAACTCAGCTATAGACTAACGAGGTTTGAAATGAGTCAGGTTTCTATGAGTTTGTCCCATTGACGCTCAGGTAAACGCAATAAAATGAGCTGAAGCAAAGGAATAAACATGGATTCCAAACTTATATGCGCAGATATTGTTACCTTTAATTTTAAAAGTTTAATCAGTTAAGTCAATTTTATTCGAAATCAAAACAATTATGCACTTTGAGAAACCAGCATGACAAAAGATTCACATAGCATGTCCTTAATTCAATAGCATCAGGACAAAAGATTCTACACAATACTTTTTTTTGCACCCATCCACTGCAAATGAGAAAATGATAAACCTAAATGAAAATGGCTATTTGTTTATTTCACTATTTCCTTCAGATGCCTTAATTGCTGGTTAGAAATAACTGACTGGGAATAAAGTGACTGAAATAAAGACTGGAACATTGTCATTGGATTGACACAAACTTGTTAGCTATTCACTCACTCAGTGTAATACCTGGGAAGAAGTTAATTATTGATGTTGTGGGGGACATTTGTGAGCAAGGGGCTTAGGGGAAGTATTTAATACATGGGGGTCCTTGGTTTTCATCCTCTGTACCTGAACGAAGACCACGTATGCTCTTGAAGTGCTGGGTGCGTTTCCAGCCCAGCTCGGAGCGGGCACGGAGAGTAGGGCCTGGACCCCCCCTAGAGCCTTCCCTGCGCCTCCCCGCTGCTCCTGAGGGTAAAGGTGGGGGAGGATGGAGGCTGGTGAGACTCTCTGAGAACGAGTGAGTGTGGGTAGGGCAGCTGAGGCATGAAGGCTAGTGGCACTAAAGAGGCCAAAGTGACAGGCATGTGCGTGAAACACAAAAAGTCAAAGGGACGGATATCCCGAGGCACAGAGACAAAGAGGAAGAGGGGTGAATGGATATCTCTAAGGCGCAAATGCAAAGCAGATATCCAAGGGGAACAGAGCAGGGCTGACAGGACAAACCAGAAACACTGCTTTCACACTGAGGGGTATTGACGTTCAAGTGACAAAAATGTCAGTGGCTTCAAGAAAAGATGCTGTTTTTAGTGCAAAGTTAACCAAGAAAAAGAGGCGGCGGCTGTCAACAGGAGGGAACTGTGGGAAAACAGCCCTTGAGGAGACTGCACTATAAATGATTAGAGAGTGTCAATGTGTAAAATTACAAACACTATCAGGCCACTCAGATAAAGAGCATCCACAGTCAGAGGAAGCAGGTATACAAACCACTGCAGAGTGGGGGGAGGGATACAGAAAGAAGGGGGGGTGAAAAAAGTGAACAAGAAAAAGAGCTATTATAACCTGATGGGACGTGTTCACCGTTGACCTTGAGAGGAGTGAGCACTACACGGGGCATCATCACAGCTTTCTTCCTCTGTCTCCCTGACTGTAAGAGGGATTGGAGAAATAATCATGAGCACATACACACACAGCTCCTCCACAGAAATGGAAAACAACAGCATGCTCAGAGGAGAATTTAAATGGGAATGTAATATCTGATAACATTTCAGAATGTAAGGATTTTAACAAAAACAAAAAAAGAAACAATGCAGGTACAAAGAAAACAAAAGAAAAAAACGGTGTAACGGTCCTGGAGGCGAGTTGTCATTTTCAGTTCATTCTCTATGGGAGCTGAGCGACTGGCCTGAGCAGGGGATTGTGGGATTGAAAAGTGGTAAGAGAATCAAACTTCAGCTTTATGCAAATGAGGGAGAAAAAAGCATGAAGGCAGTCATAAGTTTCAAAATCTGCTGATTAGCACTGGAGTTCCTGTGGAGTCAGTGCTTAAATCAAACAATTTTACTGCATTTACTGAAAAAGATCAACCAAGCAAATGATCTGACTAGGATCCTTCAAGTCTTTTGCATGACTGACGTCAGTGTTATCTGTGGGGTTTTCCTGATCTGACTCATGTCATCTTTCTGCACTTCACTAATGACTCATTTTCACATACTGACGTCATGTATTCAGCTGCCTTCCTGGCATAAAGTGATCTGAGGAGGAGTTGAGTGCTGTGCATAAGGATGATACTTAGATGAAAATCCATGCCTGAGGGTCCTGCATGTAAAAATTAGTTATGAAGGTGATGGTTCATTGTAAAGGTGAAGTTAGGCACTGCAGGTACCTGCGAGGAGCGACTGAGTCTAGTCTGTGGTTCTGTGGAGCAAGAGGCACTGGAGGAAGTCTCATCCACAGAAGCTGGAACAAAGAGGAAACGAGCAAAACATCCATCAATAATTTTACCTCAACAATTTGTACTTTTATTTTGTTCATGTGTTAATGTAATAAAGAGAGAAGAAAAACATTAATTTTTAAAATACTGATGAATATTTCTACGTATAGCTGCTCATTTAACAGATGAAATATATTAAATACGCAGTCTTATAACAAACTAAAACGTATTACAACATAAACGTCAATAAAATTGTCATTATTCATCAACAGTAGATTACAAGTGAAGGAGCAGTAATTTCTTAGTCATTTCTTATTGGTTATTCACGAACACATGGGCATTGGTGAACACTTCCGTTTCCTTTATTATGTCTTGTTGGCTGATTGTTTGGTATTGGGAAGGGGGTGAGTAGTGCAAAAGTTGACTGTATTATAATGTTTTTGGCCGTATTATGCATTTATATTAGTCATCAAATGCATTCATATCACGATAAAATGTGCCAAAATGTATACATTTGCCAGTGATTGTAAGGAAGAGCATTTGAAACCCAGTCACAAAGGAGTTTTTACTTTGAAACAAGTAAAACTCACATTTAGTGAAAATCACAGCCTTTTGAAGTTTTTTTTATAAAAAAAATTAATCCGTTTTTTAATAAATATATATTATAATAAATATTTATTTACCCAAATTTAACACATCTTAAAATGATAATTAAGAATTGTGTTATACCATTTAAGACTTTGAGAACCCTAATAAAATGGCAGCTACTCCCAGAGCCTGACTGAGCAAAAGATAATACATACAGTACTACACAACCATATTAAACTTTCACATACCATTTATAATTATTAATGATAGGTAGTCAGCAAATACTTTGCAATAGGTATGCAAATATTCTATTCCGAAAAAAATAGAAAAAGATACATTTATAGTAATTGCCTTACGCAGAAGAATAATAGATGCCATAAGCATTATTTAATTATGGGAAATGCATTTTATAAATGGAATAAGAAATAAAGCTGTTTTCTAGAATCATCATACTTCGAAACATTAAATCACATCTGCCAAGGATGAAAAGTGTAGTTTTTTCACATAAACGTGTATAACAGAGTAAATATGAAATGCATTGTAATTTACAGGCATAATATCACATGTATTCTTTTTCACGCCACACACAAATACATGTTCTAAACCGCTCTCATCTAGGTCACTGCTGGATGCGTCATGTGCCGCAGTATCCATGGCAACACACACATCCAAAGCAAAAAAAGAAATCAATGTCTCTCAGGCACTACATGCTTTTTAAGCTCAGGGTATTTAATGCTCATCACCATTTGGAATCAAAGCTTTTCTTAAAAATTAAAAGATGGGGCCTCTACTTTTCAGCTCTTTTGTACGCTTCTTTAATTTATAAGCCTGTTCCACTTACTGTAAAACAGGGTGAATTAATCAATTCTGGGGGGGAATGAAAAGAATGAATAGTCCACACACCATCATTTTCCCCACTAGCAGCAGCCGCCTCTGTGGAGTCACAGCTTTCCTGCTCTGCTCCTTCAACTGTTGCTGTGGTGGATCCTGTTGAAGTACCAGTCCCATCTCCAGACTCGTTCGCTGTCGGGCTCTTTGTCCACTGAAGTGCATTTTTCTGTGGGCATCAGTGAGTAGATAGACACAGGAGTCAGGACATGTAGCTTCATCTATGTGGGTATTAGAATCATAATCCAGTTGCTAAACCAAGGGTTCCTACACATTTTCCATTTCAAAATTCCATACTTTTCCAGACTCAAATGTTCAAAACTGTTTTTTTTAGTCTATATTTAACATAAATGGTTCATACAGCATTATATTTGGTATAGCAGAGTCATCTGTAAATGTTTTATTTTATTTTCATTGGTTTTCTTGAAGTGATAACATGCACTTACATGAAAAGAAACCTTAAACGCTTTAAAACCAGCATATATTCACCACTGATACACCAGTTTGATACTGTAAATGTGGATTTATGTTGCATGATCACCAAACAGCAAAGTACAGTCTGATTAAGACGATAGTTTGCTCCTATATCTGTTGCCGTTTTGAGTGGCATTTGAAAAGACATTATTTTAGTGAAGTTCAAAAGAGACTCTCTTATGGTAAAAACAGTTTAGCATAACTAAATGTGTGCCTTGAACTCACTCGTGTTTGACAGTCACTAAGGATCACTAAACTTTAGTCATGAAAACACTGTATAATACATTTATTTTTTTATTACATTTGTAATTTTCTATATTAGAAAATTGAATAGGTAAAATTGTCTAGAAACATATTTTTCCATACTCGGTTTTCTTTTTTCCATAGTTATCCAGACCTGGAAATTACTCCATTCAAATTCCATACTTTTGCAAACTGCGTAGGAACCCTGAAAACCAGAGTGAAAGAGTTTGAAGCATAGAAAGATTGCTGCAAGGTTTTACGGATTCTCTACCTTTAGGGTAAACAGACTCATCCTTCCAGGCAGCTTGAAGAAAATACTGTTCTTCACCCGGTCTCCTCTGACCTGAGAGTGAAGCATGGTGACCAGGCAGGCCAGTGGAGCTGTGCCGCTGAGGAAGGATGAAAGAGGGGTAGAAACGTGCAAGTGTCACTCAAGTGAGGAAGATTAAACTGTTTTAATGGAAGATGCAACAAATAGATCTTTAAATTAATCTTACCTTCTATTTTAGGGTGAAAATAATTTGAGAAAAAGAGAAACAAAAGCCCATTATAAAGATACACCAATAAAGCCAGTCAAGAAAAAGAGTAAAAAAAAAAAAGAAAAAAAAAAAAAAAAGTACTCATTAGCATGGAAACAAATCTCAAGCATGAATATCACTGCTCAAACAGAAATACAGTACATTTATGTTTATGAATGATTTATACCAGACCTCATTTCTTTCAGCCCCTTTGTTTGGATGACATGCAGAATCTGTTTGGGTGTCATTGGGGCATCAGAAAAATTCTCCAGAACCTGCAAGAGGTGAGAAAGCACATCAAAATCAACAACCATCCAATTTATTAAGATTTTTTTTTTTTTTTTTTTTTACAAATTTATGATTAGTCTACTAAATGGCCTTGAGTTTTGCGTTCATATAACCCCAATCAAATGCATTTCTTTTGGGATGTTTACATTATGTTCAAAAACAAAGCAGAGAGGTTTTTTAAATATTTTTTTACTTGACACAATTTAAAAAAACACAACTTGGTACGAGACTCAAAGACAGTTGAACTGTGACTGCCAAAGACGTCAACCTGTACCTGTATGGATGTAGCAGCAATTTAAAGAGGATGAATAATAAAAAGACTATCTTTCAGTGATGGGGTTTACTGTGAAACCCGCTTAACAGTTTAAGCACAGCACTCTCAGCTTGCCAATTACAGTACCATTGCAATTCACACTTATTTTAAAACCACCATGCCAGTTTTAACAGAAGCACTCAGCTTTCTTATTTTAGGTCCATATTAGACAGGTTCTGCACAATTCCAGACTTCCACAATTCCTGTATATGACAGGCTTTTAGCCTATATGAAAGCAGAAAAAAAAGACTAACACAGCTGATATTATGTAGCATGTGCGAAACCTCAGGAAGAACATTATTCACAGAAAATGTGAAATGGGGGAAGGGTGTATTAATCATAATACACCATATTTTTAACATTCCTCTCCCCTTTGATACGGAGCATATCATTTCCACCCCGTTCTGGCCACAAGCGCATGTAACCTTCCGATTACTTGGTGGTTAAAATGGTAAGCACTGCATTCACTTCCACTGTGCTCAGCTGAGTCTAAAACCAAGGACATTGAAACAGGAAATGGAAGAGCACAAGCTATAAAAGAAATGCACACTAAATTAAATGATAAAATACCAGCCAGGTGCACTTCCTGCAAGGAAGCAGGCACGAAAAACGTCAAGCTGTGAGAACTTCAAACTAGTAGGCCAATGTCAAGACAAACTTCCTAGTTATTTATAACATAGTCGTGACAAGGCACCAATGCTTGTGTGTACGTAATGCAATTGAAAGGCGCGGCACATTTATGCATTGCTTCTGTCGAGTTGTGCCAGCATGGTTTCTACTCTTCTCACCCCAGCCATTCCATGGTACCATAGGGAATGAAAAATGGAGTAATATTATACACACTACCATAATTCATAGAGTGGACAATTCCTAACATGTAAGCACTTAAAAATGAGTGGCTTAGTATTCTTGAAGTCATGATGAAATGGAAGTAGTGACAGATCTCTTCTTCAGTATTGTATTGATGCACAGCCAAGTGAAGAAGAGTAGAAAAAAAAAATGTAGGGAGAGGACTTCTATCCATCGGTTGTTGATTGGATGGAGCCACATCTGAATGCAATCTGGCAGTCGATTGTAAGAAAGGGGTGGATAAAAATCATTGAAGCCGTCTGACATTTCAAAGGAACGTCAAAATATGACATTTTAATTGAAAATTATGCTGTCATGAGAACTAGCCAAGACTAAAAAACTGAAAGTTATCTTTTTAAACGGTCTTATATCGAACATATCCATATGATCTCTGGGAATAAATGCACAATAGACTAGACAAGGGGTTCAAATTACAAATAAAACTCTTGCTGCACGAAAATGCTCTGAAGTGACGTTTCTCTTGTTCCCTCAAACATCCAATCCATTTGTAGAGGATGCTATATTAAAACAGCCACAAAAAAAAAAACACAGCATCACCCACATCCAGCATCAGGACTAATGAAAACCAAATTTTCTTTTCAACACACCAAAGATGGCTATACACCATTACAGTCCCCTTAAGGAAGGAACCATCGAGAATGACCAGAAACACTAAAATAGGTGGCCTGCTTCACATTTCCTATTGCAAACAAGTGTATCACCAAGATGATCTGATATACATTGGCCTTGAGCCTAAGTATCTGGTTGCATCTGACTCCCGAAGCTGCCATTTCTCATTGCTGCTTTGTTTCCAAGTCATTATATAATGTTGCAATGCTCTTTGAAGATCTTTAATCACTCATACAACTGAATCATTTAAAAGACCCGATCATCCTATAATTAATGGAACTGGAAATATGATGTTGCAGGTAGTAAGCAGCACTTGGATTTAAAGTATTCAGTCTATTTGGTTTTAAGTGTGCCCTCATCTCCCCGAGAGCCTGTCCCATTACTACAGACGAGGAGCTGGTAGGTGACTGCTCTACCTGGTATACAGGCATGCCCATACCTGCTTCCCAAAGCTCAATCCATGCATGTGACGCCTGCAAAAGAGCACAGTCCTGAAATTTGTTTTGTTGGTATAAGTTGACAATATCCTTGTATTTAAAATCACCAACAAGTAAAACAGACATCTGATATTAGATGCGTTTTTATTCAGATTTGGCATCACATTTAATTACAGGTTCTAAACTGTGACATACATAATTCCAATAGTTGATACAAGCAGTGGTTCTAGCACATGGGATCCCCACCCAAAAAACGACAACACTTGTGTTTCGAGATCCACTCTTGCCAGATATCATGTCTGTAGCTTCATTCAACCTTCCTCGAGCTTTATCTCAAACTAGCCATAAGCCAAACAGCAGATATTACCAAATTCAAAGACTGTCTGGTCTGTTTGGGTGGATCAAATTCAAGAGTGAAAGCTGTTATGATCACCTAGGAAAGCAGACAAAGACCTAACAGACATAATGGTTTTAACCACACACATTTTATCATAAGAAAGCAAAAACGCTAATAAACTCAGCTGCACAGGTGTATTTGGTCTGAGACACTTTCTAACATAATGTCTGATAAGGGAGTGTATTTTATTTGATATGGTCACTCATTATACAGTTCTGTTTCTACTAAAGCTATTGACTTTATAACAAAAACTAAGCTGCAAGTGTAGATGTCCGACATATATCTTACTTAAATGCCAGTCTTTGCAACAAGATTAGACACGTTTTCCATTTAATTTGCAGCAAATGCAACAAAGAAACTATGAAGATGCATGCATATAATACAAGCATTTTCCCGGCATGAACTGAATTGTGTATAATTCACATTTAACATGCAATAATATATGCACTACAGATCAATTTTATGCACCCATGTACCACCACTGTGGAGAATAAAGGAGAAACCCTCTTATCATAATAGCAGATGCATAGCTGTTTTGTCTTAACAAGATAAGAGACAAATCTTTTTTAACTGCTTACAGATGTATACTGATACAGACATAAAGCATTAAAATACCCAAATGCTCCAAAATAAATAAATAAATTTCTAACAAAAAATATCAATTGATTACGAACTGGATAAAATCAGAAATATGGCCTACTATCTCAGTTGCTATTTAAAACAAACAAGCAGCTCAAATTAGTATTTAAGACACATTTGGTAAAATTGGTCTTTAATAACAGGCAAAAATCTCACAGTATTTTTAGGATTTTATTCAGCTCGCTAAAAGAAGCCCTGCAAACAAAGGGTCAAACGGGCAGAGCTGCTAATACGCTAGGCTACCAGCAAGGGCTCTTTCATTCAAATGAGACACAAACACAAGAAACGAAATGCTTATGTTGTCAAGGTAAAACAGGCACATTGTAGAGCCATGCCAGCTTAAAGGTAAAAGCCGGGTTATGAAACATCACACACTGTCTATAGATACACAAATAGCAGCAGCGGCGGCGCCTGAATGTGTCCAGCCCAGCGCGAGACAGCTTTGTTCGCGGCTCTCGTGCAACACCCCTAACCCTACACACAGGAATAAAACCGCTATAATTTCCTTTAAAATTATTAATATATTACCATACGAGCTGCCTCTGCCCACGTGCGCTCCTTCTTTCTCTTCTGTTTGTCCTTCATGTTGTCGCGCGGGTGCGGATTTCTGCAGCGGATATGAAACGTGTGCGTGATACACGGCAAGCCCGTTAGCGTGCTAGGCTAGCTGTAACACAAAACGGGTCTTTGATTCCTTTTCACCCCTAGGACTTGCGTAGACGCTCCGTTTAAACTCGCACGCCTTTCCGTAAAACGTTTTGCCAGTAAAGCGATCGGTTGTTGCAGCAGCGGAGGTCCAGGGAGTTTTTTGGTAACGTCTCACTGGTTAAATAGTGGTAAACACAGACAGGGCGCAGAACAGGCGAGCCCCAGTAGCTTTTGGCATACTGCAGGAAATCCTCACTTTGGAATGCAAGACGAGGAGAACACAACAATGAGGTCAAAGGTCAAACACACTGCAGGAATGCAACACAAAAACAATTCTCCCCATCCCCCTCTTCTTCTTCAGTCGCTCTTACAGCCGCGGCTCATCTGACGCATCTGACGGGATGAGGCCACTCCCATTGTTATGTGCGGCGAGATCAGACGTGATTCATATTAGGCAGCACGACACATATATTTTTTTGTGCTTCAAAGTTTCTCTAGGGATGTCTACTAAAGTAAAATACAGCAAAGAAAAAGTAAATGTCAATGACCTGTGGACTGAACGAACGTTGTAATTAAAAAATAGTTAAATGTTTTAAATGTGAAAATTGTATTACAACATGTTTTACATGCTTCCTTTTATGGAGCTATGACAGAATTATCTTTCAAAGGGGCAACTTTAATTAAACAGCTCTGTGTCTTACACCATTCAAACATGTTCACTTGAAATATACTCTTCCATTTATAGTTGATTGGAATTCTTTTTTCTAAATCATAAATGTTACCAGACGTATTAAGTGTGTCAATGTAGACTTACTTAAATTAGTTACTAAAGTGCATTTGCGTCCCTTGGACTTTTATTTTGACTTTTATTTTGAAAAACGAATCACCGGAAAACATACTGAAATAAATATAATTCAGTTCGTTTCAAGGATTGCTTCAGTGCATATGGAAATGTTAGCTCAGAGTGGTGTTTTTTATTGATTGTAATATAATGTATATCAAATAGTACAGCATAGGACATGTCCATCATGTTATAGCTTTTGAGACACTGCGGGGCTTTTCATAGCCGCCATCTTTGTTCGGGGCAAAGATGCCGAAAAGTTGTTCTGCATATAATTGCACAAATAGGTACAATAACAAAAATCCCGAGATCACGTTCCACAGGTATGTAATGATAGATAGCTCACTGTCATTATGACTTGAGGGCATTATATTAAAAAGGTATCCGAAATATATTTTGCAAGACTTTTACCATCATCCCTTGTCAGGTTCCCTTTCAGCAAACCATCGGTTTTGAGCCAGTGGTTAGATAACATTGGACGTGACGACTTTCAGCCAAGGAAACACATGGTTATCTGTTCACTTCATTTCACCCCGGACTGTTTTAGTGGTTTGGGCAACCGTAAAAATCTGTTGTGGAACGCAGTGCCAACTCTCTTTGCAGTCCCACATCAGGATGCAAAGGTAAATCAGATCACAGCCTCATTATCTTAAATACAACTAATACACAATGTGTTTTTCATCTGTCTAATTGTCATCTTTCTACAATCAGCAAAATAATTCCCGGAAGAGGCTAAAGAGGTCTGCTTTAAAATCTGCTGCTGATAAATGTGATGGCATTTCACCTGATAGGACCCATCCTTTCACTGATGATGCCCAAACTGAAGAGATGCTTGAGGATGCTCAACACTTTCACAATAATGTAGATGTTTACGGTCAAACCACAAAGGTGAATCTTTTATCTTAAAACCTATACCTATATTTCTGTGTATAGTTATGCAGTAAATGTTTTTTTTTTTTTTTACACAGGATTTAGCTGCCGCAGACCACACCTATGCCCTTTTGGACCAATGCACGACCAAAGCCCGTCTGTTTGACATTTTAGATGCCAACAGATGGTTACAGAGAAGGCTGCAGACCAAACGCAGGGTGATAAAAAGAATGAAACTTAAACTGCAAGATGCTCAAAGAGAACTTCTGACTTTGCGTCAACAGCTCCGCTATAGACACACGCATTTCCAAAGACGCTCACAGCTCCCAGTACAGTGTGGCAGTGGTTCCAAGACTTAGTCAAGCAGTAATAGAGACCTTGGGTTGCACAAACATCTTTGAACTATGAAGAAGTCTGAACTTTTGGTCATGGTAAAGGGGTAATTGTGTGCAACAAATATGTTTCTTCAAAAAGGGTAATTAGACAGGCAAGTCCAATTAAATCTGAACTTTGTGCTTAGGTTTTGATAGGACTTATGTGAAACAATTTTATTTATTAAATAAAATAAAAACTTTACAATAGTCCCATTCATATTTAACAATGAGCTTATATTTTCTACAGTATTCATAAATCTGGGTTAAAGTAAGTTAATATTGTTAACTAACTGGTCCATTATATTATTAACAGATACATCCTCTGATTTTAACAATGTATTAGTAAATGTTGAAATTAACAAATGTATTATTCTTTATAAGTATTTTTCATTTTTAGTTCATGTCAAGTAATGTAGTTAAATATAACCTTATTGTAAAGTTATCAAATATCACCCCGCTGATAAATTTAGGAAACATTATGAACGTTTAAAAAAAAAAAAAAAAAATCTTGATTCTTGTGTACACAATTTAAACAATACACCTTTCTGTTGTTCCTTGATGATTTATTTTAAAAATGACAGTCTATACTTGCTGCAAATGGTAGGCAATTAGGTAAAGTATGACAATAAACACCTTTGAAGAACAAAACCTATACTCCAGCAAACAATTATAGATCGTCTTTTTTAACATCATTCAAATGGTAAGTGTGCAGAATGGACAATTCATATAAATTATATAACTCAAAAAGGAAACAAAGAGGTGTTATACACTCAGTCTTTCAAATAAAAGATCAAGACAGAAATTTATTTGCTTTCATAAAGACCCCAAATACCAAAAAGGCAACAAAAAGTTTAAATCAACCAAAGACTGTTATAAGGGTGTAGATCTTTCCTGTATGAAGTATGGCACTATAATGCAGGGATTATCGGTAAATGAGGTTGATCCTAACAAACAAACAGAGGAGGATGTTCCACTATTATTCCTTTATCCACTGCTATTCAAGTCTTTGGACACAAGGTGGGAGACTAGCCCTACTTGAGATTTAGTTCACATTCGGTTTCCTCAACCAGCACACATTGACAGTACCGGCATATTGTGTGCATTGGCCCCTTTAATTCCTATGACACTGCTGGCAGACGTGGAGTGCGAGAGGTGGGCCTCTAAATATTAGACTCAAGGGAATGGGATAAAAGAGAAAAATAATGCAGATGATTAAGCAGTCAGGGTTTCACTAAGAACATGCTTTGCCTCCTAAACACTGGCGAGATCATTTATTTAGAAGCCGGTGGTACAAAAAGTCAGACACAGAAAGGCGGCTGACAGCTGGGGTACACACCAGCTCCTGTGAGATTTAGTGAGTCGGATCAAGCAGCAATGGTTTCTCTGTGATGTAATGAGGGTAAAATAGCTCTCTCTGGTGAGTGCTGATTACAGGCACTGTTGTGGATCCATATTTAAAGAAGAGGGGCTTTGTTTAAAAATGCTTATGAGGCCTACCAACACAAAAATATATATTTTCTCTTGCTTTGTCTGGGAAAGGCCATCATTTTATTAGTGGAAATCCAGCAAATTAAACGTTCCAATTAAATGTTCTAAATTGCAAACAGACATCATGTTGAATATCATTTAAAACAGAACTAAATAAAGGATAAATAGGTATATGAAGACTTTTATGGGCACAGAGTGTTTCCAGGGCACTACTCCAGAACATCTGTCTCTCATCAGTCTATACCAGTCCAAGCTGTCCCTTTCAGCTCAAGAGATATATGTTCCTAACTGTCATTCATTATCAATCCTGTGGGCTACAAGAGAGAGGGAAGAAAAGAACATGGGATTTTAAAATACAATTGGGAATAGCATTCATCTTCACTGCTGGTGGTAAACACAATTAAGCATTTGCCATCATGAAGTCAGGATTACATGGATTAAAAGAAATGCTCTTAAAAACAATTGCAGATTGTTGCGTTTGTTTTGCGTACTCACATTGTTTTGGTATCCTGAGTGCTTCGGTGTCACCACATAGAACTTGGTGCATCACGCCTCTGAACTGATACAGCATCTTCAGACTCTTTTCCTCACCTACACAGGGGTCGTAGAAGCCTGGTAAACCAGCCTGAGGACATTCATGCAAAAACAACCAATTAATACCTGCAACAGTGCTTAACACAAGCGGTGCGGCAGTTCCACTTTCTCAAGGTTTGTTTTTTTGTGGGTTTCAGAACAGTTTGTTAAACATTTTGTACAACACTATAAAAGTGCAACATAAGGACATTTAAGGCCAATATGTTGAGACTGACATTATTTAGGCAACCATTTACAATAAGGTTTCATTTGTTAACATTAGTTAATGCATTAACTAACAATGAGCAATACATTTGTTACAGTATTTATTAATATTTGTTAAGTAAGCTTCGCGTCGGGGTCTCGATCAGCCTGTCGGGGTTGTATTCGCTATAACAACTGCCTCGCTATACATTATTCCGCTTATCACATGGCTACCTACCAAATAAATAAATAATTTGACACAACATATTGATTTAAAAAGGAGTTTATTGATTTAAAAACGATTGTATTGCTTCCAAAAAAGAACTGTTAAGAAATACAACTTTTAATTTTAATAATGTATTAGTAAATGTTGAAATTAACATTAAGATGAATAAATACTGTAGAAGTATTGTTCATTCTTAGTTCATGTTAACTGATGTAGTTAACTAATGAAACCGTATTGTAAAGTGTTACCATTTTTTTTTTTCATGCATTAAGCTACACTTTAAAATGTCAACATTAAATGGAATATAAAGGAAACATACTATCTTTCAAAAGTTTGCGGTAGGTACGATGAAAACTTTTTTTTATTTTTTAAGTACCGGTAAGTCTCTTATGATCACCAAGGCTGCATTTATTTGATCAAAAAGTAAAAACAGTAGTATTGTGAAATATTATTAGAATTTAAAATAAATGTTTTCTATTTTAATTAGGGCTGTTAATATACTTTTTTTTTTATAATCGTGATTAAATCACACCCATTTTGTGCAATTAATTGCACACTTATTGTGGAATTAAGCATACACCATTTATCTATGCTTAACAAGATAATTTTGTCATCATTTGCTTTATCCAGACAACTAAACCATCAGATTGAAAGGTTATTATCAAAAAACTGTATTTTTCTGCAAGCTTTTTTAAGTGTAAATTTAAGTGTCTTTCCAAAAAAGTACACTTTAATAACCAAATGATATAAGGAGTACTTATAATTCTTAAATTATATGTACTCCTTATATATAATTCTTAAATTTATGCACACCAAAGCACCAATGAAAACAAAAAAAACGTCAGAATTCACAGTGTATAGTACGTGTACAGTGCAACAGCAAAGAGCTTGTTTACATTTTAGACAAGTCAAGTTGTGATACTGAACAGGACCACATGAACAACAACAACAACGTAATTTACGTTAAAGACGCAACTTCACATACTTGAGCAATTTACTTGCTTTAAATTATTTTAACACATTAAGGATTTTGAATTAATTGTATGCGTTAAAAGCCCTAATTTTATATATATTTTTAAATAAAATGTATTCCTGTGATGACAAATCAGAACTTTCAGCATCATTACTTCAGTTTTCAGTGTCACATGATCCTTCAGAAATCATTCTAATGTGCTGATTTGGTGCTCAATGGACATTTCTGATTATTATCAATGTTGAAAACAGTTGTGCTGCTCAATATTTTTTGTGGAAACTGATACATTTTCTTTCAAGATTATTTGATGAATTGAAAATTCAAAAGAACAACATTTATTTGAAATAGAAATATTTTATAACATAAATGTCCTTACTGTCACTTTTGATACGTTTAACGCTTCTTTGCTGAATGAAAAATATTTATTTAAAACAAATGACTGACCTGAAACTTTTGATCTTGCGTACATTTGCATCTTTTTTCTTTAAATAATAATTTTACATTAACTTGCAGTTTCTTTCCCCCGTCTTTCAGTACACCATTACAAAGTACATTACATTACCGTATAACCATTTGATATTTGAGAAGCAAAATCACGCGACCGAAAACGTAAAAAAAAGATTAAACTAGAGAAACCTTTTTGGGAATTAATTTTTTATTCTAATAACTCGCTACTCTCATCAGTTATTGGCTTTTGGAAGAAAACAAACAACAAAGCAAGTATAACTGTGATTTACCTTAGAAGCTTCTGTGAGAATGAGCTTCGAGTCCTTCACCAGGCACTGTAGAGGCACAGTGACATCAATGACCCTGGCCCTTTCGTGCTTACGGCTGTTGTCGGTCACAAACTTGCCATACCAGGCATTGAGGATGATCAGACCTGGAATACAACACTACTGAGTCACCAATCCTCATTTGGCACAAAGTTTAAATCATAGTTTGATCACACCCAATGTTATTGGGAGTTATGCGGTCATACCCATTCTGGACTCCTCCGCTTCGATAATTCTACGCACAGACTCTTGCATCAGCAGAACCTAGAGAAAAGAGTGATTTCAAGTAAGACTGCTTGTATATGCACATAGTGAAGGCACACATTTATCACCCTGACACAGCGACTGATGTGCAGATAGGAACGGTAGCCTGACGCTAACTCATTGTTTCTCCAAGCACAAAGCACCTGCCGTGAAAGTTATGACCACTTTAAACGGCCATGCATTATAAATTATTTGCAGCGTATTTAGACATTATAAACTCACAGCTGCTTCTGCCTCTTGCTTCTTCTTGGCGACGTCTGATGCCGAGCTCTCCCGCTGCTTCTCAAGCTCCCTAAACAAAAGGTTCAATGTTAATTCACCATTTGCTCTTTTACTCAGTTTCATGGCCATTTAAAAGGATTTCAGTCTATTATTTTCCAGACTCACGGGGGATAAACGTTGGAGAGGAGTGTTTGGAAGTCAATTGGCCAATAAAAGACAACAAAATGAAACAGGTGGAGAATGTGACTGCGACTCTGCAGATGTAATCAGCGAAAAAGGCTTACTGTTCCTGCTGAGCACGAACATAAGGTCTGATAACCAGCCGCTGGATGGCCAAGTAGAACACGACGGGTCCGACAGTGGCATAAAACACGGCGCTGGGTAGAAGCTGGTCTGTTAAGTGAATTGGGAAGAAGTACGTCTGACTCGCTCGGTTCAACCTGAGACAGACAAAAACACCACAATTTCAGAGCTACTGAAAAACTGCTAATGGGAAACAGCTTCAAAATGATCAAAAGCCTTTTACTTGATCTTGAGAGAGACGCCCTGAGGTACTCCAACACTGACAGTAGCACCCAGGACACTGTGCCTACTGATCTTAGTCTCCGCACCGTATTCCACCACCGTGCCGAAAAACCCTGACCTGCAACACAAGTGCTGTTTATATTAACAGGATACAAACAGAAAATGTGAATCAAGACATTTGAGAGGACGATTGATTAGTTGTGACTGACCACAAATAAACTGCAGGTCATGTGAACACAGAATCTAGGATATCAGTCACAGAGGCTGCATTTACACTGCAAGGCCAAATACACGGATACTGTTTGTTTATATATTTATGTTAGACTAGCAGTCTTCAACCCCCAAGGGGGTCCATAACAATACTGCTGTGTTCGCCATATTTGATCACAAATGTATAATAAGCATAAATCAAAAATACAATGTTAACTTCAACTAAAGCTTTTAATTACATAAAACAAAACAAAACCAGACTGCATGAATATAAAGAAAGGAGAATTTTACATACAGATACTCTTTAATATTTCTAAAATAACTAAATTAAAAATACCTAATATAGCTCATTTTATTTGTGCATGCAATTATGATTCACATTTAGGGAATTCAATGCATTTAGTGAACTCACTTGAGCCTATCATAATCAGTTTTGTAAAAATTACACAGATTATGAGAATCAGATATACTAGCATTTACGTCAGACAAGATACATAGGATTTTATCCAAATTGGATGCAAAAAGAATAATAAAATATGTATATAGGGATGGTCAACAAATTTAAAGCACAATATTGTTAAAATCACAATATAGATTATATATATAAAAAAAAACATTTCAAATACAGCAAAAATTATGAAAAGTAATTTAGATTTAAAATAATGTCCAAAATATAATATTGGGAGAATCTTAATTTCATCAAAATAATAAAAGTCACAATTAAAATAAATAATTATTTAAAAATACTGTGCATAATGATAATTAAAAAACAAAAGAATATTGGTAGACAAATATTTACCACTACACAGTTTAAAGTGCCAGATTTTTGGTTAAAAGTGTAAATGAAGCCAAAGAAGAAAAAAACAAAACAAGCCATCTTTGTGCAAAACACAAAAAGACAAAGGCAGCAATCCACAGATACATACTTGACAGAGCCCTTGATCTTGGTCTGATCATCATCCTGGAATTTGTACTGGTAGCTCATCATAATAAATGTATGTGGAATTCCCAGCTATGGTGATAAAAAAGTGGTAAGTCCTAAGAACAGTGGTTGGAAAAAGAAAACTTTGGCATAAAGATCAGGGAAAGTCTGTCCAAAACAGCAACTGACCTGCACAGCAAAGGTGAAATGACTGCTTTTGGTGTCCCTGACGATGCTGGTGTTCATGGAGGACTGAGTTCCCCAGCGCCACTGTAAATAACCCATAGTGTTTTTGTCTAGGTGGCGTGCAAGCATAGTAGTGAGACCCGGCCGTATACCACGGGATGAAAACTGCATGCCACAATGAGCCGTTGTGAAGCTGAAAAACACAAATACATCTCAGTATACAATACACAAAATAGTATGCAACATAAGCTTAAACATATTGCTCAAACACCACTGATATGCAATGGACTCACCAGCGTGAAGTCAAGTTACGGAAAATCTTCATCCCTAAGAGAGGGCCATGAGTGTCTCCGGCCCCAAACTCAACCTGTATTAATATAAATATGTTATGAGATATAAATCATGTTTGGTTTCATGCTCAGCAAACATTATAATCCAGTCCATTAGTATGTAAAACATTAACTGAATACCCTCACCTCTCCCCAGCCCTTAGCCGAGGTAACTCTTCGCAAGGCTAAGTTTATGTTTCCTCCCCCATTGCCATTGTGTGTGGAGAGAGAGCCAGAAAGAATGGCTGTGTCTGAGGTGGTCAGAGGGGCCTATGAGAGCAAGGATAGATAGCCTATAAAACTTATGAATGAATCAAGATCAGGGTCAATGACATATATATACTGTATGTGTTACAGAAATTCCATAGTATTTTTTTTTTTTCATATTATGGAAGTCAATGGCTACCATCAACTGTCTGGTTAACAACATTCTTCAAAATATATTTATTGTGTTCAACAGAAGAAAGAACAAACTCGAGGGTGAGTAAGTGATGATAAAACGTTCATTTTCAGGTCAACTGTCCCTTTAATATTTCTGTGGAAACTGTTTTCACTTTTTTCAGGATGAATAGAAATTTCAAAAGATCAGCATGGATTTGATCAAAATATAAATATTTTGTAACATTATAATTGTCTTAACTGTCACTTTTTTATCAATTACAAACATCTTTATTGTTACTTTTGATCAATTACATTTTTAAATATTTAATATAATAATAATAAACTATTTTATATAGCGCCTTTAAAATGGCTTCTCAAGGCACTTTACACAATAAAACAGACAGATAAAAATACAAAGAGTACGGGGAAAAAAGGGAACAGAATGGAATACAATTACGGTAGTTAAAACCATCAATACAAAGCTGATCTAAAAAATAAAAAAGAGAAAAAAAGAGATTAGGTTATATTTAAAAATGTTTAGATTCTGTGCATCTCTATAATGAGAAGGGAGTGCGTTCCAGAATTTCGGAACATAGGATGAGAAAGCCCTGTTCTCTACAGATCGCAAACATATCTGTGGGGCAGCCCAGATTGAGAGGAGCGCAAATGACGATTAGGAGTATGCAAATTTAAAAGGGCAGACAGATACTGAGGGGCCAGACCATGCAGTGCCTTACACTTGAGCATAAGGATTTTAAAATAATTGTGGAACCTGACTGGGAGCCAATCCAGTATTGGAGTGATGTGTTCATTTCTCCTGTATCCACTCAAGACCCTAGCAGCAGAATTTTGCACACATTGCAATTTGTTGAGTGTGGTTTTAGGAACCCCAGCAAGAAGTGCATTGCAGTAGTCAATGCAGGATAAAACAAAAGTATTGATAAGCCTTTTAGTCACAGAAGAAGATAGCATAGGGTGAAGTCTAGCAATATTTCTGAGATGAAAAACTAATCCATAACAGTATATTGTACATATGAGTCAAAAGATAAACTCCTTAATAAAAAAATAAAAAAAGTAATGATCCAAACCTTTAAACAGTAATGCCTCTATGAAGGTTTACATCAGAAGAAACATGTAAGGACTGTACCTCTATGGACTGAGATATGTGCATCCTGTTGATCTCAATGTGCGGTACACCGCCGCTGCCACCAGCAGAGATCTCTTCATAATCCTCTTCATAGTGATCAAAGAGGTCTGTCGCATCAATACCCACGCTTATTGTCCCCTGAGTGAGACAGCGAACAATCAACGAGACCTGTATTAATGTTGACAGCGGATACTGCTTTGAAGGCATTAGGTCAAACCTTAGGGTTGGTCCTTTGCTGTAGTCTTCTCTCCTCTCTCTCTCTTTGAAGTCGCTCATACTCTTCACGGATCTCTGCTGGCGTTCGTTTTCTCTCTACTACCTAGAGATCATTTTATTGTGTAGTAGTGAGCACAAAAAAAGATGACACATAAGCCCACTGGGAAAATGATTTGCTTGAAATGTAATAGAACAAATTCTAAAGCATTTATGAGTCTTCCGAATCTTCAACTTACCTCCCATCCTTCCACATCCAGCCCTCTCTTCCCATATACGTCATAGATTGCTCTAGATTGTGGGTCGCTTAGTACTACAGAAGCAAATAAATCACAATCATCAAATATTCATGAGTTGGTATTAAAAACGTATGTATAAAGTAAAGAAAAGCTGTCATTACAAAACACTTCTTTAATAATAAAAACAGGCACATAACACAACAAAAGCGTCTTGCTTTGTCAGGGGCATTAAATGGCTGAGTGTGCAAAAACATTGTACCTTCATAAGCCTTGTGCACCAAGTTAAAAAGCTGCTCTGCCTGCCTCTTAAGCTCTGGATCTCTGTGCTTGTCTGGGTGGTAGAGCATGCAAAGGCGGCGATATGAAGCCTTGAGCTCGTCCTGTGTGGCCTGAATATACAATTAAAAAGAAACTGTTCATTCTGCAGATCCATCATCATACACCTAAACTTCAGCGTTGCTCTTTGGAGGGGAATATACAATAAAAATGTGCAAAAATCAACTCTAAAAACTAATTCAGAAGTGGTAATCAAGAACATTACAAGACTTTTGTGTGCGCACTAGTGACTATTATCTCAAAAATACAAACTGTCATAATTTACTCCCTCTCCAAACCTTTGCTTTTCTGTTCCACTGAGGTTAGAATAAATGAAAAAGTCAAAGTCACCATTTGATTTGATTGTATGGCAAAAGATGAATGTCAGTCCCTAACATTCTGCATAACATATCCACAGAGGAAAGTTATACAGGTTTGGAACAACATGAGGGTGAGTAAATGATGATAGACTTTTCACTTTTGGGTCAACTATTCATTAAAATTACCTTAACAGTTGGCAAAGAAAATCTCAGAAACCGGTTCAATGAATGTTTAAAAGTCATTTGTGGAGTTTTTCGCGATTGAAGTGATACTTTGGTAACAGTTTCACTTTTACAGTTGTGAAGTGTCAACAATAATCGCTTATACCTCGTGCTTCTCGTTGAAGTCTAAAAAGAACAGAAGGCATTTACGTATTATGTGTCAGATCTATTAGAAACCATGCAGTCAAATTCCAATGATAAACAAGGGTCACGGTGTGCTGCAGTCTGAGCCATAGCTTAACGGCATGCTGTCGGATCCTGTTTAAGAGCGCGATATGTGAAACGCCTGCTTTTACTACTCACTTGCGTCTCTCTCATCTTAAACTTCTAATTTAACAAGAGTGTGTCATACCTCTCTGCGGACGTTTAACAAAGAATAATAGTCATCATTGTCGATTTCATCTTCTTCCAAGGCCGCCGCCATATTTACCACCTTTCATCCCCGCCCCAGAGCCAGATCAAACTACGCTGATCTTTGGTGTGTGGAGTCGGAGCGCATGAAGGTCTTTAGTGCCACCCTCAGGATGGGAGGAACACTGCACAAAAGGCTGGGGTGACTACTTTGAACCCTGTCCCAATGTAGTAAGTAGACAGGCAGGCAGAACATCGAATCATTGCATTCGGACCGAATGGACGAACATGTTTTGGTCCTGTGACTTCCAAACATGTTTTACTATTTAGACCACTTATATAATTGATTGCTATCAGGATGTGAAGAGAGTTTCAAACAGTATAACAAAAAGTGTTTATAAAACAAATTGCCTATCCTAACTTTAAGTGTATCCTTTGGTTCCACAATTCTTTGCACACATTCCAATTCACATTGCAAAACGTTTTGGAAAATATAATTCTTACGTGTTTGACTTCTCTTGAAATATCAATGGTATGACCCATTTCAGATGCATCAAAAATTACAACAACAGTGGTTACAGATAAACATATATTTTTTTTTACATTTTCAATATTTCAATAATTGATCAAAATTATTGCTAGGAACAAATCAATATCGCTGAATATTGGTAGGGACATGTTGTTGCCATAAATATAAAGCACATGGCAAATACATTTTAATTTTATTGGCTGAAGGGGACGTCATATGATATTACTAAAACGTTTTTATTTTATTTTATTTTACTGTATATCAACAGTAAATGGGACTTTTTATATGAATAAACCTCCCATTTAGGGACGCTTATTCATCCAATAAGAAGTTTAACCCTACAAGACAACGCAATGTATAAATGATGCAAAGAAATTTAAAATACAATAATAATGTTCAACAACAACAACAACAAAATGTTTTTACTAATATCACATGACATTCCCTTCAGCCAATAAAATTAAAATGTATTTGCCATGTGCTTGATATTTTTGGCAACAAGGAAGTGAAGGCATTGGCACATGTTATGTCACATGCTGTCAGGGCTCCATTGATTGTGAGTTCATTATAGACTGCAAAATGCATATAAAATCAAATTTTTTAAAATATCATTGCTCATCCGAATGTGTTTTCTAAAGTTTTTGGTAATTTTTAGTGCACATTTTGTAAAAACAGTCACCCAAAGTCCAAAAAATCTGTTCATCATGCATAAATGACAAAGTCCTTTTAGGGGATATATTTTTTCTGTGTAGCTGGCACTATTGTTCATTGCTGGCAGGCAGTATAATAGTCGTTTTGCCTGTGTTTGAGGTTGATGTTAGTACGTTTTATAGAAGACGGAGAGGAAAAGCTGTAGGCTGCCTTTTCCAAAAACTATTGATGATAGAAAGTTTTTTCCAGAAAGTATCGAAGTTTAGAGAGTCGGACATGTAACCCGAAGGTTGCGGGTTTGATTCTCAATACCGACAGGAAACTACTGAGGTGCCCTTGAACAAGGCACCTAACTCCCAATCGCTCCCCAGGCGCTGCAGCGAATGACTCCGGGTGTGTGTGTCCACGATTTGAAGTGTGTGTGTGTGTGTGTGTGTGTTCACTACTCACTACTCCTAATGTGTGAGCACTAACTTTGATGGGTTTGATGGGATTGAAATGCAGAGGACACATTCAGAGAATGGTTTACCACACTTGGCCTTCACATGTCACTTTCATTTTCCTTCACTTAGTGACGGCAGTTCATCAGAAAATGAGGTTGTAGAAAGAAAGGAAAAAGTTGAGGATCAAGGAGGATAGAAGCAGTGAGGGTGATGGCAGAGATGAAGAATATAAGTCATAGATTGTTGTGGAAGTCAGGCATTGGGGTACATAATCCTATGCCAGTTTGGAAGATTTGATTTAACCAAAGGTCAGATGGCAATGTCTATTGACCTCACTACACGAACAAAAATGAAGACAAAATAGGTCAAAATCGAGTTAAAGTGTGGGCCGTGGGTACACAGAAAAGGAAGAGTCTTGAGTTGATTTTCACTCGTGTTAAAATCATTGATTTGGAATTCCAAGAAAGAAACCATGTTTTTAATCCTTTTTGAAACAGGTTTTTACTACCACTACTTTGAAGTTGCATCAGAATTTGTTAAATATTTGACATTATCACATCTGAGATACAAAAGAAATATAGCACAAGACGAAATGGAATGTTAATAACGCTTTTTAATGTTTTGTTTTTTAAAACACTAAGACCTTTCCACTACTTTTCAGATAGTGAAAATGCATTTGAACGTGACGTTTCAGACAATTTGCAGAAAGTCATATACCCTAATAGGAGATTTACCCTATAGGACAAATTTATAACCCTAACAGTTATAAATGATGGCACCCTAAAAAATGTCAAAGGTCAGATGTAGAAAAATAACTTTGTAAAATGATATTAGTCTTAAATATATGTAAAATATAAAGTCATAAAAAAATTCTAACTGTGATTTCATAATTAGTCCCAAAGAGTTTTTTTTTTTTTCAGTTTAAAAACTCAAAAGGGCCTCTTTTTTCCTTAATTAACATTCTGTTAGTAAATGACTGTAATTGAAATAAAACCCACATAAATCAGTGTCATGTGCAGAATCACATGGTTGAAGTTCCACTTGGATTTTAATTACAGATTAATCAAATCAACTTGAATCTCTAAAAAACTCATAAAATCGAGTAAAATGATTGTAACAAGTTGAATGGATGGAAACAAAAATGTTGTCACGAAGTAAAGATAATAATAATCGAGTAGTCTTTGAAGACCTCGTGATGTCATGTTGTGATCCTGGCAAGAATACATTGCAGATGTTCGTAAGTGCCTCAAAAGTTGTAGTAGACTAACATTGTTCAAGCTTTATGTATTAATATTATTAGCCTTCTGAACACGTTCTAATCCTAAATTAAACCGTTGCTATGTATGCATTGAACTTGATTTATTAATGTTATTTCAAAAACATCACAATGTTATGTTTATTTCCATTACCAGATGTATCGTCTGATAAACTGGCCTATGTTTTCTCTCGACGGGTCATTTAGATTGTTTTATTCAACAATCCAAGATTTTTCTCTTAGAAAACGAACAGATAAGTATTTGGAAAGCACTCATGTTATCAAGAAACTGCAAGCAATAAAGATGACGCTTTAATGATAACATTTCATAGCGGGTATTCGCTGCGGGCAGAGAGACATTTAAGCCATTATCTATACGCTCGATGCAATTAACGAATGCTTAATCTAACGAATAATTAATCAGCTTGGGTATCATGCGACTTCCATATTCCTAAACGCAGTTTTGAGGTTTTCTACTAGCCTAGGCAATTCAGATGGGACCTATACCACAACATTCTTCATATACTGATGGAATAGGCTGTCAGAAACTATTTATCTGTCTGTGCAGGATACTTTCAGTGAACCATAAGACGTTTTGGAGCCTAGGTCTGTCTCTCTACGCACTGTGAGAGTGGATCGCTGCTGCCACCTGGAGCTGTCCGTTCAGCACCTGCGCAGCTCTTCCGCGCATTCAGCCCAACGGTGCTTCATCTGCAAGGTTAACCTACTATGGATTGCTATATCTTTATCTTAATGGTATACATCGCTTAAACAACATAAAAAGCAGTTGTGTAAACTGTAAAAAAAGGGAAAAAAAGTTCAGTTTTAACTCGATTTCCTTCATAAATAAATTCAAAGTGATCGAAAAAGTTAAGTTTTCAATTTTTGTGGGTTGAACATATGGTAGCAGAGCTTTGATTTTGAAATGCAATAACTCAACAGCCCCAAATTCGGTATCTTAAATACATTAAGGTCATATACAAAACGTGTACAAATAACTTGTCCTGAATTGCTTACGAATGAAATACGTTTTCTGCTTTTGAATTGAGCAAGTTGAAACATTTGCATCGCCTTTTCATTTGCACGCGAACGTCTCACGAGCGCTCACTTTGGATTGGTTCGGTTCTTCTTAAGGTGTATCTACACACCACGCTTTTACCCAATGGTTCTTTAAAGGGGAGGATGTTTGCTTTGCTCTCGCAAGCCATTTTAGAACAACATGGTCAGTCATAGTTCGACAGCCAATGGTGAGTGCGCTCTGGTTGGACTTGCCTCTGCCTCTCCAGTCCCTTCTCGTGCTGCTGTCCTCTGCGTGAACGCGCGTGGTACCCAACGCTCGTGAAGAGGAGGAGGATGTGGCGCGCGGAGGGGAAATGGCTGCCGAAAACAAGCCGGAAGGTAAGTCAGAAACATCGGGGATATTTTTACTTGTACGACAAGAGTGTGCGAGGGGAAAAAATTAGAGGCAGGCGAGGAAGAGCCGTCAGTTGAGAAGCGAGAGCTTTTGGGATTTTAAAGCCTCTGTGTTTATCCTCACACACTCGTTATTCCAGCACGGAGACATCACATCACATCACCCTAGCCAGCATCGGTAGCTAGCCAGCAGTGTGCATCACATATATTTAAAAACAATCCGAAGCAAAAGCGCGAGAGCCTCTGCAAATTCAAAAAACCGTCTCGCGTTCCGTTTCCTTCAGCCTTAACGGTCGCGCTCAAAGCAAAACTTGTGAGCCGACACGGCTGTCGATTTCTAACTTCTTTTTTCGATTTATCAAGCTTCTTCAGTTGCGTAAATTGTTTCTGAGTTTGCGTGTATAGAGTTCTGGAGACCGTAGTTTGACTTAAAACTACCTTATATCCTGGAGTCGTATAAAACACTACTGGTAAGCTTGTTTAATACTAGATTTTTTCTTTCTCTGTCACTTTCACGCGTGCATAGACTTCAACTGACCTTCTTTTTAGCGGTTTTGTGATGTGTGGTCAAAGCAATTTCACTTTGAAATTTGCTTCAAGGACACATTCTTCCATACCAGTTTGCCCCCTTTACGTCATATACACATACACAGCAGTTTAAATCTCTGAACTAGATTCTTGTATAACCTGAGAGTCTGATATTTCCAGACCTTTATAGAACCAATGGAATGTTCGACAATAACGCAAAATTCATTTTTATTCTTTTGCCACGAAGGAAGAAGATGTGTCATTGAAGATTATACATAACCATTTCTCTATAACACTGTTTTGGATACTTTTCAAATTTGTCTCTAGGATGTATGAGACAACAAGAGTTGCTTTCACTCTGAGACACTCTAGTAGGCTACAGTTAATGTAGGCTAATTTATGTCCACAGTATGTCGCTGCTACATTTGGCTGAAATACAAAATTCGTTTTTTTTTAAATTACTAATTTTTTTTTGTCAGTAGCAACGGTATTGTTTAGTAGGTTATTATTAAGGCTATATGACAATAATTACACTTTAATCAGTTTTGTCAAGCTGTCAACACTCTCATATAGCAGATGTCACTGTATATAAAACGTATGAACAACGAGGTTTTGGAAAGTCGTCATTAGTTGGGAGGATATTTTGTTTGAAATTCACCTTCAGTGTCAGATCAAAGCAAATAATATTTTATTAGCCACAAGGTGGCGACATTGAGTTAAAATAAACTTATTTTAGGGAATCATGATATCATATCTTACAAATATTCGATTGGCTAAAGCGAATATACAATCATTCTATCATGTTTTTTGATAGCAAACTAGCCTATAAAAAAACCTTTGAAGAAGGCAATATGAGTTTATAAATCATGCTATGATAATGATATTTTCCTTATCATGATGCTAAATAGCCTAGTAGAAAGTGAAAGATAAGTTTGATGATAAAATCTCACTTCTGTGTAGTAAATTATGCATATTGATAAACTAATAAATTATCCTAATAAAAGTGGCATTAAAACATGACTCCAGACAAATCCAGGGTTCTGATTCTGAATATATAGCAATCCACAAGGAGGTGGTATTGAGCTTCCCAAATGTTCACTTTTATATTTTTAACACTGTGTCAGCTAAGAATACAAGCATTACCATAAATATACATCTCCGTTTGTTTTCAAAACAGCACTGAGGCTAACTACCTAAACTAGCTCTCTCTTTGTGTGTGTGCAATTGTGGGTGTGTGCATGTTAATAGTCAATCTCTGCATGTCTGTGTGTGCATTTCAGATTCAAACAATCACAACCAGCCTTGAAACGTGTCTCAGACTGGCCTGCTTCCTGCCAATGCATCCCAGTAACCAAGAGCTTTTTAGAAACCCTGACTTGTGACTCCCATTGCAGAACAGGCTCGGTTATTTTTGTCATGCTTGTCAGGTCAATGTATGGGGGAGGAGCTAGTGTTCCACACCTCCATATTAATATAGAGTGCACTGCACTGTATAGCTACAACTAAATTCAGAGTCCCATATAGTGCGTTATATTTAAACTCTAGGCCTACACACTTTCAGCATGTATGCTAGGGGAGTTCTGCATTATACGTTTTAGCGCTGATTGTTGCCTGTATTTTAACCTTTTGTCCTTGAAGCATTTAAAATGTTTGCATAGAGCATGGTTCTCCAGGGCCTTATTATTTGGCAGGGTTTTTTGCACATAAGGACAGGCTGTTCTTAGCTGGAGGCTGCTATGAAAACATGGTTAATGTCTCACGCACCCCATAGAGTTCTTCTGTCTCCTGATATGACCCAGCTCACTTTTTACATTGCCAGGAACTGGGACTGAACCTATGGAAGGTGGCGACCGTGGATTGAGATGTGCTAGAGAACTGCACAGTTAAAGGGACAGTTCACCCACAAAATAATTTACTCATTTACTCACCCTCATCATTTTCCAAACCAGACTTTATTTAATCTGTGGAACACACAAAATGAGCAAAATTGAGGACATGGGGGTGAGTAAATGATGACATAAGTGATTTAAATATTTGGGTGAACAATTACTTTAAACAAAAATTTAAACTATGCTCCATATTTCTATACAGATCAATTTGAATTTGGTGGTTCCCTCAGAATGGCTGTTATAGGGTGCTGTTTATTACAACAACTGACTATTAGTAGAAGCAGGGAGGATATAAGCTTACAAAGCAGGATTTATGATATATTGAGAAATTTACTTTTAAAGATTTCTGCATAGTCCTCTCCCCCACAGTTTTTAGTTTGAGAATATGCTTTTTAATTGAATTAGTGCATGGCAGGGATAGATGGAGATGGCACTTCTTCCTGGGGAGTTGTGACAGATCCTTTCGGCTTGTCTCGATCCTTCTCTACCTGCCTCACACAGAAACACACATTAACTTCATCGATTGGTGTAGCTTACTAAAATTGAGCCTCACCAAACAGCCCTGGGACCACAATGAGTGTGATTGCTGCCCTCATTGCTACCTGTTAAGGGCTATTTCTTGACTGTTTATTTCAACACCTACAGATTTATCAGAAAGACTGAGGAGCAAAGTGAAAAAAATACAAGAAACACAGGCAGACACACACAACATGTCAGGAGTTTTTGAACAAATCAATTAGCATCGGAGTTACTATATGCAGTGGTGTAGATTGTTTTCTCCCTTGGCAGCGTAAAACCTTATAGCCATTAACAGCTGGAGCCATCTATAATACTTTGTTGTAGTTAATGAAAATGTGCATGCGGTCTCAAGTTACAAGGGAACCGGGTTGCTTTTACATTCCTCGTCCATACCCCTGCCTGCAAATGAAACTGCATTTTCTCCCCACAAGGCAGCACCCTTAGGCCAAAGTAATCCCTTTAAATGCACCCCTGAATGTGCTTGATAAAAAAAGGGGAGAAGCAAATAGGCATGCTGAACTCTGAGGCCGAACGGTGCATATTGTTCGGGAGAGGTGTTCTTCAGCATGGAGATGGACACATTTGGGATGCATGGGCTTGCTGATGGGAGGGAGACCGGGGTTCGGCAGACATGACACTGCTGACCCCGGGAAACATTCTTATAAGTTCCTGCTATGTGCATGGGGGAAATGAAGACTAAAACAAAGTTGTGAGCCATTGTACATCCGGGAATGTGTACTTTTCCCAGAATTATTTTTTTGTCTTCTCCACTCTCTCTCTCTGCTTCCTGAAGGACTGAAGAAAATCCGTAATCCGGATCGAATGTACAGATCAGCTGTGTGTTATTCGGCCCATGCTCCTCCTAAGAGTGTCAGTGATGACACAGAGACGAACAGTAAGAGCTGCTTATTAATATTGCATTCGTGGCATTGCTCGAAGGGGCCACTTGCTGCCTGATCTATTATTCATCCATCGATTCATTTATTTACCTCTTGATTTCATTTGTCGTCCTCTCCTCCTTTGGGATTTCCTGTTGGGGCTTTCTGTGATGATTGACGAGTCAATGCTTTGATGGGGGTATGTTGTGGATATCAGATGTGTTGTTAGTAACTGAAAGTGTCAGTGGGTGGGTAAGACCTTGCACATCTCATTCTCCAAATGCTAGCGTCGACCTTTGAAAAACATCCATCCAGAGGACCCAATAGCACAGCGTGACTGAGCTCTAATATCTGTTGAAATGATTTGTCAACGCTACTAGACACTTTTCCCCTTAGAGTATAAAACATGCATATTTTATGTTGGACTTTTAGCATAAAGCATTGGTTGTGTTCAGATCATGTGTACGTTAATACGGCTTGATGTGTTGTGGAGCTCTGATTACTCTAGAAGTGGCACTGTTCTCATGTTTAATAGGCAGTATATTTTTTTCTCCTGGCACCTCTGAAGTCTTAGTTGATCTGTGCAATTAAGCTCGTTCATTTTTTTGTGTAAATTTGTAAGTGGAGTTAAATCAGCCTCATCTTCTTGTTATGCTGTCTGCTCATTACGCCATTGAGTAAGTCCTTGCCATTTCAAAGCTCAAAGATTTTAAGAGATGTAAAGTAAACTGCAGAAGTGGCTGTTTGCAGCCAGTCATGGTGATATTATTTTAGACGGCTTGTGTAGTATATATGTGAGCATGCCTCCTTTTGTATCTGTCTGCGCGTTAAGTATCAAGTCTCACGCTCTCATACACCAGCATGATTTAACCGTTGTGTGTGCCTGTCTGTAGCGGCCCAGTTAATGTTGGGTGCCTAGAGGTTTTCGCATCACCAGGACAGTAAAAATGCAGCATGGCTTGGTGGAAACAGGTATGTGAGTAATCATGTGAGTAATTGTGGGAGTAGTTATGATAAGGATAAAGGGCTTTAGCGAGGATCTGGCGGCGTGTCCTTTACTGTCTGCTGTGTGCGAGTAAATGTGTGTGTGCATGTGTGCTCGTAGGTCCTCACCTCCTCTTTCCCTGAGATGGGATTTTCATGGATGGGTGAGCTTGGCTGTGGCTGAAAATACATAAGAAGGCTCGTTTTTCTCTTCAGTTTGTTGCAGGCGCTTTGGTAGCTGAATTAAGTCACTGTTTTGGGCTTTGTGGATTTAGGCCAGTCTCATACTGTATATGAATGCAGACAACTTTTAGATAAGATGTTTGTAATCATTTAGTCAACGTAGAACCAAAAAGGCTGCATAGTCTAGATTCAGTTTAGAAATAACTTTCTATGTGAAAAAGAAATGTATTACTGGCAAACTACAGTCAGAATTGTGATCTCTCTAGTGGATACGGCTGGTCACTAATGTCTGCTGAGAGCTCATCAGATGTACCCAAGTCTCGGACTTCACCCATTAAACCACATCAGTGTTTTAACAAGGCTGCCTGCTGGTGATTTGTCACAGTGGCTATAGCCAGCCTGACAAACAGCAATATAGGCAGACACAGCTGAACACTGCTGTGTAGCATGTCTAGTCTGAGGATTCAGGGCAAATAATGAAAAATAGAAAGTGTCTCAGTATTTCCTATGGCTATATACTAGCAGCATTCGAAGGCAGTGAAGGCAGACAGTTTGTCCATACATTTGCCTGGTTCACATTATTAATGTATTCCTTATAACACGTTATGCTTGTTATATGAGCTCACTTTGTTGTCTATCCTTTTACAGGCAATATTACGGCTTTCTAATACATCAAAAAGTTGAACAAGAACATAATCAGGTGGAAGAGAGATGCTGAAATGATGCTGTTTGTGCTCCTTAATTTAGACACAATCATCCTTTTGCTCAGCAAAGTCCAGGTTTTTGCAATTAATCAAGCATTGATTTTTCAAAGAGCAAAGCATGGAAAAGAAATGATGTAATCTAGATTTAAAGAGATGGCACTGATTAACTGTCTATTCAAAATAACAAAATAAAAGACCACAAAGCGTTGTATGCAGCAAACTGTGGACTGTGAACTAGATTATTTACACTCGAAATATTGGCTAGAAAAAAAAAAAAAAAAATATTAGATGGTATGAGCCTGACAAAAAATGAATTCTTAATGGGCAAAGTTGTAATGCTACAGTTGATTTTGTGCCATTCAAATCAGTTTAATATTACAAGAAATCTTTCAAACTGTTATGAGAAGCCTGTTAATATTGCATTTTTTAAAGCTACATTACTTTTGCACTTTGCCTAAAATGCTATATTGCTATTTGATTGGCTGTTAAACATACAACCTTTCATCCACAAGATCTAAAGCAGTGTCACGTTCATAGTAATGGACGCCAGGTCTGAAAGGTTTAAGATGTGGTTCTCTTTATTATGCCCTCAAGAGATATTCAGTCACTCACAGTCAGTCTTGCCAAGAATCATTTTCTTACTTCTCACAACTATCTCGCTTAAGTGTAACTGATTGCCACTGAATGGTAGCATATGATTTAGTCAACATTATGCTGGTTCATAGGGCTTTTGCTATTATGCTTCAATCCATGCTTCTTTATTTCCTTTCAAGATAATAGCAAGGTCTAGGCTACAGTAGCTTCTTATAATGTGCAAGTGCTCTCAGTCAGGTGCTAATTGTGACTTAGTGTTGAGGCTTGTTCCAGGTAATCATTTGTTCTTAGTTTGACATCCGTTTAAGAAAATGTATAGTTTATTTTGAGTAATTGATTTATTGATGTGGTGGTGTCAGAGATGTTTTATGATTTCAAGTGGCGATTCTATCTCTTAGATTAGATAAGCTAATTCACCAGAGAGTTAGTGAGCGGAATATCAGTCATATGTAAATGGAGGAAATGAGAAGTAGCCATGTGAATATGTGCATGGCTTGACATTACGCCTTTTCATGCGCTTGTCTTTCGGACAAGTAAATCTGTCATTTACTTGTCCGAGTAAAAAAGTTGCTTGTCCGAATTTTGTGTGTGTGTGTGTGTTCAAGGTTTTTCCTGCGTCAAAATTGGTCTTCGGTGGTGGCCGACAGACACTGTCATCCTTTCTTGCCCTCTTTTTTTTTTTTTTTTTTTTTTAAGCTGTGATTTTACCACTGGATTTCATAGCTTTGTAAGATAAAATCCTTCTTTGCTAGACATAATAATTATTTTGGTACATAATCATATCATTATCAAAAAGTAGAATAAAAAAAGTAGTTTATTTTAACTAATAGTCTAATTTTCTAACTGAATACAATTAGCAGCTATAGCTAACAACAACTTGCATTGCAATTTTTTCTGGTTTCACCTCACTCCAGTCTAAACTAAAAGGTTTTTCTGGTAATATTTCTACACATTGTCATATAAATAACCTGAAAATACTAGTTTATTAAGGTTAAATCTTGCTAACCACTCTTACTAAAAATGGGGTAAGCACTTACATTCTCATTTTAAGAGGTGTTCTGCTGAGTAAATGTGGTTTGATTCGTTAACATTAGTTAATGTATTAGGCTAACTAACATGAACCATGAGCAATACATTTGTTTCTGTGTTTATTAATCTTTGTTAATCCTAGTTAATAAAAATACAGCTGTTCATTGTTTGTTCATGTTACTTCACAGTGCATTAGGTTAACTAATTAAATTGTGAGTGAGACTTCTCAGCAATGAACAGGGTAAGTGATTTTTTAACCATAATGCAAGAAAGCACAATTTGAAAATTGTCAGTTAATTTTCTCTTGTGCTATCTTCCAAAATGGTTATGCAAGTTTTTTTTTTTTTTTTCTGCCACTGAAGCCTATCCATATGCAGGCCTTAGAAAGTTTTATTTCCAAAGCAGAGAAAAATTAATTGCTCAGACAGACACTGTCAACTTTGTAAATAGTTTTGGAAATCTGAATATTTCATTATGAAAATATTTGTTCATGCTTGTAACATTTTATTAATATTAATTTATGCATAATATGCATTTCTACAATATTTCGAAATTATTTGTATATTCTGAACCCGCTCAATAAGCGCTGCGCCACTTCGCCCTGCCCACCACCACAAGTAAATTCTCAAGCTATGGAAAACGCTGATATATATATACTATCTTCTGCCACAATTTCATAGTACAGTTAGCTTTGCTACAGTAAATCCATGGTGAACCTTTTGGTCACAGTCTGGAGCCCTGATGAACCTCATTGGTTCTCGCACGTCAAGCAAACATGCTTGAGCTTTCATTTACCATAACTGATGTGTGAGCTGATGAATGTTTATATGTAAATAAAAGCCTAAATTCAATCTGTTCATCATATAAAGCGATCGTCTTATCAGAATTTTTTTTCACTAAACCGCTCATATCATATGGATTAGTTTTACAATCTCTTTATAAGCGGTTAGAAGCGTCAAAGTGGTAGTTGCGCAGCTGTCAACGGAGGGACAGAAATCTCTCAGATTTCATCAAATAAATCTTCATTTTTGTTCCGAAGATGACCTCTCATATGGGTTTGTAATGACATGAGGGTGAGTAATTAATGACAGAATTGCCATTTTTGGGTGAACTAACCTTTTAATAGACATAGGCTAATCATTGTCATTTAGAAATAAGATCACGTGGGTGTTTGAATTGAGTTCGCAATCTTTTAACGATTAATTGTGCAGCGCTAATCCACAATAATTCATTGTACATCTGCGGTAATTCTTCATGGCTTTTCTAACAGCTGTCTATTATTTGCTTGTGGCCCTTGTGCATGTACAAACACGCACCTGTCACTTTTACTTTATGCCTTGTATGCTTGTCTTTTCTTCTTCCATGATGCTTAGAAGCTACATCTAAATATGTCGCCCCACACATCATTATTTGTTCACGATGGCCTTTACATTGCTTCACAATATTCAATAACAAAGAAGATGGTGCACGATTTTCCCAAAACCCACAAGTGCACATAAAGGAATAGTTCACCCAAAAATTTGGTGACGTTGGGCACTGTGATTTCTGCACAAAACACAGACAAAAAAAAAATTGTAGAAGCAGAATTTCACAGAGAAATTAAATTAATGAAAATGAAGTTGGGCTGCACATTAATGACATTCAATCATGATATGGTATAGTACAAAAGGCTGTGATTCAATTCAATTAAAACAAAATTTGATAAAAATATGCAGCAGTATGCTCGATGCACTGGTGTTAAAATTCTTGATATGGATGGGCGATAATATTTATTTGTAGGGATGTCCAAAATCATTGTGTCCTCAGACATTGTAGAGGTGCTCTAGACATTGTAGAGCTGCAATCGTGGGAGAATCGTGATCTCCGTTTGAAACAAAAACAGATCATGATTCTGAAAAGACAACTAAACAAAAAAAGTATAACATGTAATTTTCTAGCGGTTCTGACAAAATGTTAATTGCTACAGTCCATTTAAAATGTTCAATTATTTTAAATTATTATTATTTTTTAAATCGGTTTGAATTCAACGACTCACTCATAAATACTTCACTTGTTTCATTACTGAATGAATGAATCAGCCTTTTTGACCAAATCTCATGACTGAAATGATTAAATGACAAATAAACTTTTTAACAATTACTTGTCGCCACTCAGTGACTTAACAATGTAATCGATACAATCGTTATTTGAAGTTATTTTCAAAAGGTGTTTTGCACTATGATCGCTACCGTAGACATTAGTGTTTATATCTTAACTATAAACTTAAATCCCAGTACTTCTGTGATAATTTTTATATTTTCAAGCAACACAGCAATTCTGTGTTGTTGAAAAGACTGTTTGTGAAGCTGTTTCATTCCTTCATGTGATAACTGCTCTCTCTGGGTCAGCAGTAGGCTAGTGCGAACACAGATTTGAATGTTCTGGTGTGATTTTGTCAAATGTTTAATAGACAGGTGAATCGTTTTCATTTAGGAATGGGATTGCGTGGGTGTTTGAATCAAGATAGCGATCTTTTAAAGTCCCTGTAAAGGCAATTCTAAGAAAAAATTCTAAACACATTATAAATGTTTGAAATGTATTGCCAAAACATATTACAAAGACTGTGAACTATGAAGTACTGAATTGTGGAGTTAGACCGTTAAACAGTTTTTCACCATTGCTGTGTTCGGGATTTTTGGGGCGGGGCTTAAACGGGGTCTCTATGACGCACTGGAGCCCCTGAGGCTGGCCCCTCCCCTAACAATAGTGTACATTCACATCAGTTTGCCGCTCAATCGCGAGTTATTGTCAGTAGGCTACTATTAGTTACTACAGCCTACAGTTTGCTTGCTAGCTATGCCTTCGTCAAGGAAATGCGTACTACCTGGATGCGATCACGTACAAAACAGATCGGTGTCCTTATTTAAATTTCCGAAAAACGATCACATCAAGAAGAGGTAGCTAGATTCATTTTGTGAAGAGCCACCTTGATAGAGAGCTGAGGATCACCGCCAAAACCCGCCTCTGTAATGATCATTTTACACGGGATAGTTTTATAAACTAGTCTGAGACAACTGAGATTCACTGATAATCCGCTGTTACTGGTGTATTGGGCCGAACCCGCCTCGGCCTTCATCCTCCCGTCGCGCCGACAACTGGTGCCATCATCGGCAGTGCGTGCCCACCAACGAGTGTAAGTTGCCTTGTGTGCTTATGTTATAATTATAGTAGGTAGTAGCTTTAAGCCGGCTGTAGCGGTGACAGTTGAGTGTGGCGACCATAGGGTGGCGACGGCAGCTTTCCCGCGAGTGGGCGTGGTTTCAGCGCAGCCAGCGGACACGCCCCCAGCGTTTGAGAGCAGAGACTACTGGTCATTTTTTTCAAGATTTTGATAGCTTATTTTATGTACTTGCCGGCTTTTTTATCATTCAAATAGCAGAAATAAGCATGCACTTCAATATACAAAATTGACCAACTTACCTTAATATTGTCTGATAACCGATATGATAATGATAGTGCTAATTATGTTATGTGGCATGTTGTTAAATGTTATGATTTCATTTGATTATTCTCTCAATCTTTTTTGATTTCAAAATTAAAATTAAACCACATAGATTCCATAAAGATAGGATAAATAAAAATAAAAAACAAAAACATTTAATTTGGGGGAAAAAATAAATCTTATTTATTTCATAGGACCCTACTTACCCTCATATTATTTGTATGACCCCCTTTACACCTGATAGTAACATCTGCTTTCTAATTGCTCATAATTTAAAGTTTCATAAAAGCTCAATATAATGAACTGCATTTTGTGCAATTTACATTTGTAAAACAGAAGTTTAGTTAATCGATTTGGGATAAATCTTTTTTTCTTAGTATTACCGTAATATAGCATTGATGAAACTAGCTTTCCTGTAGCTCAAACAGTAGAGCATTGGCGCTTGCAAGGTCATGGGTTCGATTCCCAGGGAAAGCAAGGACTGATAAGAATGTAAATGTGTACCTTGAAATGCAATGTAAGTCGCTTTGGATAAAAGTGTCTGCCAAATGCATAAATGTTAACTAGGTGGGGGATTTCTGGTTCCCAGCATGCATTGCAAAGAACTGAATGGGGATAATTTTAGTTGAAATTAAGTGCGGTGTTATCTGTTTTATTTAGCAATGAGAAAAGGTAGAGACTTGTTTATTCTGCTTAATGTTTTGTTATGTTGGGATTTAAAAGTGTTGTTGGTGTTTTGTGGAATTACCACTGTGGTGAAAAGTGGAGCCTATGCTTAGGTTGTGGAGTGTCCATGTTTATGCTACTTCATTTGAAATCCAGTTACTGTGCAAGAGCAAATGAAGAACCTATATTTTTCTCTCTCCACCCCCATCATGCTTTATACTAACAACACACATTTCATAAGGTAATTAAAAGTTTCATATAGCATGCTAACATGTGCTATTGCCTGCTAACTGCAAAATATGTTTGGGGGGTTTGTTTGATGTGTCTGGTTGGGTTGGTTTGATGTGTTTGATTTGTTTGGGTTATTTTGTTTTGTCTGATTTGATCGGGTCAGTTTAAAGTGTCTGAATTTATGGTTTACACTGTTTTCTGCTACACAATGTATTATAATTTATTGGGTATTTGAGTTTACGGTTTAATTTAATGTTTAGAAATCCCATTTCCTATGTGTGGAAACCACTTAGGTAAAGTTGGTTTTATATTCGCACATTCACACTTTTTTGCTTAAAAAGTGTCTCAATAACATATGCAATAAAGCATATTTTTGCAAAATAAAAGCAGCTACATGATCTTTAGGACAAGGATGGTGAACTACAACATTTTCCACAATCGATCAAAATGGGCAAGTATTGTTTTAATGGCATACAAACTTGCGAATGTTCACTGAATGTCCAATGTAGTGCGGTGAACAAGATAGGGACCGTCTAAAAAGTTGTCTTTTTTTCATTGTGTGCAAACAGACAACTACATTTTTGCAAACTACAGATGTACCAGCAAATATCTCTCACATTATGTGTTCTAATGCTATTGATTGTACTTTAGCAACAATAAAAAGTGCATTATAATGATTGTATTTAGGAAACCTGCCTCACTGTACATAATTTACATAAGTACTTTTTAGAATAAAATTACATTAATTCACCAAAGGGATTTTTTACTATCCGAAGGTTGTAGCATGTTCCCAGTAACCAGTCTGACTTACTACAGGTGAGATTTTTTACAAAAACTCCCTTACTGTACGTACAGTTGACAAATATGTTTTTTAAAAAATTACAGTAATTCACAGTAAGTTTTTTTTCGTGTTCAAAAGGCTGTAGTGCTTTCCTACGGACCAGACTGACTTACTACAGGGGAAATTTTGACAATACCTCCCTTACTGTACAATTATCAAATATGTTTATGTAATAAACATATTATTACATATATTATTACATATTTTTATTGCATATGTTTGTGAAATAAACTGTAATTCACCTATAGTGATTTTATTTTAATATTCCAAAGGTTGTAGTACTTTTCTAGTGAAAGGACTGACTTACTACAGGTGAAATTGTGACAATACCTCGCTTACTGTACGTACAATTATCAAATATGTTTATGAAAGAATTACTGTAATTCACCGTAAGTATTTTTTCATGTTCCAAAGGTTGTAGTACTTTCCTAGTGACCCGACTGACTTACTACAGGTGACATTTTGACAATACCACCCTTACTGTATGTACAATTGACAAATAAGTTTATGAAAAAATTACTGTAATTCACTGTAAGTATTTTTTTGTGTTTCAAAGGTTGTAGTACTTTCCTAGTGACCAGACTGACTTACTACAGGTCAAATTGTGACAATACCACCCTTACTGTACGTACAATTGACAAATAAGTTTATGAAAAAATTACTGTAATTCACTGTAAGTATTTTTTCGTGTTTCAAAGGTTGTAGTACTTTCCTAGTGACCCGACTGACTTACTACAGGTGACATTTTGACAATACCTCCCTTACTGTACAATCATCAAATATGTTTATGTAATACACATTATTACATGTTTATTACATATGTTTATGTAATAAACTGTAATTCACCTATAATGTTATTTTTTATATTCCAAAGGTTGTAGTACTTTCCTAGTGATTAGACTGACTTACTACAGTTTAAATATTGCCAATATCGACCTTACTGTAAGTACAGTACATACATATTATTATGAAAAAAATACTGTAATTTCAGCTTGTTCCATGTTCCAAAGGTTATAGTATGTTCCTAGTGATCACTCTACTCAATTCATTTTGATAAATGTTTTAGATAAAAGTAAGTATTAGAACTGCTGTTCCTTGTACAACACATTTATTTCATTGATTAAAATAACGGTAAAGATTTTAGCTTAAGCATATTTTCAACATTATAAATAAGCAACACCCTTATTGTAATGATTCAAGTTTAGTTTTTGTTATGAAGTCCCGAAGAAGTGGATTCTGGATTCTAATGAGTGATTTTAATCAAGGTATTAATCAATATTTTTCCTTCTAAATATCAAATGAGTTGAATGACTTCTCTAGGCTTATGAGATTTTACTTTGTTATAGAAATTACCAGTGTGATTATCGAAAATGTCTGTATTTGATATCTGAGGTGTGACTGAAGGGTCTGGCCCATGCCAGGAATGCAGTAACAGTGCTTGCTCATTTAGCCCGGCTTCCAGAGATGAAATATGGACTTCTTTAACAGGTGTTACTACATCCATCTGCTTTTCTAGGGTACCCTGATAGCAATGGTCTCAGCAGGGGTCATTGAAGTCTATAGTTGAGAGACCATTTCTTAGTTAAAGTCTTTACTTTACAGTTGATTTAAAGTGTGAGAGAAAGAACATGTTATCTTGATGTTTTGAGAATACTCTCCTGTTTATTGTTAAAGCCTGGCCAAATCCAATCTTGAAGAAACTGTGTCTGTGTGTGTTAGTATTCTTGGTTACAGGTTAAGGAACAAGTGGAAATATAGCTGCAAGCAGCGATACGGGGCCAAGCCCCTGAAGCAGCAGCAAGAGCAGGAAGAGTAAAAACAGCAGAAATTGAACACATGAAAAAACAGCTGGTTCAGAAGTACAGGTGAAAATTAACTCAAAATGAACAGAAGTTCAGATGAGAATGAACACTTAATGAACAAGACAAACTTATTTCTAACCCAAGAGGAAGAAAGATTAGTACAATGTTAAATAATAAAATAATCGATATGACACAACATTACACACAATTTTATAAAGTCGTTCCACACGGGCTTGAACCCACTATCTCTGGGTCAGATGCCTGACTCTCATCTCATTGCGCCACTGGGAAGTTGTGTTTTTGTGCATAAGGTCCATACTTCAAGTGAGAAGCAACTCAAAATTTTAATTTTTTATATACATTTGCTGCATGTTGGTATTTATTGAGTTCCTTCACATATAGACACCATATCTGGAAAAGAAGCAACTTTTCCACCACTTAAGGCCACAGTACCTCTTGCGGTCTGGGCATGTGCCACACAGGATTCGAACCCACGACCGGAATGGTTTGGGGGTCGTGGTACATGGTTTAGCAGCTTGTGCCACTCAGTTGACACTGTCTTACTAAACTGCCGAGGAGAGGCTTCAATGTAAGAATGAGAACACAAAAGCATGTTAACCAGATTAGCAAGCTAAATTAACTTAATGCTAATGTAGCTTATGGTTAGCCTGAGTGTTTGTGTACTGTATGTACAGTAAGGGAGTTATTGGCAAAATTTCACCTGTAGTAAGTCACTACGCCCTTAGGAACACGAAAAAATACTTTAGGTGAATTACAGTAATTTTTCATAAACATATTTGACAATTGTACGTACAGTAAGGGTGGTATTGTCAAAATGTCACCTGTAGTAAGTCAGTCTTGGTCACTAGGAAAGTACTAAAACCTTTGAAACGCGAAAAAAATACTTACAATGAATTACAGTAATTTTTTCATAAACATTTGTCAATTGTACGTACAGTAAGGGTGGTATTGTCACAATTTGACCTGTAGTAAGTCAGTCTGGTCACTAGGAAAGTACTACAACCTTTGAAACACGAAAAAATACTTACAGCGAATCACAGTAATTTTTTCATAAACTTATTTGTCAATTGTACGTACAGTAAGGGAGTTGTTGTCACAATTTGACCTGTAGTAAGTCAATCTGGTCACTAGGAAAGTACTACAACCTTTGGAACATGAAAAAATCCATTTGGTGAATTACTGTAAGTTTTACATAAAAATATTTGCGTACTGTATGTAGAATACACAAAAGTAAACTAAAGCAGTCTAGGTGAATACGCATCAAATATCAAACCTAAAACTATGTTTACCCTGTTTGGCAACTTTTTTTTTTGAAAACTTGACTATGTTCGTGGCGCTGTCCACGTATGTGGTACTGAAGGTCATGATCCAGTCTGAACCTTGGGTAAATTTGGTTTTATATTCAGATATTCACCGAGATATTCAATATCTCGTGAGCTGAATATTGTTCCTACACAAATAACATTGTTTCAATATTTTATTCTTCCTCAAAACGAGCTTTCCTTCAGGTTTGCACTTTGCAGATGGTCCCTTCTTAGAAGCCTGCGCATAGAGATCAATGTATTTTGTCCACTGCGAAGGAAAGATCGTTTTGAGGAAAAATAGGTTGTAGCTTCTGGTGTTATATGTGTAGTTATATGTGATAGGTGTTTTGTGTAGCAACAACGTTTAGTTCACGAGTTATTGAACGCGGAAGTCCGCGAATGTGCGAATATGCGAATATAAAACCAACTTTACCTAAGTGTGGAAACCCTGTCCACAATTGAATTAAGTTGTGAGTGTGTGTGTGTGTGTGTGTGTGTGAGTCAGTCAAACAAACAGGTTTGGAACAACATGAGGGTGTAAACGATGATAGCATTTACATTTGTTTTGAACTCTTCTATTAAACAGCTTCTAAAGAAAAAGCCCTGTGTAAACATGTAGATTAGACAGAGGTCTCTATATTTAAACAACAGAAGCTATTCTGATTCTTCTGAAACAGCACCGTCCTTTTTCTCATGGAGTTAAATATTAGTGGCTCTCGTACCGGATAGTTCTAGGAACTAACCACCAGGGTGGTTCCCAGAGAACTAATGGTCCCAGAGAACACTGCCATTAGGAGCTCTAAAGTGACGTAAGCCACGCTTGTTCTTGTGACACGCTTGTTGTTTATTTTAATTTAATTTTTAGTACATTTTGACGGCATGGTGGAACTTTATATGGCGCAGAGAACGCATAGCCTGAGCTCACAGTGCTCGCATTCTCAGTATTCATTAGTTTACGATCTGTCTAACAGTCCTGTCTAATATGTTATTAGATAGAACTATTATACGTAGAAAGTAGACAGTAATGAAAAGTTAGTAGCGTATGCCGTGTGGTTGATGTCTGGTGTTGCTAGCTAAGCAGAAATACATAATCATGTTTCTCTTGGTCCCCTCAAAGTTGCATTGGATTTTCTACACAGCGTAAAAAAAACAACTATCACTGTTTTCCATGTTCGTAGAGTTAGTTTCTGGAGTAAATATATAGGCTATAATCTGTGTTTACACAGCCTTTTTAAAAATGGCGTTCGGCCAATCAGCGCATACTAACGACACGGATAGTTCCTATAGTGCTGGTTTAGACCCTACTCTGAAGTAGGAGCTAAATTAGTTCCTCCAAAAGAGTTCCTAGAACTAAAATAGTTCCTAGTTCCTGTGGTGCAAACACGCCAAAATCCGGGAACTTCCGCCAATAGTTCTCCGGTGCGAAAGCCCCTTTAGATGACAGCCCAATCTCTGGACAGCACAAGCTTGCCTGAGAAGTCTGTGTCCCCACCAAGCCTTAGTTTAAATTGAGTTCATCAGTTGAGCTGTGATAGCAGGATCAGAGGTTCTGTGCAACGGCAGACTTCTAACAAATAGCCCAATGGCTACGGCTCTTCAATAAGAGAAGCCAGAAATTCATTGACGGAGAAAAAGATAAAGTTTTACCAGACCATTCCAAAAAAAAGTGAGGGAAGCCCAGTCTTCTCATTCCATTTTATGATTGTGCTATTGCTGTAGCCTATATTTTATGTCTACTATATAAAAGCTGAGGAATATTTCATCATAATAGCAATCTGATTATTATTTCAAGTCAATTCTCTTCCTATTTGGTCACAAGAACATTATTTGATCACTATTGAATGGATCGATACCGCAGCTGATAGTGGTTTTGCAAATAGTGTCTCTTCTAATGTTTAGTGATTTTATGGGTGGGGAATGCTATAGTCTCTTATGTTTTCATTATGTTCAGGGTGACACTGCCAATTGCCTACAGCATGTTACGGGGGGATGCATATTGAAGCAAATGTCAATAATGTATTTGTGAATTTTGACAACTAGACCTAAGCTCTGAAATAAGGGCCACATAATCGTAATCGCCTTTGAAAGTGTCTGCATTGGTGTAATGTGCTATTGATATTTTAAAACGTGATTGATGATAACTTTTATATTGAAGGTTGAATAAAATGTCCATTGGATCTTGCCGAGGGAAGCAACAATTAAAAGCAAGTGTCACTCACTGCAGAAGTGCACACACAAACAGAGAGAGTGAGAGAGAGAAAGAGAAAGAGAGAGTGGCGAGTTTTGCGTTGTGGATGATATTGATTTTAGATTTGTTTTTTTCAGACCTCTCAAGTTTCATGACCCACACTTGTCTCCAGGGTGAGACTAGCTCAAGCTGGCGTGTCTGATATTGTTAAAGCTCCTAAACCGTCTCCTTCAGGAGTGGCATCTCAGATAATCTCAGGATCAGTCGCCTTCTCCCCATAGAAATATATGTCCACTTCTATGTGACACACTTGTTGTCCTCTTATTAGGGGTGGGCATGAGCACCCAAATACTTATTTTGACATAACAGCAATAACTGAACATTTTGGAGGTGATTAGCAGGTTTTTCACATCAAGCAGGAGTCTTTTAAAACATATATTAAATATACATTATATTTAGATTGTAGGAAATGGTAGTTTGGCTATCACCAGACCAAGCTCAATCTTTTAAGATTGAACATTGGTCTGGGGAGTCTGCTCTGTATTTCTACTGATCAAGAGGCGTGATCAACGGGCATAGTTCAAATGACTCTGTACGCAATTGGATAGTTCTTCAATCAGCGACGGGAAAACTCCAGGCAGGAAACGTGTCAACAAACATGTTGGTATGTGTAGCATTGATCAGCGGTTTGCAGAAGCAGCAATAGCATTGAGCAATTTTTGCAGGTTGTGCAAAAAAAGAAAGGAAGTGAGTGGTATTTACACCCACTCGAGCGATTTGTTTGCTAAACTAAAGTACCCATTGAGCATCATCGAGAGGTTAAACGGAATTGGATTGGCGGCCGTGCGAGAGATGGGTAAATCAGATTATCAGGTCAGAATCAGGTAAAGCACTTCTCTATCGTCATTGGGTTAAACCCGCCAATAGCGCACCAGGTGGATAAGCCAGTTTGTGATTGGTTCCCGCAAATTTGGAAAGTAGAAGAAATAAATGTACAGGTTTCCAGCCTGATCTGCAGGGTGAAATCAAATCGCCCATTCAAAAAGGGAATGGGTGATATGATCAAAATTCATGATATAATAGTGCTGGGCGGTTTGACCAAAAATGTATATCACGGTTTTTCTCAAAATTATGCCGGTTTTCCGGTTTATGACGTTTTTTTTTTTTTTCATGCATAAGGTGTTCAATGCATTTTCTACTGGTTGAGAGAGGAATTACTGCAGTAAATCGACGTAGGATGGTCTATTTTACTGTCATTAGTGAATATTGTAGAATAATTCCACACTAGTAATACAGGTTTGCATGGCCCCAGAAAATTATGAGAGCCAGTCATGATTCTAATGAAGAGAGGAATCAGAATGCAAAGACAATTGCAGTCAAAGTAGGGGAGAGCGGGGGCGAAAGTACCATTTTTCAGAAAAACATAATTTTAAAAGATGATGGTTTAGACAGAGATATATTTTTGCTGTGCTCAGTCACTCACAAGTGTGGTCTATCAATACCAGGTGGTATTTTGTAAAAATGTAGAATGACTTCAGTATAATTTCACTTTGAACTTAAGACTGCTCATGTTACTTTCGACCCCGTCAGTTGGGACGAAAGTAACACACAGGTGGGTCAAAAGTAACACAACAATATACAAGGTAGATTTTTTGTGTTACTCTTGTTTTTTTTTTTATTAGCCTAAATATACTTGAGTATGACCTTGTTAACATGTAACATCAAACATGCAAACATATTTTGGCCTTTATCTTTGCAAAAAAAATTTTTTTTAAATGAAAATGTAAGTTAACAGTTTCATCAAATGTTTCAAAAGTAACAAAACAGTACAAACTTGAATTGTTTAGAATATTTTGGTATTGGCAATGTCAATGCATTTTATAAAATGTTTTTTCAACATGAAAAATATGAAAATTAAATTAAATTAGCATAATATCAATTCTCAACATAACAATAGTCATATTTCCATCCAGCTGTTTTTATGCATACATTTAAAATGTGCATAAAAACATCTGGATGGAAACCCTGCAACTTCATAGGTGGAGGTGGAAAGCTATAAGGTATGGCTAAAACCTAAATGTGACTAGGTAAATGGAAACAGATTGAGTGAAAATAAATAGTGACACAGAAATCAGCTGATTTAAATGTGACTTAAGCTTTAAACGCCCTCTCATAAACATCTGTTATATTCTGTTGGTATAATATGACATAAACATGTTTTAATGAATGCTGCAACACACAGAAAGTCACCACATTAGCAGAGGGACAAAAGAAACACTTGTTTTCACTGTAGCGGGACAAAAGTAACAAGTGTTACTTTCGTCCCGACAGGAACTCCTGACATTTAAACCCAATTTACTTTTATACTGAAAAACTCTGACAAGGCAAACTTCAGGATGTGTTACAGCACTAAATAACCTGTAGATTGATCATTACTGTGTGACACATGAAACGAAAAACACAACTTGTAATTAAAAAAAAAGTACCGCTTCAGTATTTACTTATCGTACTCGAAAACAGCTTTCCGGATTTATCCGCGGGAAACAATGATGAAATCACGTGATATTTAGCGGCTCCGTCACTGGCTGCGTGCTGAATCTGCTGTCATAGCTTGAAACGCAAATGTAATCGGGGCTCAGAGAAAATCGCTTTGTTACTTTCGTCCCGTGTTACTTTCGCCCCGGTTCTCCCCTACAGAACTTTTACTGTGCAAATTTCACAAAAATATTTTTTATGAAAATTTGATATACACAAAAAAATAAATAAATATTTGTATAAATAATCTTTATTTAAATTTCGTTTTTTCTTTATTTAAATTTCGTTTTTCTTTATTAAAATTTCGTTTTTCTTTATTTAAATTTCGTTTTTTCTTTATTTAAATTTCGTTTTCTTTATTTAAATTTCGTTTTTCTTTATTTAAATTTCGTTTTTCTTTATCTAAATTTCGTTTTTCTTAATTTTAAATTCGTTTTTTCTTTATTTAAATTTCGTTTTTATTTATTTAAAATTCGTTTTTCTTTATTTAAATCTACCCTTTACTGTGTCAGTAATTTGTTAGTCAAAAAAATATTAGATTACGTTTTATATTACTATAGCCAGTGTCCGTTCTCGGAGCATATAAGCCCTGCCTGCTTGAGGTGCGCCGCTTCCCGCTTGAGGTGCGCGCCGCTTCCCGCTCGCGCTGTTCTGTAGTTTACTAAAGTTTATTAATTCTGAATGTGTCTGAATTCTGAAATAATTCTGAATGTTGCTTCTCGCGTGTCCATCTATATTGCACCAAATGCGACACTGCACTCACTTGTGAAGTCGATTGGATGAACGGTTCTCGAAACCTTTTTTTTCTTTTTGGAAACCAAAAAACCTCCAAACAACAGCCCCGGCTCCTCTTTTTGGCACAAGTTCTTCTGTGTCATGTTCTAGTTCTGCAGCTTCCATCTTCCCTGTAACGTAACACCAGAGCACTGCTATGTTTAACCTCACCACGCCTCGCAACATTGTAAAGGGTCCGTCTGAAACAGTGTCGCGCAGCGTAACGTTCGCTCCGAAGACGTTGTGTAATTAAATACATCGGTATGGCGGTATATTAAAAATGTATATCGTAACGAAAATATACACCGGTTTTCGGTATGGACCGGTATACCGACCACCACTATGATATAAGTAATTAAAAAAAATAATTACTAGCCTATATATGAAGATTTAGTTGCCTGAAATAAGGTTGTTGCGATATCAAAATGTTAGAGACATGAGATTTTATAATTCTTAACATCAATTTTGACATCGCAGCAAAAACTAAAACTAGCCTAATTAGAAAACAGTTGAGTAAAGAGTCAGTAATAAAATAAGAACAAAGAAACAAAAATTTGAATTAAATTAACTGCTTCAGATGGATCTATCTACCAAAAATAAGAAATCCTGCAGAAAGGGGATTTTATTAAAGTAATTCAGTCAAAAGTGAGTGATTGTTCTCATTCTTTTGTTAAGGATATAGACAGCAGCAGGTGTATTTTCTCCCAACTGTTTGAGTTAACTTAAGACAGCTCAAACATGCATTTTAGTTTGGGTCTGAGAAATCGGCCATTTATGTTTAAACTGGTAAGGCTTAAAAATATGAAATTTTTATATTTCTATCAGTTTATTGTATCTAATTGTATATCACCCAGCCCTTTTTTCAAATATTTTTTTTTCAAAAGGATTTTTTATTTTACTTGGCTGTTGTTTTAATTAACAGCAGCAATGCATACGTATATTGACAAACAATTAAGATAATGGACCCCCAAAGTATTTGGTTGATTTCAGTTGAGGACTTGATTAGACAAAATGACTAACGTAGCACGTGAAGCATCATTATTTTGTGTCTGACATGAAGTGGACAGACTGGTGCAGAAGGTAGTTGTCCTCCCTGAAATAATAAACAGCCCTGTTTGAAGAGATCACCACAGGCATCTCGAAAAGCAAAAAGCAGCAACATGTCTTTTGGGAAATTCTGTTTGCAGTTAGTAAGTGTTGGACTGGGGCCCATCCCACTTCAAACCCCACAACTCCCACAGTCCAACAGTTAGAAGTTGTGAGTTGGAAACGAGCCGTGTCTGTAGGCACAGCTGTGTCAAGACCTGCTGGTGTGATATTCTTTCCGTCCTACCTGCCCTTCTAATGAGAGTATTCCCTTCTGAGTGGGTGGCAACCACAAGCAGAAGCAGAAAAACCTTTTCTGTCCCTCCACTAGTTCCTCATTTCTCTCTAACTCTCTCTCTCTTTGTGGGAGCTCTTTCTATAGGCTATCTATTATACTCTTGTGGTTCTCTACCATTCTGTACCCCCCCCCCCCCCCCCCCCCTGCACCTGACTGGAGAGTTGCTTTCTCCTGATCAGGACTGCTGTAGTAATTGGCTGCCCCCTCAGCTCGGCTCAGCACAGCACATCTTCCAATATAACAGGCTACTGTTTCAGCCTGCCTTGCACTTTAGGATCTGACAACTAAATTGTTGTTCACCGGTAGGGAGACAGAATTATGTTAATGTCCACATTGTCACTGCTGTTTAGGCAAGAAAATAAAGGAAACAAGATGGCATATTAGAGGCTGGAGTTGCGCAGCAGGATGTGCCGTTTACATCCATGAGATCAAAGCGGCAAGGAGAGTCGTTATGGCTGAGGCCCAGCAGACGTAGTCGTTGCTGGTGCTGGGTTGTTAAACTAGACTTCTTCCTCTGATTCTCTCTTGTTGCTGTGCAAGAGCATCCCTGCTAGTTTCCCCTCTCTCTAGATTGTATAGGTTGAGGTTAGTCGTCTACTGTACCTTTTTTTGTTTGTTTTGTTTAAAAATGACCAATTGTTTAAACATTTAGCCATATAAAGGGAGCCACCTATTATAGCAAAAACCTATGCTTGAACCTGAGGTTAGAGACCTGCGCGGGACACAATTTTCAGTCCCGCTCCCGCCCGCTCCCGCAGTGTTCAGTCCCGCTCCCGCCCGCTCCCGCAACGATTTGTCATTTTTAGTCCCGCTCCCGCCCGCATCTGTGATATTATGTCCCGCTCCCGCCCGCAAATTCCCGCAAGATGGCAGGCAGGATGGATGTTCACTTTCTGTCTCACGAAAGGTCTTGGGAAAAAAAATGCGTGCGCACATAATTCCTTACCAGTACTTGGCAACATATTTATTGCTAAGCCATATTCAACCATAGCCTGGGTTTCCCCATACTGCCTTTGCGCAGCGCGATTTTATTCACGCTGAAAGGCAGTCTGGAGACCATGGACCAGATTTTCGCCTCGTTTAGGGAACCAATCACAGAACGGGGAGGGAGCAGCAAGACGATGACGACATGCGACACAACTAAGCAGTTTGTTTATATCTATGGATTCAACATGGCAGCAGACGCGATTCACGCAAAGCTACCTTTTGATGCAGCCTTAGATACTGTTCTAAGTAGTTTAGAACGCAAGTTTATTTTGAAAAAAGAGCAGCTTTTGGCGTCTCTACATACGTCGTCTGGTATAATGGAAACGATTGGCTATGAGCTACGTACAGGCGCATTTGATAGACATTCTTAGCACCCAATAAACGGCGCCGGGCATTCGTAAACCACGCCTCAAATACGAGAAAATGCACATGTGGTTCCCAGACCCAAGTCTCAACGAGAATTGGGTCTGGCGTTAGCCAGGCTAATTCAACCATACATTACAAAACAAGAAATAGGCCTCCGTAACAATAAAGATAAACATAAATCGGCCCAAATTCCAATAGGCTTAATTAACGTGTAACACAAAAACAGCCTAAATAAAATTTTAATAAAAGAAAATAAAAAAAATAAAAAAATAACAGCCTTCGGTATGGCCTACACATAGGAACATTTGTAAAAACGGATCATTCTTATCTAGCCTAGACTATAGACTATATCACAGGCCAGTTAAACATTTAAAATGTGATCACAAAACACGAAATGGTCCCATATTACGAATAGCATAATATTCACAATAGGCTAACAGTAGCCTAACCAAAAACAAAAAATATAAAATCAATTCGATTAGGTAATATTATTATCTATCTAATATATATAATTAATTATATATTAGATAATGTTCTGGTCACATTATAGGATAGCCATGAACATTCGAAAAAAAAATAAAACGATTTGGGCTTTGAGCTAGCCTGGGAAAACCCAGACCACTTCCGGCAAATTTAGATTTGCTCTGCAAGTGGGTCTGGCAAAGAGCCCATTGAAACCCATTTCCAATCCGCCGAAATCGCGGCACCAATCAGAAACGTTTTACACGATGACGACAGAGCAGAGACGGTGACGCAGATTTTGTACATTACAGACATGGATGCCGCCGTGGAACATCACAACATCACTCGTTCGAATCAGCTATCGCGTCTGTTTCAAGCGATTTAAAATAGTCATTTTCGTTAACACAAACAGAGAATTGCTGAGAGTCTCGAGATGTTTCTCCGTCGCTCTGCATACGTCATGTCATTCATCGCTCTGATTGGTTTTAGATCTATCCGACGTCCGTTGGTGACGCCCCTGTGGAAATGAATTGTCTATGGAGCTTTGCCAGACCCTTACTCAGTTACAACTGAGAGGGTCTGGGTTTTCCCAGGCTAGCTTTGAGCCTCAGTGCAGGTGTTAAACTGAAAATAGCCTGGGCCTACCTTTTAATAATAATAATAATATTTATAAAAATAAAAACTCGCTACCATGTCTAAATGAAAATGATCAAAATGAAGGTAAAACAAGCAGCTGCTCCTTAGGCTATCGGGTTCTTTGAATAGGCTAACCATGAAGGAAAAGTAGGTCGTTTACTGATGAGGGCTTCAGCACACTGCGTCTTTGCTCCAGTATGCGACCACAAATGCTGAAAGCCCGTTCGGACGGTGCGCTGGAGGCTGGGAGGAATTGTCTCTAAACAAGTGTGCGTGAGATTAGACCCCGCCCTACCCCAAACGACAACATCCACAAGTTTAGGCTGTTTAAAACTTTTTTATTGCTGCCAAACAGAATCTCCCTCACAACTACAAATTATGTACGCTAATCATTTATATATTTTACTTTACACTCATATTTAATTTGCGGGAGTGCAGCGTATCATCCCTCCCGCCCGCACCCGCAAGTGCACCTCCATCATCCCGCCCGCGCCCGCAATGACCTTTCAAAATTTGTCCCGCGCCGCACTGTTTTGCGTCGCGACCCGCGGGTCTCGCGGGACTCCCGCGGGAGTGCAGACCTCTACCTGAGGTCACACACCATAATTAAATGTGATTGTAACAGTTGATTGTTGTGGGAAGGAGGCGGGAACCGGCGAACATTCAAAGACTTTTTAATAAAATAAATTAACCAATACAAAGTTAAAGTAAAGACAGCAGCCCCTAACAGACGACTGCTGTCACATATAGTAATAAAACAAAACATCAAACAAAACAGTCCAGGCCTGGTCCTCTCTCGTCCTTCACGATCGTCGCTCCTCCTTTTACTGTATGCCTCCGCTGCTCATCAGCAATCATGCCACCGGCCTCACACCATTCTCTCACGTCCCTAGCTGCCTCGTCCTGCTCGCCACAGTGGTCATTGTCGACAATGTCAGCTGCCATTTATACAATTTTTAGAAGTCACGATAAAATGTCCAGTTCAAGTGCTTTATCTCGGGAATCTATTTTCAGTCATTATAGTGCAGGCTAAATTTTAAGTTTACATTTAACATGTTCAGTATACTTGTTAATATGTTAAAACTTGTTAAAATTTTACAAATGAAGACAGTTTTCTGTATTCATACAACCAGAAAATGATATAGGATGCAGACACTAATGTAAAGTCAGCTTTTCCCATCTTGGCAATTAAGGTTTGGATTAGGATCAGGATACTGATGTTAAATCAGCAATTACGGACAGACTAATCACGCACATGGAACTGGAATTTTATGTTAATGTCTAAATTCATATATACAGTACATACATAATCGCTAAGCTTTCATCAGCCTTCTGCTTCACCAATGTGTCTGCTCACAGTCGTAACAGCCCCTTTACGCTGTGAATGTTTTTTTGTTGTTTGTTCTCTGGCGCTCTCCTCAATTTTATTTCTATTTTTTATGACGCTAGAGCTCATTTCCAGTCCCAGAGCCGCAGTAATGTCAGATAAGGGTGTGTGTTGACACTGATAGACTGCTCTTTATTAAAGCAGCCAGCGTTAGAACTTTAGTGAATTAGCATTCTGCTCTGTTCTCTGTCTGCTTTTAACTGCGGAGCAATGAGCCCTCATTTCAATGCCATTCATTTTATTTGGTGAAAAAGGAGCATAGCCCAAACATCTCAAGAGGTCTTTCAAGTTGTGCTCTGGGAGGAGTTAGAAGGGATTTTATTAGTATGAGGGGTTTTTAATTAACAACCAGTCATCTAATCGGAGCAGTGAATGTTTTTCATTCTCCTGGATGTGTGCTTATATTCAGCACAAGTCAGATTCGAACCTGTCTTCAAGTCCCTAATAGCATTTTACACTGATAAACGTCTGCTTTTAATTCACGGCGAATATGGTGGATGGCTTATTTGAGCTGTTTTACCATTTAATTAGCATCCCTCACACTGTTTTATAATCATAATGTTCGGTTTCATTATTCTCAAAACAGATAGTAACTCAGTGAACCAACTGTCCTATGTGGATGCTCATATCCATGTGCAAAAATGGCTCTGGAGCAGGAGCTTGGCTGGTTAGCATGGACCATAGACTTCAGATCACGTACTTATGGGATCCTGCACCAGTTGAGCAACTGCCAGTGAGATGAATGATAATGCTATTGCTAACCTTCCTTTAGGTTTTATAGACCTCCTTGCTCTGAAGTAAATGATGTCATCATCAGTGGGTGTGTCAAAGGGAATGTGTTTGTTGGCTCTGATGAGTGGCAGGCCTTGGTTATGGGCTGACTGTGTGTGTGTGTGTGTGTGGTCTGAAATGATTACAAATGGGCTGGTATTAGAGTCTTGGCCAGTCTTAGAGGGCTCCGCCTACACTGTCTGATCTTTATCTGAGTTTGTCTGGAGATGACCAAGGCCTGTCACCACCCGCCTGTCTATGTAATCTTTCTTCAAAATGTAATTTTCTGGCTTTATTCTGCTTTGGAACGCCCAGTTTTCACAACCCAAGCAATTCCTGATGGATAAAATCAAATGTCGCCATACTTTTTTTTATTTTTGACAAGTATTCTGTTATGCTTAGAAATGTTACATTACAGACATAAAATAAGTTGTGAATGGCTTTTCATGTTTACTTTTTGCCTTTTGCCCGTTTAAATTACTTTTTTGATGACTTATGACTTAATGGGCCCTATCTTGCACCCAGGTTGTATGATCTTTTGCAAATCATACAAGAAAAAAAATTAACACACGAGGGAAATCATTGTTGTGTCCATGAAGATGTGAAAAAATAAATCTAGCTTACACATTTACCCAAATTATTATACGCCTGTTTAACCGAAGCAAATTTGGGTGGGTTTCTCCCATCCCCAATGTCACTTCTCTGTCTTTTACAGCCCTGGCGAGAACGTCGGTCTCCTTGGCTGTGAACCGCTTCTGGCATTCGCCTGGCAAATCTGCCATTATAATAGCAATCCGCCATGGAACAAGCACGCCTGCTCTTAAAGGGAATGTGAGAGGACGCTCTGATTGGTTTATTTCACGCCCAAACCACACCTATGAATAATGAAGCTACTTCATACCAACCCATTTTAGATTTGCGTCGGGCGCCGCGCAAGAGTAATTTATCCCGCCGGTATAATAGCAACCCGAGATCCGCCCACAAAGTTACTTGCGTTTCGCGTTTGATATACTTGACTTAAATTATTATTATTATGTCAAGTATGACTTAAATTATTTACTTAAATTATTGTGACATTATGTTTTTGATTTTACTTTTTCTTTTTACTTTTGACACTGGTTGCTACAGAGATATATTGGTTTTCTTTCTATGTGTACTGTGTGGGATGGCGAATTGTTGTCATTGCTAATGTTAATTGAGTGAGTCAAATGATTCCAGATACCAGTCTCAGATCTCTACTGTAAAACTCATTTACCCTTGTACAATCGCTCCCATCAGTGTATGCTACATTCAGCACATACCGCAGAATTCCAGAATTATCTCCATGCACTAAACGAAAGAGCATAGTGAGTCTCACTGTTGTTTCATGGCATTATCAGGTAGCTGTAGACTTTTTGTTAGGACCTTGCTCTAGGCTGGGATTACACTCTTCTCAGTGAGCCGTTCTCCACCTTTTCTCATTCTTTAAATATTTCACAGTCATCCTTTAAGTCCATCTTCTCCAATATTGTCTTTTATAACTTTAGACATCCAAACATCTGAGAAAATTAAAAAAAGAGGTTATAGAACGGACAGGAAGGGTGACTTTGCCTTTAAGAAGCACTGGGGACATGGGGGTTTGCCATTTGAAATGTACATCTTTGATTTCTAGTCGGCTTGTGCTTGAGACACGGCTCTTTGTTTTATATTCACAAACAGAAGTCCAAGCTTTCGTGGGGTTCTCAGACAAATTGAAAAGGGTTCAGGTAATAAGAAGCGCACACTTGAGAATCACATTCCTTGAATAAAGTATAAGGCTTTGTTGAGCACAGTCACTGTAAGACATTTTCAAAGGTGGCATAGCTATACAGGAAGGACAACTAAAAGTCAGTGCCTCTAAATTGAAACCCACTGTTCTACAAAAATCTTGAGGATGCTTCTATTTATTTATAAATATATTGTATGTCTATAGAAAATGTCTATATATTTTCACCTCACAACCCTCTACGGACACACTAAAGCTCGAGTCGCCATTGGCTAGTAGCCTACATTTTTTTATTTTACTCGTCATACTTTTTACATGGAATGCAAGAACAAAGCAAATGAAAAAAATTCGACATGTAATATAAATCTAAAATATAAATTTCAAATAATTAGTCTATGATCAAATAAGAACAAATAAACACAATATAAAAACCAATAGATGTAAATGAAATAAACTGCTTTTCAGGTTTTTCAGTTAGATCTAACTGTAGTTAGATAAAGATTAGATAAATTCATGAGCAGTGAGTGATTTTTGCAGTGAGTCTGTTGTTTGATTAACATAAAAAACACAGATAGCAGAAATATGTTAGATAGCCTATAACATTCTGTAATAGACTGTCACTTTAAGACATCATGCGTGGATCCAGTATACTGATATTGTACATATGCGTTGTCTTTATCAACTGTTGTTTATGTTCACTTAAGACATAACCAACTATGTTTAGTAGGATACTCGCCAAGACGGCATTATGACATAATTTTGCGTGAAATTGTCAGTTCAAGCGCAAGACGAAAAAGAGCTCAATTCAGTATTCACGTGTTGTCAGACGCGCGTGAGTTATCTTTCGCGTCTTAAAAAACACGTGCAACTGATAAACTTTCATAAAAATGCAGCACTGGCCGATCAAAGCACAAACCACAAATAATGTACGATATTCTTTTTAGATATGTAAATGTCAAAAATGACAGAACAGGCTTCTGGGGAATATTTTACATCTCTCAATTATCATTGATTTGCAATGAATTGTATATATGAGCCATAAAAGCCTGATCAATCAGAGGGCAGAAGGCCCGAAGTAGATTGTGTACAGGAGGGTTTTCAGTAAAGTTTTGGTTATATTACTAATTTTTAGGTCCTAGAAATTTGCATATTAAATATCATACAGTAGGCTAAGATAATCATAAATAGGCATTATACTTATTGTTCAACAGAACAAATACATACATACATTTACAAAGAATGTTTAGTTTAAGTTATGAGAGAATAAATGGTTTTAAAAATTTGGGTAAAATGTAACACATTGCCAAACAAGGATTCTTTTTTTCACTTAATTTATACCCCCAAAGGGGCGACTTCTTGTGGCTGATACAAATATTTAAATCAAAAATAAAAGTCATGTTTTTAGAAAAATCATGAAATTGTATTATTTGTATCCCAATCATTTGTATCCCAATAAACACAATATAAAAAACAATAGATGTAAATGAAATAAACTGCTTTTCAGGTTTAGAAATAAATACATTTTCAGATGTCTGTTTATGGTCTTGCCCTTTTACTTTTAGGCTTAAAGTGACAGCGGTCTAATATACCTGCTGCTGTCTGTCATGTTAATCAAAGAAAAAAGACAAAGTGAAAATCACTCACTGCTCTTGACTGAATAACTTTTGTAACTTTAATTGTAAAGATTTGATTTGTAAAAATGAAATACAATCCAGGCAGGGTTATGTAGCTGCCCTGTTTGTGTGAAAGCTAGCCTATTGCAACAAAATTACCCAAATTATCACAAAAAATGTAGATATAGTACAAATATTTATGGCAGTATAAATGTCAGTTTTCACCGTGGTATCAAATATGGATCGGTAAGATGGAAAGGTATCGTATCGAAGTTAGAAATTCCAGTATTGTGACAACACTAATTCAGGGTGATACAAGAGACCTCTACATAGTGTAAGGGTGTTGCTTACCCTGTCAGAGTTTACTTTTTGCAGTAATGACTGGGAGACATGTTATCCCTAACTCAGCTAAGGGATAACCCTAAAATCTAACCCCTTCCAATCACACCACCCTACCATTATAACACGAATTATAGCAAGTAAAGCAAATCTGATCTGGCTTTGCAAGTTTGCAGACAGTGATAAGTGATGTTTTTGTAGTTTAATCCATTGAAAAAAAAAATATTATTTTGGGTGTGGAAGAAAAGAGAAGGAAAACTAGAGATCTGTAACAGGATTATGTAATTTAAGGCCATATTTCTCAGTCCAAACAGATGACAAAATCCTATTCTTTGACATAAACAGATGTCTGCAATATCAAAGTTGATTATCTGACAACTGGGGAAAAATGAAAGATTCACAACTGTACCAGTTTAGATGATGCCACTGTCATTTGAGAAGCAAATTCTCGTTCTCGCTGATGTGGAGAAAGAGGCCTTCACACCAGGGTTATTTAAATTTAACATAACCGTCCGACAGTGTAACATAAACCGTCGGACCTGGAGATGGGTAATTGGATGCAGCATATGTGTCTTGATTTGTCATCAGTGACGCGTGCGGCAGCGGAACACATGGTGACGTGTAAGCGCATTACCTTAGACAGAGGAAATCGAACTGATTTGCATGCGTGCTCATAACCACATTTACAGGATTTGGTATAGCATCGCATTCGCAAATGATAGATGATTGTTTGTCACAATTACAGCCTTAGGAAAATTGCGGGGGTGTTTTTGACAGTGACTCAGGCATATTATGTCACATTTTTGACTCGCTGTTAGGATGTTTGTTATGGATTAGATATTCCGTCATTGTGCTGGTGTTGAAATGTAGGTTGAGCTCACAAAGTACGTGAACATGAATTTAAAGCTTTGTGTAAATTCTTGTTTTATTATATTCATAAAACATTAATATAAACATCTATAGACAACTTATGCACATTTTTGTTTCTTTGCTTCAGTAGATAGGCTAGTTGTCCACATTGTAGGGCTGTAAGGCCATTCAAAGGGATATTGTATAATATGAATCGAGTTCCAATAAATAAATATATAATTTCATACATTGCATATATACTCACATCATTCAGGAAAGAATTTCTGCTAGCAGGTGCCTGGCCAGGCCTTTTTTCCCCTTTCATCCATACTCCTGCTATCCTGCGGGCGTTTTAGGGGAATAGAATGTGAATGTCATGTGGGTGCTGGTGACAGGCAAATGTATAATCAGCAGTTGGTCGTATAAGGTGATTATAATTGGACTCAATTTACAGTTGTAGACAATTTCATTGTAATTTAGAAATTCCACTCTGAAAGTGAACTTTCATTTAACAATGAAAGTTAAATGGCAGTGATTTGACTGGCCTGCCAAGCCCTTAGGAATGGGAACGAGAGACAGACAAGATAAGAATGGAAGAAAGCCTGATATATAGCCCTGCCTTAATTGCCCCTGAACAAATTGTATTCCCTTTTTCTTTTATCTTTAGCCAGCATTTGTGCTTTTTACTGTTCTTTTGAACAGCCAGGATCAGGGTGGCTGTGTACTTTATTGGGTAGTTAAAGTCTTAATAAAGCTTAGCATCAGTTTCCCTTAAACCCTTGAGAGTGGACTTCCACTACTGAAACACCTGAAATCTGATGATTCTCATTACAATGTCACTGTTTCCTTTTCTCCTCACAGTACGCTTGGCCCATTAATTCACATTTTCATTCATCTAACATTTTTACCTTCATTCTGCAAGTTGCTCATTAGTCGCTCTTTGCAGTCAGAATAATTGGCGCCCATTAATTAATGATCCTTTTTTATATGCTCTGTATGAAGAATGTAGAAGAACTGCAGAGGATAATCTAATATTAAATCGTATATCCTTATTATTGTATTAGTGCACTGAGCCCTATATATTAACATGATTGCATCAATACATCTTGAGTATTGATTAATTACATTTATTATTGAAATAATGGTATTGAAATGCTTTTACTGTCTCCTATTTCTAATCTTTATTGCATGCTTGTTTTTTGTTTTGTTTTGCAGATGAACATGGACATTTGAAAATATACCTGCCCAAAAAGCTGCTTGAATGTCTACCAAAATGCTCCACATTGCCAAAAGAGAGACACAGGTGGAACACCAATGAGGTAAGGTCACCTCTCTCCACCATCTGCTGTTGTCTTTTTTTAACTCCTGCTGACTTCATAGAGATAAAACCTTGTTTATTTTAAGCAGTGAAACGGACACAATGTGTTAATAGAAACCTCTCTAGGGATTCTGCAGTCAGTTCAGATATTAACAGCAACTGCGTGATTGCCTTATTTTTGTGGCAGGAGGAAGTTGCCTATTTTCCGTGCTGTGTTTGCAAAGGATTTTCACTAGGCGGACATAGATTTAGTGTTGTAGGAAACAGCAGGTTCATAAAGCTTTCTGTATTAATACAAAGATCTCATTTCTACATTGATGCAAATATAAATTTGAAATAGTTTATGATCAACTCATAAAACATTTATGTTTTGGCCTTCAATATTTTGGCTCATATTCTGTTGCTAAAACTCAAATGTATATAATTTTTGCCCATCTGTTCCGGCGTCACATTTATTCACAGATGTTTTAATTTTCTGGAAATATAGACAAGATGTGATTATTTATTTATTTATGTTTTAACTGCCAATAGACATTATAGTGCTAACATGAACACTGAATTTCCTTAGACCTTCGTTTCATCTCAGGACTTCCTCTGAGCTCGACTCATCTGTAGTTGTGGAAAGCTTAGTCTCGACAATCGCAACATTTTCAGGACTCCTTGAAAATTTTCCCAGGGGTCAGAGCACCGTGGGATTGTATATTAACAATTCATGGAGGAAGCGAACAATATTTTAGGATTACAATCATGCAAGTTGTTAAGCTTGGTTCAGTTGTTTATTGACTTTCAGTAGATGCTGACATGCTATTTCAGAACCCACTGTGCCACTGCATAGAAGCCCCGCTATCTAACAAAGCCATATACCTAATAATCTACATGAGAATGTGTTTTAAGTACGTTTATCACAGCCTGAAGGCATTTCAGACACAATGCATCAAACAAATAAGAAAAGATAACAAGCCTCTTAGATTTCGGTATTGAAAATGAAAATGTAAAATGTTTTTATTTGTATGACTGTGGGTGGAAAAATCAGAGACTGTTTGCTCCAGCTGTCCTTGACCTATAGGCCAGCCATTTTAAATTAGTTCATTTCTTTTCAGTGCAGCTACTTTATCATTTAATGGAAATGAGACGGTGACTTGCTTGATTTTCACATTTTATTTGTTGTTCGTGTTCAGTCTGTTGTGCGGCGCGACTCCCTCTGTGCGGAGGCTGCGGGGAGATTGAAACTAAACATTGTTTCACTGCCGTAAGCTAGAGGGATTTTGAATGACTGAGTTTCTCTAAGGAGATTCATAAACTCATAGCTCAGTGAAGGCAATGCAGTTTTATTACAATTGATCCCATTGAAGCACGCATGGGTTTCACACAGTAAGTGACAGGCATCAGAGAACAGGAGGCAAAGAAACCTTGTGTGTGCATGTCAAGTGTTTTTGGGGGTTTTCTTTCATTTTTTTTAAAGAATCTCCCCCTCAAATGAATGACATCCTCTCATGCAGGCGTGCAGGTAAAGAGAGGGATGAGGAGTGCTCTGGTGGGTTAGTGAGCCTGCCTGCCTTGCTCAATAATATCAGAAAGCCTGCCACAGCCACATACATAACTCACATGTCACCTTTACATCAATTTCTGCTCTGCCAAAAGTCCCTAGTGACAAATCACTGACGCGACCCTCTTAAAGGGATATTTATGAATTGAATACACTGCTTTATCCCTCTTCGTATTCTTTATAGAGTGACAAGTGGCTTTTTTGAAGGTAGAGAGGTATGGATCTGAATGACAATGCTGAAATAGACGTTGAAAGCACCAGCCGTTGAATGTTTGTGTCTTGTCAGATTTAGCTCTGAATGTTTTCCCTCTGCGGTTCTGGTAACCAGAGATTCAGTTTCGTTTTGTTGAATAGTTTGTCTTTGAAGTGCAAATACGGCATTGTGGGATATGGTTGATTGTTTGGCTTTATTTCCATGTATGATGCAATGCTCAGAGCAGTAAAAATTGAGATTTTTGAACTATGTATGTGCACTTGTCATTCAAAGGCTGTCAGTTTATATCAGGCATGCTGTGTGTTTGTACATATTTGTGGTCTGGTTTAGATTGATACAAGTGAACAAGAATATTGCTTCAGATCAGCGGCTGCCTTCCTAATGGAAGCTGATGGTTTAACGCGTTTGACCTGCGGTGTTGCGCTTGCAGTCAAAATTAATTAATGTGTTTTTTGGAATTGATTAAAAAATGTCAGCACTTATTGTGGAATGATGTCATATTCATCCTAGTATGTGAAGTGAAAGAAAGGTTTACAGAAAGAAATCAGGAACTCTGTAGGCTAATATTTCAGGAAGCTATTTTATGTTCCCCCCCCAATTCTTTTTTTAAAGGAAAAAATATGTAGGCTAAGTTGTGTTAATTTGTGCAAATGTCGCTCATAATGGGATTGATGTTCACATATAGCCCATGAAGAAGTTGGACAGAAGAAGATTTTTGCAGCAGTGCTTTTTACTCACCTAACTTGTAACTCTCTTCACAATAACACAGTGCTCTTTCTTTTTTTAATCCCATTATACTTACTAAATAAAAGTAAATTCAGTTATAAAACAACAAACCTAGATTCTTTATTTCTCAATCTGCATAAAAATGCTTGGAAAATGCAAAATCTAAACCCAATACAAATTTGAGATAATGAAATATAATAACATTACCCACTTTTTATTGACTTAGTCTTCTATGTATAACAAATATTTCTAAAGTAAATTATTGTAATAATATTATATTGTTTCTTCAACTACAGGCTCTTTTATGTCCCAGTGTTCTTTTTTTTGTATGAAGGCTACTTGGAAACTTTTTTAACTAAGATTTTTATGTTTCGCTACTTTGTAAATTTCTGTAATGTATAGATTTTAGTGTTTTATCCTTTTCACAGACTTTCAATGTATGAAAATCTATAAAATTAAATTTTAAAAGGTTTGATAATCTTCACCTTGTGTGATCCATGCAAATAGGTAAGACATAAGCTAAGTTTCCATCCACTTGTCAATCTAATTATCTGAAGTTCGGTAAAAAAACTCATGTGAATAAAGCTGGTGAAAGTGTGTTTCTATCCAACGGCTTTAAAGCAAATAAAAACCTGTGCGTAATGACGTCAAATGCTGTTTTGCGATCAAATTGGTATATCGAATTTATTTGAGACATTTTAAGGTGTCTCCATTCATTTTCGCACTGAATCTCACAACATTCAAGCCAACATTTGCGAACAAAGTTTTGCTAGACAAAATGCAATTCATTATTTATTCGGTAAACAACGTTTCCATCAGCGTTTATCGCATAAGACCGAACGTATTTCATTTGAGTCGATATTCATGAAATTCAATCGAATTTTACTGTTTCCATAAGGCATTTTTCATTCTTAATCACGTGTGGATAGAAACATAGCTACTGTTGTTGTTGTTGGACATTGTTCGTGGACAAAACAAACTAATGTGAAAAGTGTTTTTAAGAGTTCACTGTGTTAAAAGTGGCCACAGGTGAAGAAACATCTATTCATGAAAATGCCAAATGATATTGTAAATGTTGAATGAGTAAAAAGGGATATATGATCCTTAGTGAAGACAAGAATGCTTGGGACAACCTTTCCCAAAAAGCAAGGGCATTTGTGTGTCATGTGTGCCAGGCAGACACTGGGGCTAGAGTGAGTCACTGATGGCAGACTGGGAGGTATTAAGCAGTCTCATTGCTGCTGATTGTGTGACTCTTACTGAAAGTGACACCTCCTGTATTTCCTCTAAATCCCTCTTGCTGCTCTTTTTTTTGTTTTTGTTTTTTGCTTGAAATAATGTCTTGGTAACTATGAGGGTTCAATTTAAGTTTATGTGGGCAGGGCAGGAAATATACAGGATTAACTCCCCAATTTTGTCAGCTCACATTATGTTATGTGCTTTGTTTTTTACTCTCACAAAGTCTGTTGTTGTTTGATTTTCCCTCATATAACATGCAATTCTCCATTTTAAAGTGCAGTCAAATTCAGATGACAGCGTAACTTCTATTGCTGTCCAGACAAGTCAGGCTAGATGGAGTGCAGCGGTCATATGTGGGAGCCCATCTCCCCTCTACTGGATGTTTAGTGCTTTAGGCCATATTTATATCTGTCGTCTTTTCTGCGTGTGCATTCATAGGGAGAATGTTAGTTGGAATAATTTCAAACATTTGCTGGAAAGTTAGATAAACCAATCTACTCAAAAATAGTGAGATGGCAAGAGGAGGAGGTAAGCAGCATGTAGGCGGTTTAAAAGAGGTGATGTGCACAAAGGCATTGCTCTGCTTTTAAACTGTCAGAGTGAGATTTGAAGACAATATGGGTCAAGGAATGACAATTTATTTAACTGGAGCAACCACAGAACCACAGTCTTTATAACAAAGAAAACAGGCTTAACAATAAAGGCAGATAACAGATTTTGAGGCAGACACGAAAACTAATTAGGGGTTAGTTCTCTATGAGATCTGACAATGGCTTCCAGGAAAAGAAATCAAGGAAACAGGTTTGTTCAGGTGAGATACAGAGAGATCTAGTATCTGATGTTTGGCTTTTCTGACATTATCTGACATAAATTTATCCACATGTGGGGAGTATCATTGTTATTTTCAATGGGAACAGTATACCGTGGCTTTTGAGACAATTCCTTAAAAACCTCCTTCTCAGGTTTTTTTCACTAGGTTTTATCTTTCTTTTAATACATGATTTTTAATCTTTCAGCATGGACACCATATAGGGAGGACTGTAACCCTTGATTTCCAAACTCTATAGTTTGATTATAGTTTATTTGACTCTTTCAGAATGACCTCTATCAGAGTGTATCTCTCACCTAAATTTAGAAGTACGCGCTCTGTTCTGCTTGACATAGTCCTTCTCATGTTGAAATGGCATGTATGTTTAGTTGGCTTGAGAACCAGTGGGGTTTAAAAAAAGGATGATGACTTGTCAAACCTTTAAGATGGTTTCTCATCAAAAAAGGGCATCTAGCATGTGGAAAGTGTCAGCAGTACTATCAGAAGACCGAAAAAGTTTCTGTCTCTGGAAGGGACCCTCTGGGAGAGGGAGACAGGCAGGAAAGAGGAGCTAAGCTAGTGTGACTCTCAGCCTCTAATGAGTGGCAGCCACTAAAGACCTGTGAACCTTCTCTCAGCTCTGAACCGAAGCCCAACTGTGGGATGAGAGCGCATCAGCTCAGTCGCTCTAAGGACTTCTACACATTTAATGCCCTGTCATCAGGACTAATCCTCTCTGCCCGGCACTGCTGTGGCACGGTGCCCGTGTGCAATATGCCTCTGCTCCTGGTGGGGTGCCATTGTGGACGCACATGGTACTGGAGCAGCCCAGGGAGAGTCGTGGGCAGAGAGAACAGAATCTTCCGGTTACAGTCACGTCCGGCGGCAACGTCCAGGGAGAGGGTTCTGATTACGCAGGATGTGGAGAGGCTGGAAAAAAAGGAGAGGTTTGGCTCACTAGGCCAGATATGACTGCATTTCCCCCACCAAATCAGAGACAATATGATACCCCTCGTGAGAGTCAATGCACCTGCTGGAGAAAGCCATTTACTGATTAAATACTGATAAGAGCAATCTTCTGTTTTTGATTACAATGCATCGAAAAACCCTCCCGGTGCACAATTGTCCTGAAGATTACAATAGAGAGGTTAAATTCACACAAAATGCTTGTTAGACACATTAGTCTCAGCATTCCTCATTTAGAATAGGGAGTATCGTCTTGTGTTTGTGATGTGAATGTTGATTTTCCTTGCTTTTGTAGAGCTGTGTGTTGTGTTTATCTTTTTGTTACGTGACTGTCTGACCTGTTTTTCCACCTCTTCTTTAAGAAAAGTAGGAATATAGGTGATTTCACTTTTAAGAAGTCAGCCTCACACTTTACATTACCTACTTTTGATTAGTTTAGCTCCTCTGTTGGGGTCCAACAATAAAGGGAACGTCCTTCCTTTTATCTCTGTATCCCATCTGAATCTTTCCCGACCCCCCACTTGCCGTCGCTCCTGTGGAATCTGCGTCACATCTATTCAATAACAGTTTCAGGTCATGGCTTCAATTATATCCACATCACTCTGCTGTACCTTTGAACATATAATGACTGTTTTGTGAGCAAATACTGAACAAATAATAAAAGAGCTGCATATGAACAAAGGGAAACCTCTGCATAACCTTTGTGTTACTCGTTTGTAGTAGTAATTTGTAAGATGAGGCTGTGGTTCAGTTACTTGCTACAAGCTTGTTTTAGTGAAATTGCCTTGTCTGCTGATATATAATTAATTAGGCTTTGCACTGATATTGAAATTCTGGCCAAGAAGCCAATAATTATTTAACGTTATGGCCGATTGCAAATAAATGGCCGATATTATAAATAAAATAAATTAAATGGTACAAAGGAATTTAGACATTGAGACAATTGTACAGTATGGAAATGGATGATGATAAATGAGAAAACATAATAACATACTTGTGGCCTCTGGAATGTGGTTTTTATAATCTTTGGAAAAATAAGAGACATCAGTTAGAAAGTAACCCATTAGCCACTATTGGTGACCATTCAAAAGTTGCTTAATTTTGAAATTGATGTTTTTCCCCCCTGTTTGCTTATGATAGTTGCTAGCGAAAGGCTTTTATCTGTTGAGATTGAGATAAACGCTGTGCTAAGGCACAGGTATTATAGACGGCTTTCTAGTTTTAACTTCTCTTGAATTGGTGGGAACGAGAGGTCAGTATTAATTATCTAACATCGGCTGTCTAAATTTTCAGTATATAGCAGAATTAAATCACTGCTATTGTTCATAAATATTGTGCATTCCTATAATTAAAGTATATTTCTATGCTCATATACATGTGGGACTCCAAGTAGACAGTTGTTTGTTTGTGGTTAGAACTATCACAGAATAACACATTTTTCAGTAGCACAGTGAGGAGGGTGCTGCATCTTTTATGTGGCAGTCATATTGACTTCCAGTGTCATCAAATGCACACACTCATTTTTTCCTCTTGCTCTTCTTGTTTTTCTTGCAGAAAGTAAATATTTTCTTTATGTCAGTAGTGGCTGCTTCATAGTGCTCTTATTATGGATGCCAAAGTGTCTGACTAAAATCTAGCTTGGCAGAGATTTGTTCCAGAACTAGATGGCTAGCTTGCTGATGCATTGGCCTGTCTGTGCCTTTCAGAGCCTAGACTGCTTGTTATTTAGACTGGTAACCTCCACTTCTTCTCCGCCTACTCCTTTCAGTGCCTTCTGTATTCCTGAGGGCCTCCCTATCCCCCACCCAGACAAGCCTGAGCTCATTAGAACATTTCCCTGGATTAAAGTCTTCCTTTATGGATTACAACCGTTAAGATGTTTGAACAGTTCTCGTCACAGAGACACGTATTTAACTTTTAAATACTCGTTTGGCTGATTACCGCAGTTTGATGATTTTGGAAGCCCAATCGAACCCTAGTCTACCTGTGACTGAATTTTTATCTTCTTTTGATGGTGTAAATGGGACGTTCCTCTCAACTGTGACTAATTAAAATTACCCCGTATGAATTGCAAGTGTTTACCGAGAAGTTCATTAGCCTCTCTGGGGCAATCAGTGGAAATTAAAGGTCATGTTTGCTTGTTTGTTTTCGGTGAGAGAAATGCTTTAACATTTTTATGAACAGGTGTCTAAAGCATGACTTGAATTTGAAATGCAGTACTCATGGGCTTCTCGGGTTGAGCTGCTGATGTCTTCTCAAATGTTGGATTGGAGATTAAGGTTCAAATGCCACCTTCTTCTTCTGGGGAGCTCTATTTGCATAACTAGCTGCCTTTCATTTGCACACCAAAACAATTCCCTGGTATTTGTTGATTGATATGGATAGATATTCATTTATTTCTCTTTATTTCCTGTTGAATATTTTATAATGTTAGGATTGCTGCCAGTATTTCATTTAGACCATTATGATTTTGAAAACTACTTTCCTCTTGAATGAGACTGTTGATAAATTCTCCCACATAATTGTTTGTGTAATGTGTGAAGACAGTTTTCATTACTAAAATCAGATAATTCCAAAAAACAGAATCTTATTGTTGGTGTGAAGAATTTAGATCTGCACAATTCTGTGTTAATTGAGAATCATGATTGTTTTGTTTTAAGTAGAGTTCACGATACTCCTACGATTCTAAATGGACAAAATGTAACTAACAAAACTAAACAACATGTAATTTACTTAATTGCTCTGTTTTATACCTATACATGAGAACTGCTCTCTCTGGCTCTCAGCACCAGTGCAGATCTGAATGATCGTACTTATCAAAGTTTTTATAGATGTTTGCGTGGGTATTTGAATCGAGATCGCAATCTTTTAATAATTAATCGTGAAGCTCTAGTAGAATTTGTAAAAAAATCTTTCAAAAGAACTTGAAAATACATTTATAAGAGCCAATATGTTTGCTGCCTAATGTACTACTACTACTACTAATATGCTCATCTGTAACCACCTCCTGAATTCTATATTCTATATCATGTGCCACATTTCATGTTAATATATAGTCTCATGTTTCTACAAAGTGGTAACATTTAGAAAAAATCTAGCTGCATTTATAAGTATAAGTTGAATTTATGATTGCCAAGTCTGCCTGTACATTCAGTTCGCCATCATTCTGTGTCCGTAACCGTGTCGGCATGCAGTAGGAGGGCAGTTGTGTAGCCTGGGCCGAGTTGCTTTTGTCTGTAATGAGAACTTCCTGTGGGTCATTCTGGGGTCTTGAATGCTACAAGGACTTTGCAGTTTTCTCCTGGCTCTGAGGCAGGGGTCTCCAGTACACTCTGATGACAGGGGTCCCTGCTCAAAATTGCCTGACCTCTATTGTTGCACATACAGGTCACTTCACCTCCTATGGGAACTTCTAAATTGAACCCAGCTTGCGCTTTCATTTTTTATTGCACTCCACCCCACCTCCTCCTTTCTTTTCTCTTTTCTCCTCTCCTCCCCTCTCATTCTTCTCATCTTCCATCTTTCTTCTCTCTCCCTCATGTGTTCAGTGAGGTGCAAAGTTATTCAGGGGTGGAGAAATAGATTTCTACCTTTAGTTTTGAGCTGCCTGGCCTGGCTTTTTGCATGGTAGAGGACTTTGTAAAGGAAAAAGAATGCTGTTATAATGCGCTTATTTGCATGCTTGTTTCAGTGCATTGTTGTGCAGCTAATATTTACAAGAGTTTGAAAGTAAATGCCATTGTGTTCTCATCTCTCTGGATCAAATGGCAGGGGAACTGAGGTGCACACACTGAAGCCTGATGTATTATTCCATTTCATGGAGTCTGCCAGCCTAGCGCTCATACCCCGGTAATCCATACCCCTGCCGCTCACCCCCACTTGAAATAAATAGGATTGGTATCTGTCTCCCTGACTCTCAGAGATGCAGTGATTGATGGATCTTGTACAGGATTAATTATTGAAGCTAGCGGTTTCCTCTCACAGGCAAGACTACACAACACGGCAAAAAGCTGCCTGGAAGATGGGCGTACAAAAAAATTCAAGGAAATTCAAACGTTCGCCTATCATCCATTGACCTCAAATATGGCTTATCATTTGAAACATGTAAGTAGCAACTTTACATGACTGCTCGCTCTAACGTTAAACTAGATAAATGTGCGCTAGTATTAGGCACATATCCAGGTGTTCATCAAGTGTGGAAGCTAAAGTATTAGCGCGCTTACTGCATGACACTGAGGCACCGGCGCGATCACTTGCATTTTTTCCTGATAACAGCCGAATCAACTTAAAATACTCCTTTATTTTTGGTCAAGATAAGATCATTCAAAACTGTTAAGGTTTTTATTGTCAACTTTTATTTGTGTAAACTCACAATAACAAGAAAATGTTGTGCCTTTGTAAAATAAAGAAAACAAACAGGTTGTACTTTCTGCCGTCACGTAACTCTGCATATAGGCTACTTGCCTCACAGACATGATAAATACATCTATAGAAAACTTGAAATCTCTACTTTTAAATGAACCAATTCAAATAAAAAAAGAAATAGTCTCTGCTTATGTAGGCTAATCAATCCGTTCGAAAGGTGCTTTTTATATGTATAGGCGTGTTCACTATACTGTGGAGAGACGAGGCAGCATTGTCAGCTTCAACTTCCTTGAGCGTGGAATAGACTATATTACGCCTATATTAAACGCTTATTATGGTTTAGTATTCTTCTCAATATATATTTAAGTAATTCAATTAATATAAACGTATGACAAGTCGACTAGAAAAATCTTTAGTCGGGGACAGTCCGAGTATCAAGGCTAACTCCGCTTTCTTAGTGTCCTAGTTCTTATGTCCATAAGGTTTGGTCATGTGCTTTATTTTGTATTTCATCTTGGTCAAACACAGGTCCCATCCGTCCATCCCAGTAGGGGCTGTCCTTATTTAGCTGTTTCCCATGGAAGCCCTTCACAACCACACTAGAAGCGTTACTATGAGAGAAACCATGCTCCAACAGTATGGAGAGATGAGGTGCCAACTGCAGAGGTGATTCACAGAGATTTCGATAGACTCCCCCATTCTGGCGCTTTTCGTTCAGATCAGTGGGAGGGAAGTTCTAGCTTAATCACTGGAAGGGCACGTGAGCTCTTCTGCTTCACAGGATCCCTCCTCTTTTTCCCTTTCTTGTTATGTGCTGGGCTTTGATCTTTAAAGGTCCTTGAGAACGAAGAGCCAGCAGGCTGGGACTCTCTGCCTTTGGATTCCTGCCCATCCGCAGCTCCATCTAACGGACATCCCTGGACACAGCAGGCCTTCTTGTGTTTCTCACCCTTTTTCCCCTCTCCTTTTTCTGCCCTCTCTCTGCTCACACTTCAGTCCATCACCATCCTGATATTCTCTTCTCCATTGCACTCATTTGTTTTGAACCATGATATATGCATTTGCATTTATCTATCCTTTTTGTGTCGTCGCAGGGAATCATTTTTACAAATTCAAAGCGGCACTTTGCGCTGACAAATGCACTTCTCCCCTGTTGGCAAAATCCCTCTTCTAGAGTCGTGACAAGAGGTCGCAAGCATTCATTGCATAAGTGTGAAGCATTACACAGGGTTTGCCGAACAAGAACCTGAGCCTTGGCAGCACAGCGGGACTCCCTGGACTTGCTGCTAACTGGACTGTCATTAAAGTCTAAGTTTAACATTGTACTGATGTCACAATCTGCAGAGGTTTTGTCAAGGTAACATGATATTTGTCAGTTCACATTATTCCTGTTTTGTATTAATGTAGGTGGATTGCAAAACAAAGATATTTCACCTGCTGTGAGGGGTATGAGAATGGAGAATCTTTTTACACTTCAGGTATGGGATCTCCTAATACATTTTCTCTCGCAAAACTCTCAAGATCTTTCAGAATCTTCACATTACAACTTAGCAGCTTATGTCTGCAGAAATTCTTTGCTCTTCAGCAAGGTACTTAGATTATTGGGGTATGGAAGCCTTTGATCTATGGATTCATATATTATTAGACTTCATGTTACTCTGTGGACCACAATGGATGACACTGTCTGACCTTTACGGCTTCCAGCAATCCATTAAATCACAATATGAAAGGTCGCTCTTCATCGTTTTTATGCTCTTAAATGTTACTTCTGCCACATTGGTCAGAGTGTTGAAGCCCTGTGACAGGTGTCCTTCATGAAGGTCGGCACTTGAGTTTTTGTCCTACACTGCTAGATGTTGGCCAGTGTCCACCATAGATCCATATGTCAGTAAATGCCAGGCTAAAAAGGCTGACATGGCCATAATCGTTAATACCACCGCTTGCTACTCATGCTATATGGGATGAAAGAGCATAGTGATTGCTACTTACTCTCACAGTATGTACCTTCTCTAATTGTAGTCTGATTGCAGATGATCGAAGGTGCCAGACATCTTCACTTACTCAGGAGGGAATCTTTGCACACTTAAAGGTACAGTTCACTCAAAAATGAAAGTCATTTCTCAAAGTTATTTTTAGTCCTCCACAGGTTGTTGCAAACTCATGGCTTTTTTTCTTTTGTAGAGCACAAAAGGTGTTTGTTTTTTTTCTCTGAAGAATATCCTGGCCACTTTTTTAATATAATTAAAAAAGCAATTAGACTGAATGAAAAAGTATCTTAAATGTGGTGCACTATTCCATGTGTTCTGAAGCCAATACACAATGGATTTGATACATTTAAAGGGATACGTTACCTAAAAATGCAAACAATTATCAAAGTAATTTTTACTCGTCCTCAGACTGTTTCAAACTTATGACTAGTGTTGTCATAAGTACCATTGAGACTCCATGATAGGCGGCTGCTTTTAAACTTCCCTGTATGTAACGAAACAGTTTTGCTGACCACTGACATCCCTTCCATTATATTAACAAAAACAGGTGATGATTACCATATGCTTGAATTAACTTTTTTTTTTTGTCACACATCTTTCTTATGGTTCAAAAGACTTGGAGTTTAGAACATGAATCATATGGGCCACAAGATTATATTTTTATGCTGCATTTGTGTCCTTTTTGAAGCTTGAAACCTCTACTCCCATTCATTGTAATTGCATGGAAAAGAGCAACCAGTCCATTATTCATTTATCCTATTGTGTTACTCAGAAGAAAGAAATTCATACAATTTCAAGTTTGGAACAACACGATGATGAGTAAATGTTGACAACATAACCCTTTACTATATCAATCTTAATCATAAGAGCTAATGAAGGGCATTAAATCACCAGCTAAAATCACCAGTGTTCCTTTTGGTTTATTCCAGTTTTTTTAACCTGAAAATCTGTTTTGATGAATGAAGTAATTATTCAGATGGGGAAACATGCCTCCATGCTTCTTAATCACTTTACATACAGATTTTCTTGATGAAATCTAATTAGACTATGAATGCTCCTTTCGTTTGAATGAACCGAAAACACACAGCCCCCTTAGCCAGAGGTACACAGTTGCAGCGTGTTTACATTTTTGTGTTTAGCAGTCCTGAACACAGGACCTTCTTCACATTTAAATGAATCCAGAATTGACCCACTCAACCAGGAAATAGCTCTGATTTGTAAACGCTTAGCTGTGAGATTGAGGCCTTGGATTCCTGTCTGTATTTTACTTCCACCTCGGACCATGTGGTAGATGTGTATTTCAGAGAGAAAGGCTAAAAAATTGCATTTCTGTCCTGTCTCTTGTCTGTCTGAGAAAATAAAGACTGCACGGCAGACTGCAGAATAGGTTTGGTAAGCTGGCGTTGCTGTGTCTCAGGGACACTAGCAAGATTCACGAGCACATGCTCTGCCGCCAAAGCCAGAAAGGTTGAGGTGTCGACGGGGTGTGTTCGGGTAGTTCATTAAAATGTGCCCTCTCCTAACCCCTTTTCTCCTTGCAGCCTGTCCTTTAGCAAAACCTTGAGGTTCCATTGAAATTCCGCCGAGCTTTCCTCTTTTGAAATATCTGTTGATGAGGTAATGCAGGGCTGCGATAGCTCTCTGCTCCCTCCGCTGCTGAACATTTCTCTAAGTCATGTTTACATAATTAGCGAGCTCTCAGAGAGCCTTGGCAATTTTTAAAAAATGAAAGGAGCTAGTTAGTAGTCCACTCGATGTGTCTCCCTCTCTGAGACCACTGTGCTGAAGATACGCAGATATGCATACATTCAAAAAGCATGCTAACATGCAAAACCCAGCTCCTCTCTGTTTGCTAGCAAATTTTCACATATATTTTATGTATTGAAACCAACGTTTATAGTCATTTACATGTGCCGTATGCTATGCTGTGGGATTAAGTATTTTGTGTTTTTGTATGCATGAGCAAGTAGCTTACATAATGAGCTCACAGTGTTTTTCCTAAAATAAATGACTGAGCCATACTGTTAATAATTATAAATTGATTTTTTACTTATCAAGCCTGTCCAGCGTTCCTCTGTGCTGCTATCAGCCTCTGAAATGCTATTGTTTCATTTACAGCTTCTCTTACAGTAATTAGATGTTTCAAATTTGTGAAGAAACATAATTAGTGGCCATTCATTCATGAGGGCCCACACTGCTGTTTACGATGGAGATGTGTGTATTAAAGTTATTTTTGACATAATGTGATTAACCATTTTAGTAGTCCATATAAGATTGGCAACAGACAGTGTGATGCTGTTGAGTCTCACTTTACCCCGTTTGACCTCATCGCTGAATCTAAATTATGTAACCAACTTCAGAAGCTGTGACACTGTTATATTAGCCTAGTTATATGCTATCACACTTTTGTCACATTTTAATACATTTTGTACAGCACACAGTTACAATAAAGATTGCTCATTTTTTGGAGTTCAGAATTTGCCCGTTTAGAAGAGCTTTCTCACCAAACATAGAAAAAACACTCTTTAATTACAAATGTGATGAGGGCTGTAAATCTCTCTCCCTCTCCTTTGGTGTTGTCTTGAGAGATGAATCAGCTAAAGCGCGCCGGCATCCACACACAAATCTTCATTAGATGTGGTTGATAAACCATTAATCCATTCTTTCACTCTCTTTTATTTCTGTGGCTTTTTTTGGTCCACTCACATTCTGAATTTGAAACAAAAGAGACCACAAACATTATTCAAGATAGACACCATATTTAATTTAACACAGATGAAAGTGAGACTGTAAGGGATAGATCTTTTGAATGGGTTGCCCTGTTGTGTACCTTGGTGTTGCTCATTTGTTGGCTAAATACTGAAAATAATTATTTCCGTAAAACATGGGTTGTGACAATTATATTAGATGTGCTACAAGACCCTAAAGGGACTGTTAAAAGTCAGTCATCATTTATTCACCCTCATGTCATTTTAAGCCTCTATGACTTTTTTTGTCATTTTAAGCTTCTAGTTAAAATTGTGAAATTGTCCATACTACCTGTACACTGCACTTGCATCAGGATACAATAGTTTTGTATGGTGAACAGATATAAATTTAATTCTGTTAGTGTTATAATTTATTATGAGCATTCACGTGAGTCAAAGTCAGACATGACATTTAGGCTACGTTCACACTGCGAGCCTTAGTGCTCAATTCCGATTTATTACTCAGATCCTATGTTTTTTGTATAGCTGTTCACGTTGTTTTAAATGTGCCCAATATCAGATTCCAGTGTGAACAGATCATGGTCTTGGACTGACCCTCATGCGCAAAAGAATGATAAAAAGACGTTACGCAGCACACTATCATACAGAAGTAAACACGGAGTAGCCTACATTAAAGTAAGTAATTACGTGTTTATAGTGTACATTTTTCAGAATTATGATCGATGTTGCTCTAGGGACGTAAAATTCATAAAACCTCCACAGCCTGGACCCCCATTTTAATCATATGAAAAAGAGTGGCCAGTACACTCTTCAAAATTTAGAAACATGTTTTGTAAGTTTTGAACAATTTGAGTGGAAGGGAATGATGAAATTTAAATTTTTCAGCAAACTGTTGAGCTATTTTGGTTAGTTTAAGCATTCACAGACAAAGATTCTTGATCATACATCTTTGATCTCTAGCGTGCATGTGGATTTGTGTGTCTGTGGCTACTCTAGTTTGTATTCTCTGAAATTGTAGTAATGATCAGCTTTCCAAAAATGTGAGATTTAAATGGAGAGTAATGAATGCTATATTTGATAAACAGTATGTAACTCGGATCACAGAAGGCTGTAATTTGCACTGTTTGTAGATCCTCGATTCATTCTGTATCTGCACTTCTTGCATAAGGGTCAGTGTTTCATTTGTCCCGCTGATAGCTTGTTACGTTTTCTCTGACTCGCATGAATAATGTAAAATCAGACCATTTTCTGCCCCAGAACCAGATTGTGCTGCAAGTTTATTTTCCTGTCAAGTGGCTGGAAATATTCCTCCCTCTGTTTGCAGCTCCAGCAGTTTGTGAATTTGATTAACCAAATTGCAGAAATTTCTCAAACATTTCCAGAAAATTGTCACAGATAGAGACACTGGGAGATGAAAACCGCCTGTGTGTGACCTTGCGAGAGGCAATCAATGGCCTTTATCTTGCCCAGTGCATTATAAATCCTACCACCGGTGTGGTCAACAGGTCCTTGTAATATATTGACCTGTGGTGCAGCAATTTATCAGTTTGTCTCTGAGGTTAAATAATTTAGTTTTTCAGCTCAGGCCTTACTTTCTATTTGTTCCTCTTCATTCCCGGAGTTCCTCTCATCAAAGCTAGCCATGAGTTTTGGCTGATTCTGATGGATTGAAGTTGCAGATGTGGCGTGAATAACAGAAGCTCTTCTCTAATCATAGATCTCATCTGGAGAGGAAACAAACATTGCTGCCTTTGTGTTTACCTCTGTAAATTCTGCTCTTCCTGTGCTGTTGTCTGTGTGGACGTGGGCCCTGGAGTTATAACTTCTTGAATCAACACAAGAGATCAGAGTATGCATAGTCGGTGGAAGAAATTGCTTTCATTTACTGCAGCAAACTATAGATTTTTATGTTCTGGCTCTCCTAGAGTTAAAACTAGCACCTGAAGGCTCCCTTTTGCTTTTTAAATTGGAGTAATTGAATGTAAAAAATACCGTGGTGATTCTGTTCTCTTTTTACTTTTGACAGGTGTTGATTTATTGTTAGAGTATGTATAATAATAAACAAGTGCCCGTGGCCTTCACATGAGACATGTGAGAGTTTATGGAAGGTGAGATGCGCTTGACATACTTAGGAAAGAAATCCCCAGTGTTTTCCCTCAATGCCAGCACCTACTTTAAATCAGTGCTTGCTTGGGAGCAGACGTAAGCCCAACATTCAGAGATGCTCTTTACGAGTGTTATGTCCCTTATTCCTGTTCATCTATTTCATTATCACTTCTTGAGCAGGACGGTAGCAGCCAATACTTCTTCAAGCAAGATATATGCAGTGGGGAATTAACAGGAGATTGATGTAGTAGATACCAAATACCCGACATGAGAGGATTGAGTGGGCTTGAATAAGAAATACACGGCGAGGACGTGCCAAGGTCTGTGCTAAACCTTGAGCCAAAATTCCCCTCAACTAAACTATGCTCCCTGAGATGAAAGACAGAATTGTTCTGATATTCTGCTCAAAGCCGGCTATCTCCAAACTCCAAAGGAACACCTGGAAATCTGCAGGAGAAATATGAGCATGCACAAAAGAGCATTGTAATGCATAATGTATCTTAAGTACTGTTTAGATGTTTATATAAATATCTGCTTGTGGTGTTTAGTGGTTAATTAATTTAGTTAATTTATTGTTTGTCCATCTCCTCATTTAGCACATTCTAAAGCATCTAAAGCCCAATTTGAGGTCTGTTCTGGATCTTTGTGTATTCATCATTTAATATTTTTTTACAATTTTATTTATACAGATATAATGTAACTTGTTTTAATAATGGGGATTTTTGCCTTTGTTTTATACTGTAGAGACCAGACAAGAAAATAGGGTTGAGAGAGGGAGTGTTGTCGGGAAATTACCTTTCTTTTGTTCACAGTAATTTCTTATTTCAGTGACTAGTTCTGTTATTTAATTGACAGTCATGAATAATTATTCTATGAAGACTTTCATTTTGTTGACCTGTGTAATTGTGCGCCGGATTTCACAGTGAACCGAGCCAAGAGGACCAAGATGCTAGTTTCTTCACAACCTGTTAACACATCATGTTTTCCCGCTGCCTGTTTGACAGGGTGACTTTTTGAATGACTGAGCCAAGCTGCCAATACTGTGTAGATGAGAACTAGCTCGCAGACGAGGCAGAACTCCATACCTCTGTAAATGGCACCATCACACACTCCTATTAAATAGACCCGGTGCTGCTAAAAGCCGGCGTAATTGCTGCACTTTTTTCACACGTTCCCGTCAAGGCCAAAGGGTCTGGCAGAGCCTGTAGATTAGTCTGTGCAACACATAGGCACAAATGATGTGTGAACTGATGTTTGATTGGGTGGATGGAGAGAGGTGTTATTGTCGGAGGTGCTTATCAACACATTTACTGCGTGGTCTCTGAGTCTCTCTGTAAATATTAGTGCTTTTTAATAGCTGGCCTCTGACTCCAGTGAAGCGTACTTTGTTATTAATCCTGCGAATAAGCTTAATGTCTCCGTAATTAGAGGAAGGTAAAATACTCTAATGCAACAAGTGAATGTTTTTTAGGTTATATGAAAGAACGCACGGTTATGAATGGTGGGCTGTCGAACCACAGGATATTATGTCTGGAAATAAGTCCTGCATTATTGTTTGAAATTTCTCTCCACTTACATACAAGTGCTGCACTTCAGAGAGAAAATGTCCTTAGGGTTTCCTGTTACAAATGTTGTTGCTTGAAACATAGCTTTCAAAGGCATTTGCTTGTTTGTTGACAAACAACGGTCTCGAAAAACAGCTCCCCCAGGCACTACGGCAGCAAACCTCTGATTTAAACCGCAAATATCCCTTCTCAGCTGTTAAGAATGATAATCTGTTATATAGGGAGGGGATGTGAATTTGAGCTCCGTGTCCTCCCTGAGTCAGTCAGGCATGTTATCTGATGTGGATGCTCACCGATAGACTGGAAATTTTGGCTGTTTTTCGTGTGAACCTCCCTCACAGGGTGGACTACCATGTAAATAATAGATACCCTTGGGTGTGAATCACACACGAGATAACCTTCAAGACAGTCATGGATCAGCAGTTTCACATTAGTTGATAGGATTAAGTCAAAAATATCTACAGGAGTCTCTTAATAGAAAAGACAATTGAGAGAAGAATTGAGAGGTGTGTTTGGAGCGAAGCGGGAATGACGAGGTGGGCTGGTGATATTTCGCAGTTTTGGACGGAAATCAATCAGTTCACACTATTATTTGCTGCTAACTTTATATTTTTACATTTTGTATCTTTAAATTTGTCCTGCATGAGTCCTAGCATATATTGTTATACACAAGAGTGGGATTGCTATCCTCCCATCTGTCCATCCAGCGACCTGTACTCCAAACAAGCTGTTTCTCTGTCCTCTGAAAACTGGACCCTTGCTGTGTCGCACAGCTATGCATCTCCATTTTGCCTTTCTCTATGCTAGATAAGCACAACAGATGCTATAGAGTTTTGATTGCAACATCACAGCACTGGTTTTTGACTGAATCACTCTGACAGAGAGAACACTACTGCCTTATTCCTGAAAGCCTATCTTTGGAATAATATACATTTTTGCTTGAGTTCACAGAAGTGACCCCCAAACTGCACTAGTATGTAAGTTTATGGCATAACATTTGTGTCGTACAAAAAGTTTAGCTAAAACCTTAACATTTGTGGTTTTAACCCAGGCCCACACTTATTCAGATTGCTCAGAATTTAGCAGAAAATTGAGGTGAATTGGAACAGCAAACCTTTGCAAACTTGTGTGTTTATTAAATATTTCTGTTAATATGAAAATGTTTTCAGCTACCAATAAGAGTGTAATGCTATCATATCTGTTGAACCTCTTTTATCCTGTTTAATCCATGGAATTTACAAGATTTTCCACACAGTGTGAAAAGACTACAGATTCTTTCTGGGCCTGGTTTTAACACCATGAAGTCAGAGGTGTAGGTTTGTCACACTGTCAAATCCTAGTGCTGATTTCTTTGCTACTAATAACTATAATCTGATGTTGATACGGTTCTTATTATTTCTAGAATGTTCTGAAGGTTTCAAGTGACCTGTTGTAAAATAGCATGTTTAGTTAAGGGTTATTTAGTGAAGCATAAATCTCTCTGTACACCATAAAAAAAAAGACAAATCTAGGAATAAAATACCCATGTTGCGAGCAATGGGATAAGTGATTGCAGCAGACGAATGATTACAATGAGCATGAAAGTCTTGCTCTCATTACTCAACCATATATGAGATATACTCAGGGCGGCATTAACGTGACTTTGGAAGAGGAATTAGAGAGTAATAATTCATAAAACTGTGCAATTAGTACAAGCAGCTGTAACACGGTGACCCCCATTCATCAACACAATTGGTCTTGCGTATTTAAATTGTGAAGCAAATTTATTTAAATGTAATATTGGTTATACAGTAAAGCCTGACGGCTAGATTGCAGATCATAGTTCAGAGAACATGCATGATGATGAGGACCACAGCGCTTTTTTGGTCTCCTGGTGTAGAGCTCATCCATGTGAAGCTTCTTTGCTCCCGGGCTCCTCTGAAGGACATGGAGACCACAGGCGGTTCCCCGCTCAGGAGCAGAGAGGCTAATCCAGGGTCTGTAGTCAGCTTTATTAAAGGAAGTGTAATTAGCCACCAAGGAAGGTGGGCGAAAGGAGAGACCTGCAATAATTGAAGTCTGTAGAGATGTTGTATGTGCAACCTGATGTCCTGTTGTCTTGTATAGCATTGGCTCTTAAGGTCACCCAGCCTGGAGGGCAGAGCTGCAAAAGGTTCAAGTGTAGATTAAATGTTCCTCCCCTGACAGTAACAAACCAATCCTCAGATTCTGAGGCAAAAGAGCACAACCCAGTATATGAAACACTTCTGATGCTTTCCTTTCTAATTATTCCCTAGCATAAAATACGTTCAGTAGAAAATAAATGTTATCTTTTTTTCTGTTTTCTATTATCAATGTTGAAAACAGTTGTGTAAAAAAAGAAGAAGAATAAAATCTGGATTTTTTTGATGAATAGAAAATTAAAAAGAACAGCATTTATCTGAAATAGAAAGCTTTTGTAACATTAAACACTACCTAAAGTTTGGGAACAGTAAGAATAAAATAAAATTAAAGGCATTAAAGAAATTAATACTTTTAGTCCGCAAGGATGCACTAAATTGATCAAAAATGACAGTAAAGACATTTATAATGTTACAAAAGATTCTATTTCAAATAAATGCTGTTCTTTTTAACTTTCCATTCATCAAAGAATCCTGAAAAGAAATGTACACAACTGTTTTTAACATTGATAAATGTTTCATGAGCAGCAAATCAGCATATTAGAATGATTTCTGAAGGATCATGTGAAACTGAAGACTGGAGTAATGATGCTGAAAATTCAGCTTTGCATCACAAGAATAAATTACTTTTTAAAATATATTCAAATAAAAAATAAAGTTATTTTAAATTGTAATAATATTTCACAATTTCATTGTTTGTTTTGTATTTTTAATCAAATAAATGCAGCCTTGGTAAGCATAAAAGCATAAAAACGTTAAAAAAATGTATAAAACGTACCGATCCCAAATCCCCCCCACACACACACGCACACACAAACTTTTTTTTCTGTTCTGTAGTGACAAAAAAGGCATCAGATGTTTTTTTTTTTTCCAAGACCTCTTTTTTTTATTCTCTTAGCAGGCTTTTTGTAGGAAATACCCAGAGTGCCCCTAAATTCAGAAATGAAGACTCTGAGCTATGAAACAAAGGCCTGATTTGCCTTAATCATCATTTGCTCTGGAATGGAAAATCAATGGCCTTTGATGAGAGTGTTTTGCAGTGTGACAATGTGAAATGTGAGATTGGATGTTTAAAACGGCTCCTGTCTTTGTTGTTTTCGTACTCCATTCTTTTAATGTGTGGGAAGTGTTCCATCTATTATGGAGCGCTTGTCTGTCAAGGAAATTAGTTTCCTGGAACTTTGAACAGAGGAGAAAAAAAACCTAGAAATATATATTTTTTTCATTCTTTGTTGGAATTGAGCTTAACTCAGGAAGCTTGGCTTATGCAACAGATGGGATAAATGTGTCACTCACTGTCAGTGACAGTCCTCTGAAGTAACACTTGATTAAACCTACTTTGCCAGTCTGGAGCCCAAATATAGACAAACTGCTCTGGCTGTTCTTATCTGGGCTTAAATTTTAAGAAGCATTGATGTGCTGGTGTGACATATTTAAAAAAAAGTAACCGCTTGACTGTTATTTTGATTTTAAAAATCTCTTTAAAAAATCTCTTTTATTTATAAAATGTATCTGAATATTGACTGTTTGACAAATATTACTTAGAGTACATCGATTTCTATATTAATGTTTCTGTAAGGGTTCCCATGGTCATTGAAAAAGGGCAAATGTCAAGGAATTTTAAAGTTGTGATTTCCAGGACTGGAAACATCATGGAAAATTCATGAATTTTTGTAGTGAATAAAACTTTTCCGGGTATGCTATAAAAAATGTCACTGTTTAGGGAGAGGGACCATGTGATGCATTGGAATATAAGGACATGTATTGGCTACTGACATTTGTATGATTAAAGTGTAACAGTTCATATTTATAAATTCTAAGAATTAGTACCTGACATACAAATGGAAATATGCCGCAGCTATTATTGAAAATCCACATCCAGTAATCAAGAATGACAACTGTGAATGGTCGATAGTGGTGGGAACTCTGTTAATTAACTGCATTTGTCATTTAGATTCGATCACTTGCTGGCATGTGAATATGAATTGAAAAAAATAACAACACCCCCCCCCCCCCCCCCCATGCGATTAATTTAGTGATTTCATAATGGTGATTTTACAACATGTATGATTTGTCTTTTAGATGTTATGACTGTTGCTTTTAGTAGCAAGAGAGGCTGATGTGAGGTAAATGAATCTGGTCTCTTATTTATCTCCTGTATTTGACACACAGTCTGTAGTTTGTTCTAATGATGCCCAGCCTGATGCTACTCCTTCCACTTAAATGTACAGTGGTTCACTGACAGTTGGAGGTCCTTCTCCAAGATGATGAGAATTGCTCTTTTGCTTTTTTCCTCCTCCCATTCTCTCTTTGCATTCTCACTGTTTGGATAAGAGATTAGAGATGAATTAGTAACAGTTTTATTATGGCAGTTCATCTCCTCCAACGAATAGAACTTCAGACTTCTCAAGGTCAGTTGGGCCAGATTTTTATTTATTCTTGTCACATTGCTTGGTATTATCAAGGTAAGAACAAACAATGAATTAAAAGTAAATTTGTGTCTCTCTCTCTCTCCTTCCCCAGACATTACATGCCCTTGTCCTCTGCTTGTTGATGCCGCTTTATTTATTTATATATTTTGGAGTATAAAAGTGTAATTTTGAGAGAATTGCATATAATAACCCCATATGATGGCGAGAAGAATTTTGTCAGTTGCAGTTCTTGAGAGTGAAGCAGTGGCTTATCTCTGAGGGGAATGGGCCCATCAATCATAGCACAATGATTTTTCTTTCATTTTTACCTGTAATGGCCCTGTTTCCTCCACTGCCTCCTGGATAGCATTTAGTGATGGAACACTTAAGTGCAATAGACCCAACACAGTGTACGCAGACGGGGTGGCTAGATTGAAAAGTTACATTGAAGCCCGGTCACCTCAGACCACATCTTTTGCTCTTAAATGTTAACACGCATACACACATTTATCTTGTCTCGGTTCAGGAAGCGAGGCGACATTGAAGACAATAAAGTGGGAATGAATATTTAACATTACTAAGCTCTGAGGATTACTAAGCTCTAATACATCTGATATGATTGAGATAATGTACATAATTATGAAGGGTGTTGAAGTGTGTAACCTGTTGGAGCTCTTGTATATTGATTATCAAGGCAGTACTTTGTGTGACACTGTGCCAGTTTCAAAATACAGTGAGCTGCCAACCTAGACAGCAGTTTTGGGCATTATAGGTGTTCAGATGTTTAAAAGTGCTTTTGACACCCCAAAATGTTGTTAGGTTGCTGTTCTCTACATTACAGTATGAAACACAGCCATGTTGTCAAGTTCTCCGCATTTCATAGTAATACAATTGGCCATATGTTATTTATTAATCCAAATAAAATATCTTCTGCCATTTAGGCTGTTTTGATCCTACTGCCCCCTCAAAATCACAATAACATCACAGACTGAAAAAACTGAAAAGTATGTTCTTACCTTACTTTGACCCCTTTCCTTGGAAAAACTTTACTTCGCTTGAAAGGTACAAAAAAAAATCTAAAATTTAAATTTTGTTAATAGTGGCATATTTAATTCTATAAAGTGATGTATTGAGGCTATATTTGGAATACAGCAGTATTTTGAGGGTTCAGTGTAAGGCTGTATATAATTTTACTTTGATGGATACTCTGGCTCTCTGAGGCTGTTCTCCAGTGCTGAAGTGCTCACAGTGTGTGGCTCCAGAATGAGAGAAAGTGGGAACGGCTGATGTGTGCAGGGCAGGTGCATGCCATAAATGACAGCTCATACCACGGGCACTCATACTGTGCAGCAATGCCCTGCTCCATCTGGACGGTACACAAACACGCACACAAGCAATCGCTCACATATTCATGTGTGCACATGCAAATATCGCACATAAACAAGAGCTGCCCACTCGTGCCATCATGACACAGAACAGGTTAACTAAATGACAATGTGGAATGTGAATGTGGACTGAAGCTTTCAAGCTTGAAAAAGGCACAACTAACATATGATAAAAGTGTTCTATACAACTTTTATTCTACATACCATAGCTTACGGAAATTGGCGTTTTCACAAAATGACATCTTGACATCCACATTAGTTCTCTTTGATGAAACCTCAATGTTCAATTGCTAAACAAATAGTTATTTTGAGTTATATTTCAATGAATTGTTTGAAACGGTTCACAACACTGGTTTGAATGATTCATTAACATACTCAACTGAACTGGTTCTTGAGGTGAATTCGCAAGATGTCATGAAAATATTCTGTGAATACTGACTTAAATTTTGGTCTATTCTTTACGCTAAGTTGTATGATTTCGGAAAATTTTGAATATAGTGTACATGTATAGAGACCACTTTTATGATACTTCTATTACTTGTAAAAGAGCGAGTTTTACTTTTGCATCTACTGAATTGCTAAAAGTACAGATTTGAAATTACATCAGGGTGAGCAAATGACAATGTTTTCATTTTTGGGTGAACTATTCCTTTAAAACAATTTAGTTTGGCTCTTATCTAGGACAGCTTGTGTATTTTTCAGGACTGATTGCTCTGTGTGTTCTGTGGATGTTCTGTCTGTTGACATTAGACAGCGCACCGGATGGTGGAATGTATATTTGTATCAGCAGAGGAAATATTGGTTTGTGTTTATACATCTTGTAGCATCTTATATTTTGGCATCTGTACACTGATACGGTCTCTTTTTTTCCTTTTTACACATGACAAGGCAAGCACTTGCAAGTTGCTGTATTAAATGCAGGTTTCAGACATATTGTCTGGGGAGAGAATAGTGGAAGTGCTGTTTTGTCAAAGTTAGTCCTTGGCTGTTTATACCTCTCTCTAAATGTTACATATGATTCAGTGAGAGCAGGATTTTCCAGTCAGCTGTGCCCTAAAGGCACATGGAAGGTTAAGGTGTGTGTGCCTGTTTAATTTACGGTATGCATAGGGTAGGATATAGCAAATTATTGTTTATTCACTCCCTTTTGCTTCCTTTATAAATCTTAACACGTCTTATAGTCAACAAATTTAATTGATTTCCTTGACATGATGAATAATGATTATTATTTTGAGGCTTTCAAGTTGACTTTGGTCTCAGAGTCATTAGCGTGGTAAGAGGGAAGTTGACAGTTTTTTACTCTGAGGTTGTGGTTTCAAGACAGATGCAAATTGGTGTATTTGCAGGATGTGAAGGGATTGTAAATGTGCATGTTTTCTCACACATGCCTAACTGGTTTTGTGTTATGATTTGGTCCGTTTTTCTAAAAGATAGTAGCAACGCATGACTGTACAGACATCTTATGGAACAAGGCAAACAGCCCTAATCTTTATCACTCAAGCCGTATCTAGAGACCAGAATATCATTAGATTTGTTCATACTGCACTCAAATCAGATTTGCTTTTTAAATCCGGTCTTTAGGACTGACTATTCCACACTGCCATTTTGCAAAGTTATGAAATCGAATCCAATTGTTTAGACAATATAGTCAATATTCAATGTATTTGTAGTAGTAATGTAAGCGTCAGAATGATGCCAAGACACTTTCTTACACAGCAACGGAGAGTAGTTGTCATTGTGGAAAGGAAGGTTAGGAAAATGGAAATTTTGCCTCTGCTCATGTCTACTATGACATCTTGCCGCCGTTGTGAGAGGCGTTTTATGCATTCATGCATGTATACTGTGTTCAAAACTGCTGACTCCTTCAGTCACTCAACTATTCACTACATGGTAAACTTAGATAGCTCATGAGAAAAGAGTGAATGAAAAGGAGTGTATTGGAGACAGGAAACAGGAAAAAAAGTCTCACGAGATCATAAGCCAAATTGTACTGTCTAGGTTGCATGGTTTGGTGTCCAAATAGAATCGAATAAAGTCTATAGAACAAGCATGGTGGACTTCTCTCTGGCCACAGGGTCACCCTGGAGATCAGGCCGTGGTTTGTTTTAGAGCACTGTGGTGAAGGGATGAGAAACTAGCATTAAATTAAGCCATGGTTTTTAAAGTATTCTGGTCACCTGGAGAGTCTGTTGTCCCCCACAGCAGTGAAAAAGTTCTCCAAAAAGTGTGTGAGTGCAAAAAACTGTATTTTCTGATTAATAAGCAGACAGAGGGAGGCTGGATGGTATGAAGACCCTGTGGCTTGGGGCAGAGTTGCTGTGTCATTACCACCTCCATTATGATCCCAGCCTTAATGCTGGGATTGGGCTGGTAACAGCCTCATCTCTTGCCCTGATCTGATTCTGAGACACCTGCCGTTCTGGGTCAACAAGCAGAGATCTTGGTTCTCGTGCTACCATGGCAACTTTTTATTCCCTTTCAGATCTTGCTGATGTAATTTTGGATGTCTGAATATTGTTCCTGGTAGATGAGATGGAATCAACTAAATTATTGGCTTAATGGTTTCAGGGAGGCTATTGTAGTCTGATATTGGCTCTAGCTAATGCAGGATCACATGGTTCATTAACACCACAAAGCAATTATAAGAACTGTGCAACGCTGGCTGTAAATGACCAAGCAGAATACCGTTTTATTCACTTGTTTGATGTCTGGAGTTTTTTTGGTGGGGGCAGCTTAATTTGTTTGGGACCAATAACAAATGTGTGTGTGTTTTTTAAAAATGATTTTCTAAGGGGCATGATCAATAGTTTGAATGAGGTGTTGTATCTGTCAGATTTGGACATCTGTGGATGCAGGCTTTCATGAGAAAACATTCTAATTTTGTCCCTGCTAATGTCCAGATAAAGCCAATTTAAATCGTTGCAGCATCTCATTTATTTTCATTCCTGTTCAGATGTTCTCCTACAATGGAAATGCAAATTGCAGAGAGAAATTCCAGCCTTCTCTTGGAGAGACAATAATAGAGGCATCACAAACTTTTTGATGGAACAATAGTCCATTTTATACCTTTAATAGAAATGCATCCATATCTACTGATAGACAAGCCCTGACAAGAGACTAATTCTAATAATTGCAGTTTCTTTGAAAGAGGCAAAACAATGAAGGGACAACTGAAGCCAAGTCTGGGCTTTTTATTGAACAACACCGATATCAGTGAAACCAACTGGCAAAGCATTCCCTGCTGAGCAGTGCATTTAGCTCCAAATAAAGTGATGTATCCTGGGTATTTAAGGCTTGCATTGGTAAGAGACTGTGCATTAACTCTTATCCATGTTCTGTGATGAGACCCTCTGTGCAGACATTGTTCATCTTCTTGTGCTATGCTTGTATTCCCTCTTTGGGCTGTTTGCATGGGGGCAAAAACAATATAAATTACGCTGAATCTGAAAGATGGTGCACTCCACACAAGGACTGTGATAGGGTATTGATTCTCACTACATTGCTAAAATTGCCTGTCTGCCTCCCAGCTCCAAACACACATGTGACAGCTCCAATATAGGCTAGGAACTATGCTCTGTGCAGGGCCCTTACTGGGGTACGCTCCGTTCCTCAGGCTGCATTGGGCTATCAAAACATCTAGGAGAAAGTGGAACTAACTTGTAATTTATTTATTTTTTTGCAACAGATTATTAGGATCTGCACTATCTTTTCTTTTCTTCATGTAAAAGAGGAATATGTTAATTATAATAATAATTTATTGTTATTAATAATAATATTTTTCATTGAAAATTGAAGGGAATTAGTGTAACAATATACTAGGGATATATGTGTAACTTTCTTTAAATGATGCAGATCGAAGGAGAATACAGTTTTTGCTGGTGCTTGTGCTGATAAAAGACTATTTCAAGAATGTTAAATTATCAAGGACACCAACACCAAATAGAATTTATGCAGAAATGACTCTTTCTGTACTTACGTAATAATTAATAATCTGGCCTCCAGGTTGACGCTCATTCACTTCTTTTTTTTCAGAACCCACAGAAGTGTCATGCAAACATTTCAGTTGTTAAATAAGAATTTGAATTCTCCTGCCTTCTTCTGACATATAATAATGAAAATCCTGCTTCAAATACTTCCATTTGATAATGATCTTGCATGTCAAAACAAAAGCTTCAGGATGCAGACCTCTGATACCTCTCTGTGACCTTTCCAAACGTGGCTGGATGGAAGCTCATCATCTCCACAGGAACATCCAGATTATGTGCTTTTAAAGCGGTGTAATAAAATGATACACCTTTGATTGAAAAGTGCCAAATGCCCAAAGAGATAGATAGATAGATAGAACCTACTAAAGGCGAATGGGCACCCTTGCAAGGCTCATTGGGAAGGAGAGGGGATGGGACCGTTTTACTGTGAAAATCTCAGTTCTTTAATAAGGATTACTTGAAAGCAGGTCTGACAGTATCTGCATGCTGTTCTCCCTTGATAAGCCCCATCATGTTTTTAGGGGATTGAGGCTGTGTGTGGTGGCGGTGGATTGGAGGAGAGACATCAAATAGCTTTTAGGTTATACATGTTCATCTATAGAATCTTAGATCCATCAGTTTGACCTCAAATTGTATATAATAACTCCAACTGTATGAAATATCATGTGGAAAACTGGCCCCTGTATAGCAGTTGACTGATATTATAGAATGAACAGTGCTTTTAAGAATAGTGATGTAAGGGTGCGTGTGTCTCCGAGTCGAAGGTGAGCCATCAGTCGCGTCTCTCGAGGTGCTGTGCCAACATTGCTGTTTTCCCCTAGAGTTCTGACCTTCACTAAACTCTCATTCTCTCTAATTTGTTCTTCTATCACTGCACTTGCAATTTTGTTCAATATCCCTTTCCTCATGGCACATCTAGTGTCACTTTTGTTATTGATAGACTGGGAATGAACACAGGAATGTGCATTTCATTGCATCTCTCTCCTTTTCTTTCTATCTTTGTCGCTTTATCTCTCTTTCATTCTCTTGCTCTGTTTCTCTCTCACTCACTAAAGACAATATTCGTGGGCATACTTTGTTTGAATTTAATAGTTTTGATCCCCGTGGAACATCCTCTGAATAAATATTTTGGGCAAAGGAAAGGAATTGAACCTGCTATACTATGTGTATCGATCAGCTCTTTAGTGGGTCCCTATAGAATGGGTAATTGTGTCTGCGTGCTTCTCCATTTTAAACTAACTGCATTTCATCTGATGGGGAGAATAATCCATCGAAGAAGAGATAGATTGCAGGCGAAGGTACGTGTCATGGCGGATGTGCAGAAAGCCTATTAATACAATCAAGGGAGGCTTGTGTCATTGTCTGGAAACTAGGTTTGAAAGTAGACTCCTTCCACTTGAAGTTACCAAATATAATTGTGCATATCTTTTGATGACTTGCATCTCATTTGGAATTTACATATCCCACTGAAGTGTAATTTGTCTTTGATGATTAGCTCATGTTTAATGGGGCTGGAATTGCTTTGTCTCTGCTGCACACTCACATCCTCTCCTGTGTTCCAGTTTCTTTTGGCCGGATCACATTTTAGCTGTTGTCTTTGACCGTTGAAGCAATGACAGAGCAGTAGTGTGAACCTGACACAAATGAAGCAGGGTAAAGGTAAAAAGCCTTCAGACTGAGTTTTTTTTTGGGGGGTTCCCTTTTCAACCATTGATAGAGGAGAGAGAGTGGAAAGGTCTGTGATTCGATTGACCCAGACTGGATAAAGCTGGATCCTCAGATTGAGAAGAGTTTTTATTTAATTTTTTATGTACTAGAGAAAAGTAAGAGACCTACCGGTACTTCTAAAATGTTTTAATACGTTTTACCTTTACTTCATCATTTACTTCATGCCCAACATGATATTGAATTCCTTTGCTGATGCAAATCTGCTGTGTTTTAGTTTTATGTTCAAGTTTTAGTTTTAATGTTCAGTTGTTAATCTGATATATTGATCAGATTACTTTTGCATGGTGTTGATTGATCTGGGTTTAAGATTTCAATCATGAGAGGATTATAAATACACAATGCCAATGTGAGTGAGATGATGGTGATGAGGGAAAATTAGTTTTTCATGTCAATATAAATTGCTTCTCTTATCATTTAAAACACACAGTCTTTCAAAAGCATCATCATTACAATTTACAAGGACAGATCTTTTTTTGTGGTTGTTGATGAGTAACTTTTAAAATGGCTCATGCAATTTGCCCCACAATGTTTGTACTACAAAAAATGAATGATACTTCAAATTGCAGCTTGTTGAGAAGATATATGTAGAGACCAGAATATCATAGAGACTTGGCTCTTTTGATTTGGGCAAGTAAGAAACCACTTAAGAACTAGGATTAGTCGATATATAGAGTATTTAGCCTATATGTTTTTATTTTATTTTTTATTTTTGTAAACTTATGTATCCAGTGAGAATAAAAACTGTACACTAGAGAAAAACTTGGATTTTCATGTTTACTTAAAATGTCTTTAGAAAAAAGTAAAATTTGTCCTTTTTCTCCATCATTCTGTGTTATGAAGCCATGTCAGATCACAAAAGTAAGTTATTTCAGTGAGTTTGGTGTAAAAACATGTAATTAAAAGTTATCTTTTGTTGGACAACAGGTTTGTAAACGCTTCTCATTAGAAGTTTGGAAAGATGTTCGGCGTGTGTTGCTTTTTCAAATGCACATTATAAGTGACTCAACATAAATTTACAGCAGTATGCACTTCTCTGAAATATGTGGTGGGTGCATGTTCTATTAGTTATTGCAGGTATGAAATGTCACCTCAGGGATGTCTTAGTGGTTAATTTGTGCCAGAACAAGTGTGTGTTTGTTAGAAATTATAGCACAGCCCTCGTATAATTCAGCTAGTCTTCTTGAGTGGTTTTAAATATAGAAAAGTGAAATTATGACTTGCCCCCTCAGTCAAGGATGATAAAAAGATTCTGTCTAATTTTTTGAATACTTCACTCACATTGTCTGCTCTCTCTACTGGGAGTCTTCATTTATTAAAAGCATAGGCAAGTATGAAAAAGAACGACAAGGAGTTTGTCGTCCTACCTAAGACTATTCTAAGGGATAAAAACAGGATGCACAATGCACTTTAGGGATAAAAGTAGTGCACTTGATCCTGTGGTAAACAGAACACATTCTTTGTGGATTATTCTTCTGTATGAGTTTTTTAGAGTGGAGCTTTGGACTGCTTGGCCATATGCAATCACTTCATTGAGTATTTTTCTGATTCATTCACTGATTTATTATTATATTTATTTCCACAGACACATCAATGCCGATGCCATGTTTTCCGGTTTTGCTGTTTATGTTGACCTTGACCCCTGACCACCTGCATACTCTTGGTAACCATATCATTTTTTTTTTTTTAAATACACCTTTCTATTTCTTTCACAATTTTCCATTTCTCTCCCATTTTTCATCCCATGTAACGTGTTACTTATACTGTGCATGCAAGTACCCGTTGAAGCTTCAATGCTTCCAGTAACAGTATAGACACCACAATGTCTTGATGCTGTCTACACTGGAAGTGTTAAAACTTCACCTCAAAATGTACACTTAACACTGACCAATCAGCTGAAAGCTCAAGGCTACACTGGGTATTGCAAACTACCTCACAAAACGATACACATCGCAGTGCATTGCGATATCATAATTGGATCACGATTGAAACTGTGGGAAACGTGACTTTGCGTGTCAGGGAGAAAGAGAGAATGAATCTACTGTATCAGTTTCAATCTCTTCAGCGGTTCGCTTCACATTTGTCCATTAGGGGCCTCATAGAAGTGGCTCTGACTGCACAGATTTTGCAGCTTCAGTGCAGTTTTTATTAATTGAACTGTAGAAAATTATATGAAAGAACACATAAACAATTTACAAATATGTGCATGATACAATTTTGGAATTGTGAAAAAGAATTGTGATATACACTTCCGTTCGAAAGTTAGGGGTTGGTAAGATTAAAATGTTTTGAAAGACGTTTTTTATGCACACCAAGGTTGCATTTATGTTTTTTTTGTGAGATATGTAATTGTGAGATATTATATGTGAAATATTATAAAATTGTAATAAAGAGAGATACTGTTATATTGTGAAATAATACTGTGAATTATAACACTTTAAAATAACTGTTTTTAACATATAATTTATTCCTGTGGTGGCAAAGCTGAATTTTCAGCAGCCAGTACTCCAGTCTTCATTGTTAAAAAAGAAAACTTCATTGAAATTAAAACATTTGTGCTGCTTAATATTTTTTGGTGGAAACATGATAACATTTTTTTCAGTATTATTAGATGGATAGAAAGCTCAAAAGAACAGCGATATTTAACATTTATTTGTAGCAATGTAAAAGTCTTGGACACTTGACTAATGCATCGTTGTTGAATTAATAATTTATTCATCTTACTGAGCCCAAACTTTTGCATGTTAGTGTATTTATGCAATTTAAATGCAATTTAAAAACGAGGCAAAAATAAATAAATAATTGGCTGTGTAGGACGTCAAATCTACTTTCATACATTAATTCTAGTTGATGACACACACATGCTCATGTATATTCATTCCTTACGATGATTCATGATATATCCTTCCTCTTCTGTTTAGCTATCCTGTGTGTGTTTCTTTGAGCTCTCAATATGTTTGTGTTTATGTGATAGAGAGAGGAAGAGTAATGTGTGCTGCTGTGAAATGTGTGAATTCAGCATATTGGCCTATTTGTTTCTTGTTTCTCTCTCTAACTCCCCAGTCTTCCACAACAGGCAGTGCCTAAATCTATAAGTTGACATAAATAGAAGGCTGGATAATTCATTTATAGCTGCTTTAGCACAATCAGTAGCCAGTAATTACACCGTTACATGGCTCATATCAACAACTTGAGCATGTTTATGTTATCTTGTAGTAATTCTGTAATTAACATTTGATGTATGGTAACTCCCTCCAGGCAAACCCTGAGGCTTCGATTGTATGTTTGTGTTGCGTATACGCAGTCTGAGAGTGTGTGAGGGCCCAGTTTAGACATGAGGCGAGTTGGCAGCCTGAGTGAGAGGCCAGTTTGAAGGTTGCCACCCTGTGCTATAGTCTTGCTTGTCTAAGCAAAGAAAACGTCACCTCTCGTCTGTGCACTGTAATAGATAACAGACAGGGACGTGCACGGCAACGCTATAAGCACTGTCATGCATGCTTTATTTATTCCTGTTTTTATCTCTTCTGCCCTCTTTCAAAAACGAGAGGGATGCATCATCTCCTCCCCCATCCTGTACTGCAGTCAGTGGTCCGAGTGTGTCGACAGATGCCCTCCAGGGTGCACTACCATGTGCCCATCAAGCTGACCCTGAACGTGTTCCTCTATCTCTGTCTGCCTGTCTGCCTGGCTTGATCAGCCGGGTCCTCTTACATGTAGTGGCTGCTGCTTGTTCCCGCACCCAACACGTGAAGTGTGTCCAGGGTCAAGCGTATCCTCGCTCTGCCTTATCAGAGCTTCTCTCTCCCCTGCTGTATGAAGCTTCACCTTCACAGCACACTGTACTGTCACACATACATGCTGTGCAAGGAAACAGGCCTGTGTCGATGGGATTTCTCTTTTTGACCCTCATTTGTTTGGCTGAATACTGAGCGCTGTCTGCTCTGCTTGTCAGCCAATGTTCTGGGAGAGGAAGTGTAGAGATGGGGCATGAGGTCGCTCTCAGCAGGCAGGCAATTCCCATCATAATATGTCAGGATTGCAATGATGTCACCCATTGATTTTAGATCTACTGTCTTCTGGTGGAACACAGAAAAGGTAGCACCTCCACAATTAGCATTAATGTATAGATCCGCATAAGATATGTTTACATGCACCCAAATAATCCTTCATCTAAACTCCTCAAACAATCCGATTAAGCTTGATCCAAGATTGAAAAGGGTAGTGTAAACCTGAAATAATTTGATCAATAGCAAAAAACTAAGCTTGCAAACTCTTGAATACGATTATTTTCTCAATTGGATTCAAAAATAAGATCTCTGTTTATGTTTTCGTATAAATGTGCATATTTATTTACACATATGTTTATTTACTGGTCAGTGGAGGAGACTGAATATTAACTAAATATTTGCTGTGTATCAGATTGAAAAGTTTAGGGTTCATATAAACAGAAATTTCTGAATCTGAAATGGGATTTGATTCATTCGTATTGACGAAAATGAGTGCATGTTAATACCTAGAATTTTCGACACAAAGTTGAGCTACTGTACATGAGTAAGCTGGAGAGTATTAATGGTTTTGGCTGAAAACATCAAATTATCCAGCATATTTAACAAATGTGAAACGGCTGGGGATGTGTAGAACTTTGAAACTGTTGCCTGTTGAAGCGATATATCACCTGAAAATGTCAATTATGTTGCCGTTTATTCACCCACATCATTCCAAACCTGTACGGCTTTCTTTCTTTCTTTCACAGTTCTACAAAAAAAAAACAGAAAAGTTTAGCAGAATCTCCAAGGTTCTTTTTCA